>NC_133411.1:96466500-96796000 GCF_049350105.2 Macaca mulatta
TATCATTCTCAGCAAACTATCACAAGAACAGAAAACCAAACACCGCATGTTCTCACTCGTAAGTGGGAGCTGAACAATGAGAACACATGGACATAGGGAGGGGAATATCACACACCAGGGCCTGTTGGGGGTAGGGGGCTAGGTGAGGGATAGCATTAGGAGAAATACGTAATGTAGGTGATGGGTTGATGGGTGCAGCAAACCACCATGCCACGTGCATACTTATGTAAGAAAAGTGCACGTTCTTCTCATGTATCCCAAAACTTAAAGTATAATAACATTTTTTTAAATCCTTTAAATGTTTTTCAAAATTTATAATATTTGCATATTGGTTTGATCAATTATGTACTACTAATACAATTTTTATCATAATTAAAACCTGACAAAAATCTTAACATAGTTTTATGACTATGGGAAATAGAGATTTTAATTTCAATTAATATATTTTTGTTGCAAATAATTAAAATAAGCTTACAATAAAATGTTTTCTAGCAATAAAGTGTATTATATTAGGTTAAATCTGACAGGGAAAAATGGATGACAGTATGAGTTCAAGAAAAATAATTGCCAACTATTAAGAAATTTTGTTCAGATTTTTAAAATGTTTGATTGTGGGTTTGATATCACTATAGTATTTAGATTCCATTTGGATTCCATTGTTCCCTTTCTGTTGTATAGCTTTAGTTTGCAATGGCAATATTCACAATAAACTGGAAAATATATCCTTTGCAACTCTTTAAAATAAGAAGGAAAAATTTAGGCAGTAGCTTAATATTGTATAAGCGTATATACAGAGACCACAAGAGAAAAAAGTTACGGCCACATTAAAACTTCGTGTGTCTCCTTCATTTTGAATAAACAGAAGGGCAGTCACCCAGAAAAGATATCTAACCAGATTCTTCATTTAGGCAAAGATTTCTACAGATTGTTGCAGTAAAGGCTAAATAACATTTCCATCTATGACCATAAGTTGGATGTAACAAGGAAGGAGAGCTTTAAACCAATTTTAAGTGAAAGAAGAGGGAAAAAAAAAGGATTTCCCTGAAGAGTGCTAACCAGAAATAGTTTAATGGCTAGAAGTTTGCTCCTACCACATGATTTATGATATGCCCAGACAAACCAAATAAACCAGAGTTCAACAAGCCCAGTTCCTTTGACTGATGCAATCCTTTTGACAGACTATTTGGATATCCCCATATGGTAACTTGAATCATTGGAAGATGACTATGGCTAATACAGCTAAGTTACCAAAACTGGTGGGTTAATTTGGGGCCACACTGAAGCCAGGGCACATAGCATACCTGTGAGATATCCAGGTATGCATGGGTTGGTCTGATACCACTGAGAAAAGTAGAAGACTATTTTTGTTTGTTTGTTTGTTTGTTTTGGTTTATTTGTTTTGAGACGGAGTTTTGCTGGGAATGCAGTGGCTCAATCTCGGCTCACTGCAACCTCCGCCTCCCAGGTTCAAGCGATTCTCCTGCCTTAGCCTCCCAAGTAGCTGGGATTACAGGCCCCTGCCACCATACCCGGCTAATTTTTTTGTATTTTTGGTAGAGATGGGGTTTCGCCATGTTAGGCAGGCTGGTCTCAAACTCCTGACCTCAGATGATCCACCCACTTCTGCCTCCCAGAGTGCTGGGATTACAAGCATGAGCCACTCTGCTCGGCCTTCTTCTTCTTTTAAATGACTTGAGCACTCCTCTTTTGACAGAGACTAAAGATAAGTGTTTTAAAAGGGTCTTTCATGCATTTGGTTTCTTCTTTCTTTTACTCTGTATTGAGATATGTACAAATTGCACAAATCTTAAATGTAGAACTTGAATAAATTTTGAAATGCATATGCATATGGAACTTCTATACAGATAAAATGTAGAATATTACTAATGCCAGAGAAGCTTCTTCTTGCATGCTCCCAGTCATTATCAATCTTCTCTACCCCACCAAAGGTAGGCACTATTCTACTTCTAGGTAAATTTTACCTATTTTTTGAACTTCATAAAACAGAATTATATAATAGATACTCCTTTATGTCTGAAGATTGAAAAAACAAGTCAAATGATATGAGGGTATATTGGTAATACATATATCTGACAAGTAACTTGTACCCAGGATATAGAAATAAGAAAAAGACCAAACATCCAATTTAAAAACAGGAAAAAGACTTGAACAGGCTCATTACTAAAGAGAACAGTCAAATGATACGTCATGCATCTTGAATACCCTCCTTTTAAGTCCCGATAATAAAATGTTGCTGAGTTACTCAGGGTGTGAAAAACAATCTGCTGTAGAAACCTTAGTTTTAAGGCAATTGTAGCTTTCATGGGAGGAAGAAGGAGGGAATTTAGCTACTGTAAGCATATATGCATCGAAAGCTGTGAAATCAGAGCTTGGCCTAAAATATAAAAAACATACACATACATTTATGGAAGAGGAAATTATATTAACTTTAAGAATTCTTCTACTGACCCAGATATTTTGAAATTTAAATTATTTCTTAAATTGGCTGAAATCAAGTCTTGGAAAATTAGTGATGAATAAAGAGATTGAGTAACACACATTTCCTTAAAGGAAATGAAAGTGATAAATATCAAGTTGTAAGAAAGCACTGTCAAATTTAAAAATACATACAAAAATAAGAAAAACATATATTTGACAACATAGGAAGAGATTAAGGGATGTAGTTAGTTAATACAATGATGAATAGTTTCACAGGTCAAAAAAGTCACTTCCTATTCCTGGCATCCCTTTTTCTTTCTTCCTTTGTTCCCTCTTTCTCTTCTTTTCTTCCTTCCCTCTTTTCTATGCTCTTTATTGCTAAATACTCTGCTACCTTTGACCTTGATTTTTCCTCATACTTCATTTACAATAACACATCCATTCTGATAGTGATAAGAAAGAATGCAGATTTTAATCTTAAAAGACTGTTTATTTATTTGAATTAGCTAACATATTTTTTCACATATTAATAAAACATCTGCTGAACATCTATGCTCAAGGCACTGTGTAAGTAAAATGGAAAGCAAGATAAATAAAGCTTCTGACCTTAAGAAATAAAGAGTCCAGTAGTTGAAATAAGTCATGTGGGAAAATGCCATAATTCAATGTTAATAGTAGTATTAGCTACACTAGAAATAAAATCATTGCTATTTCTTCTTGACATGGGGAAAGGGTGGATAAAGTGATTAAAAATGAAAAGGTGATATTTGACTGGTTTGATATCTTATGTGAGTAGTGTTGTACACCTGAAGCAAAACTTAGACAAATGTCTTGGGAATGTCTTTCCTGATGATTTTCTTTCACATGCCTCCCTAATCATCGAAGTCAGCCTTTTGTCCAAAGATAAGAGTATAGGGCCGGGCGCGGTGGCTCACGCCTGTAATCCCAGCACTTTGGGAGGCCGAGACAGGCGGATCACGAGGTCAGGAGATCGAGACCATCCTGGCTAACACGGTGAAACCCCGTCTCTACTAAAAATACAAAAAAAAATTAGCCGGGTGTGGTGGCAGGCGCCTGTAGTCCCAGCTGCACAGGAGGCTGAGGCAGGAGAATGGCGGGAACCCGGGAGGCGGAGCATGCAGTGAACCGAGATTGCACCACTGCACTCCAGCCTGGGCGACAGAGCGAGACTCCGTCTCAAAAAAAAAAAAAAGATAAAAGTATATAAAAGGCTCTATGGTAGTAATCTGCTACATCAGAACGGAGAACTATTGCTAATTTCTAATTCTACTCTGACCTTGGTATTCCAGAACCGAATAACTCTTTCTAAACTTGTACTGCATTCCACAAATTGTTGGATTTTTCTGACCCTGAATCCTAATACCCACTAACTTCATTCCTGATACCTACCTGTAAACTATCCTAATCTAGCATTTTTTTTTCTTTTTTCTTGTATTTTATTATTATACTTTAAGTTCTAGGGTACATGTGCACAACGTGCAGGTTTGTTACATATGTATACTTCTGCCGTGTTGGTGTGCTGCACCCATCAACTCGTCAGCACCCATCAACTCGTCATTTACATCAGGTATAACTCCCAATGCAATCCCCCCCTTCCCCCTCCCCATAATAGGCCCTGGTATGTGATGTTCCCCTTCCCAGTCCAAGTGATCTGATTGTTCAGTTCCCACCTATGAGTGAGAACATGCGGTGTTTGGTTTTCTGTTCTTGCGATAGTTTGCTGAGAATGATGGTTTCCAGCTGCATCCATGTCCCTACAAAGGACACAAACTCATCCTTTTTTATGGCTGCATAGTATTCCATGGTGTATATGTGCCACATTTTCTTAATCCAGTCTGTCATTGATGGACATTTGGGTTGATTCCAAGTCTTTGCTATTGTGAATAGTGCCGCAAGGAACATACGTGTGCATGCATCTTTATAGCGGCATGATTTATAATCCTTTGGGTATATACCCAGTAATGGGATGGCTGGGTCACATGGTACTTCTAGTTCTAGATCCTTGAGGAATCACCATATTGTTTTCCATAATTGTTGAACTAGTTTACAGTCCCACCAACAGTGTAAAAGTGTTCCTATTTCTCCATATCCTCTCCAGCATCTGTTGTTTCCTGACTTTTTAATGATTGCCATTCTAACTCGTGTGAGATGGTATCTCATTGTGGTTTTGATTTGCATTTCTCTGATGGCCAGTGATGACGAGCATTTTTTCATATGTCTGTTGGCTGTATGCATGTCTTCTTTTGAGAAATGTCTGTTCATATCGTTTGCCCACTTTTTGATGGGGTTGTTTGTTTTTTTCTTGTAAATTTGTTTGAGTTCTTTGTAGGTTCTGGATATTAGTCCTTTGTCAGATAAGTAGATTGCAAAAATTTTCTCCCATTCTGTAGGTTGCCTGTTCACTCTGATGGTAGTTTCTTTTGCTGTGCAGAAGCTCTTTAGTTTCATTAGATCCCATTTGTCAATTTTGGCTTTTGTTGCCGTTGCTTTTGGTGTTTTAGACATGAAGTCCTTGCCCATGCCTATATCCTGAATTGTATTACCTAGGTTTTCTTCTAGGGTTTTTATGGTTGTAGGTCTAACATTTAAGTCTCTAATCCATCTTGAATTAATTTTCGTATAAGGAGTAAGGAAAGGATCCAGTTTCAGCTTTCTACTTATGGCTAGCCAATTTTCCCAGCACCACTTATTAAATAGGGAATCCTTTCCCCATTTCTTGTTTTTGTCAGGTTTGTCAAAGATCAGATGGCTGTAGATGTGTGGTATTATTTCTGAGGACTCTGTTCTGTTCCATTGGTCTAATCTAGCATTTTTAATACTTAGATCACCATCCTTCATCTATTCTTTCATTCTCGCTTCCACATGCCACATCCTGAACCCTGGTTAGTCCTTGGTTAAGAATACCTTCATCCATTTGGGTCTGTTTGTTTCTTTGTATTTTAACACTGGAAAGACTTCCTGGTTTCAGATAGTCTTTCTGGTTTCATAGTCCATCTGCCCTTCCCCAAAATAACAAAGAGATATCTTATCTTGCTCCCTCCTGGTTTTCACCTATCTGTAAAACACTTTCATTTTCTAGATCCCAGGCTTTCCTAGGCTGGCTAGTCTTACAGCTATGGAAGTTCCATGCACCACAATGAGACAGCAGAAAGAGATTTTCTTTTAAGTAAAAGTATGTAATTAATCCAAATCAGGATATCACTTTTTAAATCTTTGTATGTATTATCTGTATGTATTTCATGAATTTCCTTTATGCTTTTATAATACACTGAGTCATAACCTGGAGTCATTTTCTCAAAGTCTGGTTTACCTGCGTCAGAGTATCCTAAGAGTACTTGAAGACTCCTAGACTCCATTGCAACCTACAGAATGAGAAACTCTGGGCCTGAGGCTTACATATCAGAATTTTTCTTAACAAGCTCCAAAGGTAATTCTTACACACTCCAAAGTCTACAAACAAATGAAACAAAACAACTTTATGAACAGACTGACCATCAACAAATTTAAGTATTTACTTTTGCCTACTCTTTGATTGGCATTATGGGAGAAATTTAAAGAGACTGTCTGTCAGAAACAAGATTTTTTGAACTGATTACTAGGGGAGGTTGAGGTGGGAAGATGATGAGTTCAGCTTTGGACAGGAAGAAATTCACATGAGACCCCTGGAAATAAGAGGTTGAAGGGGAAGTGAAAGATGTCTAAATTATCAAAGGCTCTGTGGAACTGAACAATGTAACAGTCAATATTTCTTATTTGTTTTCCTATTTCAATTCTTTAACAAATCCAGATTTTAATATTATTGGTGCCCATCTCACAGCTAGTCATAGGAAAACCAAGTTAATAAGAAAAAATGCTACCCAATATTCTTTCGTGGCAGGTATCGGTGACTATTTGTCAAATACATGCTCAAAAATTTACACAAGTCTGAAAATTTTGGCAAACTCAGAGGCTGGCTACAACATGCCAACAGCTACTTCTTCATTCTTGTCTCCCCTAATTTGACTTAAAGTTTTCTGCTAGCTCCTACTGTGAACTCAGATGTTTCATCAGGGACAAATTATTATTAAAACAGTTTTACAACCATTATTGATTTACATATCTGTCTCCATATACATCAGCTTTCAATGGCTGCTGCAACAAATTACCACAAACTTAGTGGGCTAAAGTAACACAAATTTATTATTACCAAGTCCAACATGGTCCTCACTGGACTAAAGTCAAGGTGTTAAAAAAACCACAGTCCTTCTTGGAGGTTCTAGGAAAGAAGCACTTCCATGCTTTTTCCAGATTTTAGAGGACATCTGATTTCCTTGGCTCATGGCCTCTTTACTCTGTTTTCAAAGCCAACAATGTCACTTCTCATTCTGATCTCTGCTGGGAAAAGTTGTCAGCCTTTAAGGAATCATGTGATTGGGTTGGATCCATTCAAATAATCCAGAATAATCTTCCAATCTCAAAGTCCTTAACATCAATCACAAATGCAAGGTCTTTTTGCCATGTAAAGAAAGAAACACAATTACAAATTTTAGGGGTTAGTACATTTTGAAGCAGCCATGATTCTGCTTACCATATCCTACAAAACCATGCACCTCTTAAGAGAAAGGAACATGCCTTTCTATCTTCATTTTTGCAATGTTCGATATGATGGAAGCTCGATGTTCGTTAAATGTTGTTGAGTGAATATGAGTTTGAGGTTGATGGTGACATTTATACCTTTCTGTAGAAAGGAGCAATATTCACAAACTAAAATGCCTCAAAGATGTCATAAAGATAATGTACACTTTTAAGGGAAGGTTTAAGTACTAGTAGTTATTATCTACTCAAATTGTTCTTACTAAGGTGAAATTAAATGAAATAAAAGAAGAAACAGTCTTCTTGAAAAGTTAGTAAACTCTTGAGAGGTTATTTTATACATTCTTCAATTTTGATGTACTCTGCTAGACTATCTGCTCATACAATTTATATATCGCTTATCTTGCCTATATAGCACACTAAGTGTGGCAGATTCTTTGGAAAAATAGATGCAATAATTCTTCCATGATTACAATACGCATACCCCTTTGCAATGCAACTTTGCCATTGCTCCCATTAGAAAATCTAGTGGAGTCTATTTCCGTACACTTCAGGTCTCATCTTAGATATATGATTTGCTTTAGCCAATGGGACATCAGCAAATATAAAGCAGAGCTTGAAAAGTGCTTGCTGATTAGGGCTGGGCTTCCCTTGTGTGGTGAACCTCTGTGATACCTTATAAATAAGCACAGGATAGCCTCAATGAAGGGTAAGAGGCCATATGGGAAGAGGCTCCAGATGTCCCAGCTAAAGTACCAGATCTGTAACAAAACCATTCTAGACCATCCAGGTTAACCCAAACCAATCCAGATGAGAAAAACTGACTTACCAATGCATAGAATTGTGAGATTTAAAAATTTAAAAATTTAAGTGTAATGTTTTAAGCCACTAAACTTTGAGGTGGTTTGTTAAACAGTAAAAACTGATAGATCCAAAAATTGCTTTCACAGAAACTGTGTAGTAAGGGTCAACACATTCTACCTCCCATCTGCTCAGTGAAGAACAAACTTACTGTATAGTCCTTGGCATCTGGTGTAAATTTATCTTATCCACTTTTCTCATTTTTTACAGTAATTCTCTTTAGTCTCATCAGTGGTTTTCTCCTGAAGGAGTCCAGACCATTTTTTAAATTTTGTTTACTACACTTTAACTACATTAACCCCCAGTTTGCCATTACTGCATGTAATTTTTTATAACGGGAGCAAAGCACTCAATGAAGTCCTTTCTATAAGAGCCCCAAAACTGAGAAGTGCCTAAATCCCCATTAGGGAATAGCTAAATAAATTATGGAATTTGATGGAATAATATTCAGCCACTGAAAATCATGGGTTTTGAAAATATTTAGGAACAATGAAAATGCATACACAGTAATATAAAGTGAAAAGAGTATGATTCAAAATTATGAATATAGCTATTCATATATCCATACAAAGAATGTTAACAGTAGCTATCTCTAGATGATGATATTTAAATGATTACTTACTGGCTTCTAAAATGTTTTTCTTTGCCAGTCTTATACAATATATATTTATTACTTCTATAAACAGGAAAAAAATTGTATAAACCATAGTCTCATGTTTCTCCAAACTAATCTTTAAAATTTATTTTGTAAATTACACGAATAAATATTTAAAAATAACAAGTAAATTTTCTTTTGGCCTCTAGAGTTTAAATTGAATCCTCAAGGATTTTTTCAAGAAAGTATCTAATATGGACACTATGGTAGGTAAAAAATTTAAAACCAAATGAGATATAAATGAAGAAATATTGAGAGATGCTACAGCCTCAACCGTATAAGTGCATTCACTCTGTTTTTAGAAATGATAATCAGGACTATCGGGAAAATGGCAGATAGGAGACGGGACTGATGTACAGCTCCTACTTGGACAGACAGAAAAGCATCTAGAGACTCACATTCTGAACTTTTGCTCCAAGAACCATTGCAGGAACATACCAGGAAAACCAAAAAATTCACAGACCCTTTGAAAGAAACAGCTTGCCACTGCAAACACAATGAGACAGCCAAAAAACTGTGAGTTCCCAAAGTGTGAGGTGGGGGAAAGTCAGCCTCCTAACACACATCCACACTGAGTAACCTGAAAATCCAGATCATGGGAGCAGGGTTTAAGCTTACCTAGAGCTGAAACAGATATAGGGAGTTGAGTGAAATGTAGAAGCAGCAGCAAGAAGAGCCCTGTAGGTACTACCAGTCCCTAGCCTGAGTTCAGGGAAGCCATTCCTGGCCTTATCTCACAGAGGTCCTTGGGGAAAGGAAGGCAGCTAGTGGAATAGGGGAGGGGCCACAGAGTGAAGGAAGCTCCTAGCTGAACTTTGTAACAATTTCGACTGAGCACAAATTTTCCTGAAGAGAATCCCAAGGGATGAACAAGAAGTGCAGATATGAATGCAGAAGCTGCAGCAGTAGGTGCAGGCAGACAGGGAGGGTCCAGGTCTGAGATCCCTGCTTGCTTTCTCAGCAGGGAGGCTTGTAGCCTGGAGCAAGATCTCAGCTGGCTGGCTGCCTGAATATAAACTCAGGGAGGTTGGAGGTGACATGGTGGGAGTGAGACTGTCCTGGCTGGCAATGTGGGAGCTGGGTAAGGCCTGTCACTGATGGCTTTCCCCCACTCCCCTTTTGACCAGTATGATGCAGCAGTTGCAGTCATAATCCCCTGGAAACATAACTCCAGTGGCCTAAAAATCCACTACCCCAACCCCTACAGTGGCTGCAGCAAGCTCTGCCCAAGGAGAGTATGAGCCCAGACAAGCCTAATATTCCCCCTACCTGATCATTTTTCAATACCTGCCCTGGTAGCTGAAGACAAAAGACATAAACTCTTGGGAAACCAATGGCCCCACCCATCTCCTGAGAAATCCAAGTACACATCCTGGCCAACATAAGGCAAGATTACATCCTCTTCTACTACCGCAACTGGTAATCTCTTGAAAGCACCACCTCCTGTTGGAGGCCAACCAACTCAAGCCACTACAGCAACTCACAACAGAATAACCATGCTCCAAAAAGGAGAAAACAACAGCAAATTCAATCACCTGCAACATGCTGGCTAGCCAGAGGTCCTGAGTCTGTCCACCTGACAACTTTACTGCTTGCATAACCAGCATTTGAGAAAACCAGCACCCAAAGCAAAACTACAACCAAAGACTCCCACAGAGTCCACCTCACTCCCCTGCCACCTCCACTGGAGCAGATGCTGGTATCCACAGCTGGGAGACCTGAACATGGATCTTCATAGACATTTCCTAGCACCAGCATATAGCCTGGTAACCCTGCTAGGTGGCTAGACTCAAAAGGGCAATAACAACCACTGCAGTCTGGCTCTTAGGAAGGCCCATCCCTAGAGGAATGGGAATAATGCCACATCATTGATCCTGTGGGACAAAAGAATCTGAGCGGAAGCCCTTGATTTTAAGATCTTTCTACTGAAACAGTCTACCCAAATCTGAAGGGACCAGAAAAGTGGTTCTGGTAATATTACAAAACAAAGTTCTATAACACCCCCCCAGAAAATCACACTAGATATCCAACAATAGATCCAAACCAAGGAGAAATCTCTGAATTGCCAGAGAAGGAATTCAGAAGGTTGATTATTAAGCTACTCAAGGAGGCAACAGAGAAAGGTAGAAAACAACTTAGAAAATATTCTTAAAATTACAGGATATGGATGAAAAGGTCCCAGAGAAATAGATACCATTAAAAACACACACACACACACACAATCACAACTTCTGGAAATGAAAGACATACTAAAGAAATACAAAATGTACTGGAAAGTTTCAACAATAGAATAGAACAAATAGAAGAAAGAATTTTAGAACTCAAAGATAAGGCTCTTGAATTATCCCACTCTGACAAAGACAAAGAAAAAAGAATAAAATAAATAAAGCCTCCAAGAAATTTGGGATTATGTTAAATGATCAAATGACCAAACATAAGAATAACTGGTGTTCCTGAGGAAGAAGAGAAATATAAAAGTTTAGAAAACTTATTCGAGGGCATAATTGAGAAAAATTTCCCTGGTATAGGTAGATTTAGACATCCAAATATAAGAGGCTCAAAGAACACCTGGGAAACTCATCACCAAAAGATCATCACCTAGGCACACAGTCATCAGGTTATCTAAAATCAAGATGAAGGAAAGAATCTTAAGAGCTGTGAGATAACAGCATCAGGTAACCTATGGAGGAAAACCTGTCAGATTAGCAGATTTATCAGGAAGAACCCTGCAAGCCAGAAGAGATTGGGATCCTATCTTTAGCCTCCTGGAATAAAATAATTATCAGCCAAGAATGTTGTATCTGGTGAAATAATGCTTCATAAATGAAGGAGAGATAAAGTCTTCTTCAGACAATCAAATGCGGAAGTAATTTGCTACTACCAAGCCAGCACTACAAGAAATGCTAAAAGGAATTCTAAATCTTGAAACAAAACCTCAAATTACACCAAAATATAACTTCTTTAAAACATAAATGTCACAGGGCCTATAAAACAATAACACAATGAAAAAAAAAAAAAAGATATTCCAGCAAGAACCAGCATGATGAATGGAATAGTACCTGATATCTCAATACCAATGCTAAATGTAAATGGCCTAAATGTTCCACTTAAAAGATATAGAATAGCAGAATGGATACAAATCAACCAACCCAGTATAATATCTGCTGTCTTCAAGAGACTTATCTGACATATAAGGATGCACATAAACTTAAGATGAAGGGGTAGAAAAAGACATTCCATGCAAACGGAAACCAAAAGTGATAAGAGTAGCTATTCTTATATCAGACAAAACATACTTTAAAGCAACAACAGTTTAAAAAGACAAAGAGCAACGTTATACAATGATGAAAGGATTAGTCCAACAGAAAAATATCACAATCCTAAATATATATGCACCTAAAACTGGAGCTACCAAATTTACAAAACAATTACTACTAGACTTAAGAAATGAGATAGGCTGGGCGCAGTGGCTCACGCCTGTAATCCCAGCACTTTGGGAGGCCCAGGCACGCGGATCACGAGATCAGGAGATAGAGACCATGGTGAAACCCTGTCTCTACTAAAAAAATACAAAAAATTAGCTGGGCGTGGTGGCCGGCGCCTGTAGTCCCAGCTACTCGGGAGGCTGAGGTAGGAGAATGGCGTGAACCCCGGAGGCGGAGTTTGCAGTGATCCGAGATGGCACCACTGCACTCCAGCCTGGGAGACAGAGTGAGACTCCGTCTCAAAGAAAAAAAAAAAAGAAGAAGAAATGAGATAGCTAGCAACACAATAATACAGGGTGACTTCAATACTCCACTGAAAGCACTAGACAAGTCATCAAGGCAGAAAGTCAACAAAAAAACAATGGACTTAAACTATACCTTAGAACAAATGGACTTAACAGATATTTACAGAGCATTCTACCCCACAACTGCATGACATACATTCTTTTCATCAGTGCATGGAACATTATCCAAAATAGATCATATAATTGGCCACAAAACATGTCTCAATAAATTTAAGAAAATAAAAATTATATTAAGTACTCTCTCAGACCGCATGGAATGAAATTGGAAATTAACTCCAAAAAGAACCCTGAAAACTATAGGAATACATGGAAATTAAATAATCTGCTCCTGAATGCTTTTTGGGTCAACAAAGAAATCACAATGGAAATTTAAAATTCTCTGAACTGAATACTAATAGTGACACAACCTATCAAAACCTCTGGGATACAGCAAAAGCAATGCTAAGAGGAAAGTTAAGCATTAAATGCCTACATCAAAAAGTCTGAAAGAGCATAAATAGACAATCTAAGATCACACCTACTGGAACTAGAGAAACAAGAACAAACCAAACCCAAACCCAGCAGAAGAAAAGAAATAAACAAGATCAGAGCAGAACTGAATAAAATTGAAACAAAAAAAAAATACAAAAGATAAATAAAACAAAAATTTGTTTTTTTGTAAAGATAAAATTTATACACCTTTAGTGAGATTAATCAAGAAAAGAAAAGAGAAGATCCAAATAAGCTCAATTAAAAATGGAATGGGATATACTAATATTACAACCAATACCACAGAAATACAAAAGATTATGTAAGGCTACTATGAACACCTTTATCTCCATAAACTGGAAAACCTAGAGAAGAAGGATAAATTTTTGGAAACACCCAACCATCCTAGATTAAACCAGGAAGAAACAGCAACGCTGAACAGACCAGCAACAAGTAGCAAGATTGAAACAGTAATAATAAAATTACCAAGAAAAAAGTATAGGACCAGATGGATTCATACGTGAATTCTATCAGATGTTCAAAGAAGAAATGGTAACAATCCTACTGAAACTACTCCAAAAGATAGAGAAAGAGGGAATCCTTCTTAAATCATTCTATGAAGCCAGTATTACTGTAATACCTAAACCAGGAAAGAACATAACAAAGGAAAAAAAACAATAGACCAATATCCCTGATGAACATGGATGCAAAAATCCTCAACAAAACACTAGCTAACCAAATCCAACAGCATTTCAAAAAGATAATCCACCATGATCAAGTAGATTTCATACCAGGGATGCAGGGTTGTTGTAACATACACAAGTCAATAAACGTGATACACCACATAAAGAGAAGTAAACCCAAAATCATGTGATGATCTCAATTGATACAGAAAAAGGATTTGACAAATTCTGGCATCCTTTATGATTAAATGCCTCAGCAAAATTGGCATAGAAGGTAATAAAAGCCATCTATGGCAAACCCACAGCCAACATTATACTAAATGAGGAAAAGTGAAAAGCATTTTCCCTGAGATCTGAAACAAGGCAAGGATGCCCACTTTCACCACTTCTATTCAACATAGTACTGGAAGTACTAGCCAGAGCAATCAGACAAGAGAAAGAAACACCGAAATAAGTAAAGAGGAAGTCAAACTGTCCCTATTTGCCAATGATAAGATGTATACTTTGAAAACTCTAAAGATTCATCCAAAAAACTCCTAGATATGATCAATGAGTTCAGTAAAGTTTCAGGATACAAAATCAATGTACACAAATCAGTAGCATTGCTATATACCAACAGCCACCAACCTGAGAATCAAATCAAGAACTCAATCCCTTATACAACAGCTGCAAGAAACAAAAAGATAACAACAACAAAAAAAGAACCACTTAGAAATATACCTAACCAAGGAGGTAAAAGATCTCTACAAGGACAACTACAAAACACTGTTGAAAGAAATCATAGATGATACAAACAAATGGAAACACATCCCATGCTCATTGATGGGTAGAATAAATGTTGTGAAAATGACCACACTGGCAAAAGCAATCTATAAATTCAATGCAATTCCCATCAAAATACCATCATCATTCTTCACAGAACTAGAAAAAACAATTCTAAAATTTGTATGGAACAAAAAAAAGAGCCCACATAGCCAAAACCATACTAAGCAAAAAGAACAAATATGGAGGCATCACATTACCTGATTTCAAACTATACTACAAGGCTATAGTTACCAAAACAGCATGGTACTGGTATAAAAACAGGCATATAGACCTACGGAACAGAATAGAGAACCCAGAAATAAAGCCAAATACTTACAGCCAACTGATCTTCGACAAAGGAAACAAAAACATGAAGTGGGGAAAGGCCACCCTATTCAACAAATGGTGCTGGAATAATTGGCGAGCCATATATAGAATAAAACTGGATCCTCATCTCTCACTCTATATAAAAATCAACTCAAGATGGATCAAACACTGAAATTGAAGACCTGAAATCATAAAAATTCTAGAAGATAACATCACAAAAGCTCTTCTAGACATTGGCTTAGGCAAAGACTTCATGATCAAGAAGCAAAAGGAAATGCAAGTAAAACAAAGATAAATAGATAGGACTTCATTAAACTAACAGGCTTCCTCATAGCAAAAGAAATAATCAACAGAGTAAACAGACAACCCACAGAATGGAAGAAAATCTTCACAATCTATACATCTGACAAAGGACTAATATACAGAATGTATAAGGAACTCAAACAAACCAGCAAGGAAAAAACTAAATCATCCCATTAAAAAGTGGGCTAAAGACATAAGTAGACAATTCTCTAAAGAATTGGCCAATATACAATTGGCCAACAAACAGATGAAAAAATGCTCAACATCACTAATTATCAGGGAAATGCAAATCTAAACCACAGTGCAATATCACCTTACTCCTGCAACATTGACCATAATTTAAAAAATCAAAAAATAATAGATGTTGGTGTGGATATGGTGAAAAGGGAGCACTTTTACACTGTTGGTGGGAATGTAAACTAGTACAACCACTATAGAAAACAGTATGGGGATTCATTAAAAAGCTCTAAGTAGAATTACCATTCAATCCAGCAATCCCACAGCTGGGATTCTACTCAGAGGAAAAGAAGTCATTATATGAAAAAGACGCTTGCACATGCATGTTTAGCACCACAATTCACAATTGCAAAGCTATGGAACCAATCTAAGTGTCCTTCAACCAATGAGTTGATGACATTACAGCAACCTGGATGGCAGGTTGAAATTCACAGCAATCTGGATGCAGTTGGAAACATTATTCCAAGTGAAGTAACTCAGGAATGTAAAACCAAATATCGTATGTTCTCACTTATAAGTGAGAGCTAAGCTATGAGGACAAAAGGCATAAGAATGATATAATGAACTCTGAGGACTTGCGGGGGAAGGTGGGTAAGGGGTGAGGGATAAAAGACTACATATCGGGTGCAGTGTACACTGCTTGGGTGATGCGTGCACCAAAATCTCAGAAATCACACCTGAAGAACTTATCCATGTAACCAAACACCATTTGTTTCCAAAAAATTATTGAAATGATAATTTTAAAAAAGAAAGATAATAATCAGTCACATCGTGAAGCTTTTTTCCTCAAAATGTTGTTTTTGATATAAAATAATGTATAAAATGTATTAGAGTTAGACTAACCTAAGTATCCATGAAAAATAGTATTTTCATTATATATTATTTGAGCAAAGATACAAATATTGTACTCTTAGTAATAAACTTGTTTTTCATAAGGATATAGATAACAATTATAAAACTACTTGTGTTATTTAGGATTTAGCAAAGAAGTAAGTATATTGTGTATAAGGAGAGTCAAATACCTCATTGCCAGAAGAATTTACAAGTAAGGTAAGAGAGAAAGTTAGAATGGACCTATGTTTTTGGATTAGAATTGGATGTATCAGTATGAACATATATTTTTTAAAGTGCAGATAGATATAGAAACAGATATAAATTGTATGTAAGAATGTGTGCCTGCACGTGCGCACACACACATATGCACTGAGATAAACACAAATCACTTCACTATTCTTAATAAAAGTGAATAATATGAATTTGAACATGAGAACATCAGACAAATTCAAATTGAGATATATTTATTCTGTAAAATACTATTACTCTTAGAAGATACCAATATCGAGAATAGAAAGCTAAGATGGAAGAACTGCCCATATTCTCCAAAGCCAAGGAGACATGACAACTAAATGCAGTTTGGGGATTCAGGACTGGGTCTTGGACCAGATAAAGAATACTAGTTGGAAAATTGGAGAAATTTGAATAAGGACTGTAGGTTGGTTGATAGTAATATATCAATATTAATTTCCTAGCTTTGATGGTTTTATTATGGTTATACAAGATGTTAACATATGAAGAAGATGGGTGAAAGAATTCTTTATACCATTTTTGGAAGTGTTTTGTAGGTCTGGAAATATTTCAAAATTAAAAGTTAAAAAAGGTTTTAATGTGGAGCAAGGAAATTTTATTTTGATGTCACACAAATTCTTTTCTAAATTTAATTCCTATATCTGCATTTAATTGTCATTTTATCTTTTTTAATGACTTTCCTTGCCATAGCATGAATGACTCTATAAGTGGTAAAAGGAATAAAATCTCACAATTTCTTCTTCCAATAATTTCCTCCTCTCCTTTTCAAATTGAATTATGTTACTCTCTCATCAAACCTCTTAAGAGAGAAATTCTTATTAACTTTTTAAAAATTTTATGTATTACACAGCATTTTGTAAACTTCTAACATCATTGAAATACTATAATAATGTAATTCTGGACACTGTGGTTAAGTAATTACTACTATCTTGACAGCTACTCAAAATAATGTAGTTAAAGCATTATTCTAAATTCTATAATTAAATAATTAGACTTGTCTTGCTTGCATGCTACTTTTCTTATTATCTCTGTTTTTCCTGATTTTTTTCTTCCTGAGGCAATTTTGACATATCTCTGGAGTGTGCTGGGGTTTTATTTTTGTTTGTTTTGGTTTTTTGGTTCTTGGATATTTTTACTGTTTCCTAGAGTGGGATCATTTTATTTTCCAAGTGATTTTCTTTTGTTCTTTTTTCTTTGTTTTTTCTTTTCCCTTTTCTTGTTTAATTTAATATACATAATGCCAAATTATGATCAGCCTTTTTTAAATGTACAGTTCAGTAATGCTAAGTGTATTCACATTGTTAAAAATGTTCTGGAGATTGGTTCATTTTCTTTTTTATTTGTATTCATGTACCTCCCCAAAACACAAGGCAACGATGATTTGTTTTGTTCTGGAGAATCATTAAGGAGGGTGTATTTCTCTTTTTATAAACCACTTTTTCAGGCATTTGGAATTAGCTACATGAAATATGAATAAAAGTATTAGAAGTAATTTTGAACTAAAATGATTAGAAACAAATACCAAGCTTGGAGAAGCAGAGAGCTAACATACAGTCATGTGCCTCTCATATAGAACTTTTCTATCCAGTGAACTCGACTGTCCAGAATACAGCTTACAAGATAAGTATGTAAATAAAAGGTCTCTAGGGGAACAAAATTAATGTTGTACAATCCATTTCTTAAAGTTTATATGTCTCAGATACAGAAGCATCTCTTGCCTTCATTTAAGAGTTACTCCTTACTTTAAGGGCAAAATCACTACAAGCTACAAATAGAAAATATAAGATAAAAAAGAGGGAGTCTCGTAGGCAATATTGGTTCTATATTGCAAAAAGGGTACATGTGGAAAGAAGCAGAAAAAAAATGAAAAGCAGACACAATAATATTATAAATAAATAGAAAAAAATGGGTGTATTGTTAAGGAATAAAAGTGTCCTTCACATCTCAAAATTCCTAGGAGCTATCATAAAGTTAAAAAACATTATGACAACTGATACTTATAACAATATTGTCAGTATATTCTACTTTTAGATATAAGAGGTGAAAATAAATTCTAAGTGATTTCTATGTTTTGGTATTGAGAGGTTTAACTTATATAATATATGCTGCATTTTAGAAGGCTTTCCATCTAAAATATACAGTGGCTTTTGCTTTATATTTACTCTGTTGTTTAAATTTTAGGCACGTCACACCAATGTGGGAGACAGACTTATGCTAGGAGTTTGTACCATAACCATTATTTTTCCAAAGCCGAATGTCACACAGCTAGTTATTCTATTTTTCCAATTAAAAAAAAAATCACAATGCCAATAATGAGAATCCTATTATTTCAAAGTGTATTTTTTCCCAAATACTGACATTCAGTTAAAATTTTACTAGACATGTAGCATTGGAACAAGATGACAAAGGTAAACACTAAAGAAATGTCTGGAGAGATCAGACTAAAAATGCTTCAAGACATTCACTGGGAAATAACCAAGGTCATTTATGGAAAATTTTGTCTCAAGTAGATGCCATTGGGCAAGTAACAAAGGCCTAAAAGGAAAATACCAATAAAACTTGACATTACGAACTATGTGAGGTCAAGAATCCTGGCTCTCTTCAGCACTATATTGCCAATGCCTGTCATATGGAGCAAAGAAGGTTTAAGGCAACATTAGGACCTGGCCTGGATGCTTTCCACACACTATTACTCTTCTCATTTTCTCAGTGTTCCAGTGAGCTAGGAAGATATGACACAGGAAGCAAGCACATTTCCTTTCTGGATTTTAAGTAATTCATTGTAACAGATCCTATAGATCTAAAATGGCATTTTTAAAAATTAGCTCACAAAACGTCCCCAGAGTTTTTGTAATGAAAGCTTTATCAGACATTTTAATGAACACATCAACACCATACGAATGCTGTACACAGAGCATTATTTTTGTCCTAGTCTGCCCTATGTCTGCTTTGAATACATTCAGTGAAATAAATACATTCAGTGAAATAAATTTCACAACCTGGGTCCTCTGTATTCAATGTTGCAAGCTGGAATATGAATAACTGGCATTTTTCATTCTTGTCTTTCCCAAAATATGTTGAGTGTCTACTATTACCAGTGACTCTACTAAACACAGGAAACACACTGGAGAAGAAAACACAGAATTTTGTCTTACGAATTTTATAATTTGATATGGAAGATATAGGCCCCTAAAAAGCAAGAAAATTAACAAATAAGAAAAATTATAAGATAAGTACTGGAGGAAATACATGGGGCTGAAATAAGAATAAAGCAAGGAGGTAAAATGGAATACAACTTAGCCAAGAGAGGCTTTCCTGAAGAGGTGACATTTAAGCTAAAATTTGAAGAATAATGCAAAGCTCAGATTGAAAAGAGATTAGTGAAGACCACCCTCTGAAGCAGAAAGGACCTTGCCATGTTAAAGAATTGCAACAAAACCAGGACTGCTGAAACCTAGTGAAGGGACCATAGTCAAGAGTGGGGTTTTTCTCTTAAAATCTTTGAGAAGCCATGGAAAGGGGTTCAAGAAGGGATTTACATACCAAATGTATAGGACCCATTTACATAGGATGTATTTTCTTAGCTCCTAAACTAAATTAAATAAATACTGCTAATTTAAATTTTATTTGCTCTAACATTTTCCACACAGTATTTGAAAAAAAAAAAAGTTTCACTAAACTTTGTTGCTTGAATCTGTTTATGCTAAAGGCAAACTCAATTTTAATGGCTGCCTTCCAGGGACCACTCTTTACTGAACTCTCATAAAACTCACATCACAACCACTTACATCCTAGCTGAGAGCCCTGCTTTCCTTCTATTCTCTTCATAAGCACAGACATACAGTTCCCACTGTAATATGACAAAGTACATTAACAATCTATACCAAGGGGCTCCATTTGTTGTGTTGGCAGTTTTTGTTCTTCCTTTCACCTCCTTAATGAGGTCCAGTTTCACTCACTGATGTCCTATAGCAGTCAGACAAACCAACATCTCAAGTTCTGCCAGGAATCAAAAATAACATTAATTGCTTTCTATACTGTGTATCTATATTTAATGATAATGGATAATATCTCCAATGAGTTTTTTTCAAAATTTGTTTCTCCATTTCCCCTTCATTTGGAAAAATGCCCTCCTGAGAGTCTGTCTACATAGCTTGTTTTAAGAATGTAAATGCTGATTCACCTTGCAAGTCTTATATGAAAATTAGTCCACGTAAGTGCTTTAAAAAATCCTAATTTTACCACTTGGAATGAGAATGAGTCTCACATAATTATTCAGGAGAGTTCTCTGTACAACCCCCAGCTGGAAACACATGCAGTTAATGTGATTCTGCTCATGGACTCAACGCATGTCCTGGCACTTCCTCAAGGGAGCAAGATTCTTTCCCTAGGGGAAAGGACATTGCAGAAAAGTTATAGAGGGAGACACCTTTTTCTTCTACATCCACAAGGCTGCATAATTTATACCTTCTAGTACCCGTTAATCCTCACCTGTGGTACAGTGCTGATTTTCCTAGACATTTTAGCTCTACAGTTTTTCTGAAGTCACATGGAAAGGTGCCAGACCAAGGTACAGGGCATCACTTCTTACACCATTCCCCTACAGACTGTTATGACTCAGTATACCCTAAGCTAGACTAATATCTCTCTGTAATAACTTTCTGAAGATACAGAATGAAATAATCTATGCAAAAATACCTTGAAAGACACAAAGTGGTGTGCAAACTTAAGGTACTAAAACCATGGCTTATTTATCTTTGTATTCCCAATATCTAACACATTACTTGGTATATAGTGGGTTCGTACAAGATTTTATATATATATATACACACACAAAAAAAATATATAATAGTTTATATATAACTATATATGCACATATATACATACACATAAAGAGAGAGACAAAGAGGGTACTAAATCTAATAAGCACATTTGAGTATTGACAGACAGATTTAGTTATCCTTTTTCTTACTTCCTATTATCATAACAAAAGTATTTAGCATTTGTCTTTGGTGTTATCACACCTCACCTGTTCCATGATCTCTCATGTTACCCCAGCTTTCCCCAATATACAAACATATATTATGCCCAAGGCCTTTCTTATTGGCACAGGGTATTCCCCACACAATCCTGAGCCCCTCAGATCTGTTATCACCAGCCTTTTCCTTCCTATTTTCCCATCAGCTATTAACTGGAAGAGCAGAAATTCAAGTCCAGGTCTGTCTCTAAAGAGCTTTTCACTAATCTCTGCCTCTTCCCAAGAAATTCCTGGTTCTGATGACTCAATATTGCTGGAAGGACCTTCCTGGTATGTCTCATTTCACTCTTCATGTGGCACTGCCTCTCCCTCTTTGAGTGAAGCCAGTACTACTTAGAAGTCATCTTTATATGTCAGAAAGCAAGTGGGTGAAACTTTTAGAAACAAGGTTCAGGTGTCAAATTGAAATAAAAGCAAAGTACAGATTCATCTGGGGACACAAATCCTCTCCTGAAATCATCCTCCGTTGTTCATTCTTGCACTCTTAAGCCAGTGAGTGTGAGTGTCAGATTTGAGGAGTCTTAGAGATACAGGAGTTGTGTTATCACCCCATGACTCAGGAGCCGCCCCTGATGAGTCACACATTGCTCCTGTCAAAGCAGTCAGCAAGAAAGCAAAAGTCGTCAAATACGCCAAGAGCTCAGTATCAGTGATGGTGTGCAGCTTTTCCCTGTTTCTTTGAAGGACCCATCAAGGCCATCATCAATTGGAGCACAAAGAATGTAGGATGGATTTGTATAAGAACTTAGAGTACACAAGTTGTGGGAAAGTGAAATTGCCCAGTGGTAACATGAAACAGGCGGCCTCCCAATTTTTTATCTATTAAGAAAAAAAAAAAAATTCTCCATTCCCTAAAGTTTTATCAGGTTGGGCTGGAGAAGAGACTGCTAAAAAAGGAACAGAGTATGACAAGTTTAAGATCAGGACAGGCATAGTAGCTCACACCTGTATTCCCAGCACTTTGGGAGGCCAAGGAGGCTGGTAGATCACTTGAGCCTAAGACACCAGTCTGGGCAGCATAGTGAAACACCGTCTTTATTTAAAAATACAAAAATTAGGCCAGGCACAGTAGCTCAGATCACTTGAGGTCAGGAGTCCGAGACCAGCCTGGTCAACATGGAGAAACCCCATCTCTACTAAAAATACAAAAATTAGCTGGGCATGGTGGTGGATTCCTGTAATCCCAGCTACTGGGGAGGCTGAGGCATGAGAATCACTTGAACCCAGGAGGCAGAGGTTTCAGTGAGCCGAGATCAAGCCACTGCACTCCAGCCTGGGTGACAGAGCAAGACTCTGTCTCAAAAAAGAAAAAAATAAAAATAAAAACAAAAAGCAAATACAAAAATTAGCTAGGCGTGGCCGGGGGCTGGTGGCTCATGCCTGTAATCCCAGCACTTTGGGAGGCCGAGAGGGCAGATCATGAGGTCAGGAGATTGAGACCATCCTGGCTAACACGGTGAAACCCCGTCTCTACTAACAATATATAAAAAAAATAATAACAATAATTAACTGGGCGTGGTGGCAGGCTCCTGTAATCCCAGTTACTCGGGAGGCTGAGGCAGGAGAATGGCTTGAACCCGGGAGGGGGAGCTTGCAGTGAGCCGAGATTCGCCATTGCACTCCAGCCTAGGCAACAGAGCGAGACTCCGTCTCAAAAAAAAAAAAGAAAAACAAAAAACATTAGCTAGGCGTGGTGGAGCGCCATCTGTAGTCCCAGTTATTGTGGGGAGGGTGGGAGTGGGCCTGAAGTGGGAGATCACCTGAGCCCAGGGCGCTCAGGCTGCTCTGAGCTATGATCCTGCCACTGCAACTCCAGCCTGGGCGATAGAGAGAGACGCTGTCTCCAAAAAAAAAACCTACCAAACTCACCCCCAGGGCCCCTCCCAAACCCCTGCCTACAATTTAAGAAATTGTAATTGCAAAAAGCCATTATATGTGGGAAGCTATCAGTACAATTTGATGTGTTGGTTAGAAACTACTTAAAGCACATTTCTTAGGAGAATTTTAAGAAAGAGTACACATACAGTTTTCCCAAATTCTTGAAATGCTGTCTTACTTAAAAGTAGACAGGGAACTTCACCAGGTAAGTTTTGAAATTCTTTGCAATCTAAATAAAAATATAATAGAAATATATGAGACATTTGTTCCGAATATTTCTGTTGTTAATAATTATGTTCTGTGAAGCTAAAACAAGATAAATGCTACAACAGGAGAGATGTCTTGAAATCTAGAGTTTTCCAAGCAGCTCTCTGAACTGGCCAATGTAAGCTAATAATTTCAAGCCAAAGATACTCTAGGGAGATAATTGAATATAGCCATGTGTTTGCTTTCCAATACCTTGAGCATTGTCTAGTAGAAATGATATGACCCACTTCAAAAAAGTTCTATAAATTTTTATATTGTTGAAATTAATTTCAAATTAAACTAACACATAGAATGCTAACTACTACTTGAGTTTCTTAAACATCTTCTATTTTTAGTGCAGCATAACTGTTTAATAGCTGGTTTTAGGTCCCCAAACTACACTGCAGTGTTAGGGGGCAGGGGACCTCTTAAAAAGAGTATTACAATAGACATACATTTTATAGGACTTGTTTATCTATCCTCCCTGGAAGACAGCATTGCAATGAGATTTTATTTCTTACTCTCATCCAGGGCTAGAACTTTATCAGGTCCCTGCCAGAGCTGAGCTCTGCTAGTTCCAGAAGGAAATTCTGTAAGTGGTTGAGTAAATGTTAAATAGAAACTTTGGGATATCTGACTACAAGAAATTCAAAAGTAATAGCTTAGTAATTCAGAAAAGAACCTCTGTGTCTCTCATGACTACATGTTAGGCTAAGTGAAAGATCTCTGTAGTTTTAGCAGCTCAAATCCCACCCTACTTGCCACGGTCGTAAGCAATGTCTTCTCAGCAGCATTAACAAAAGCAAAGTGTGAAATACTTGCCTATTTCCTCATGGAAGGTCTCAACCCTCACTTACATGTGTTTGTTTCTTTGGACTCTGATCAAAACAGTTTCCGAGATAAGTGTCTAGTCATATCATTACACATAAAAATAGTTTTGACTTTTTTTTTTTTTTTTTTTTTTTTTTGCCTGCCTGCAGACATTATGTCTTCAACACCTCAAGGGCTTCGGCAAAACAATCTTTGCTCTTTCCAGTAATAATGGCCCAATTCAGTCAATCATAAATTTGACTCAAAAATGGCAATTCAATTTGGCTTGAGCTATACAAATTAACCCAAAATCCCATAACAAAGAGAGTATTTTGCAGAATGGAATAGGGAAAAAAAATACCTTTTCCCTTAAATGAAAAAAAATATGAATTTCTTAAATGAAGTTTAATACAAGTGATCTGAATTGGGTTTTAGTTTCAATCTCAGGTATTTTTTCCTTTTTACAGAAGACATAAGAAATAATAGTTATTTGCCTGATATTTCATCAAAAATTATTTAGTTTAAGCTTTCCTAGAAAGTCTGCAACTGATTCTCTATCTCAAAATTTTACTTGAGTAGGTAAAACACTAAAATAAAGTTAATTCTACTTAACACTCATTTTATCCACAAGACTATCCATATTAAATAGAATTCAACTGTCTGTATTTTAAAGCATCAATCATTATTGCAAAATAAGTAGCATAACACTTCAGATATCTAGAACTCAACTATACAGAAACCTTACTTATCACGAATATAAACAAGAATCCCAGAAGTTTCCAAGCAGCCAAAATAGATACCACAAAATCAGTAAACAAGCATATGTCTAATATTTCAGGGGCAAGGAAGAGGTTTGCAGCCTTTCTCTCTAGTTTTTCTGGCCAAGGAACTATGCATGAAAGGAACAACTGCATGGGAAATGAACACAGTATTCGTTTCAAAAGGTCTATCTGGTCTCTCTTTACTAGCCCCCTGCACAACTTCTCTCATTAAGAGCAAAGTTTAAACATGAGGACTCCAACAAGAATCCTGTTCTCTTCCTCAGAAAACTAAGATTTGGGGGTCTCAGAATAGAGCAAACATGGTGAAGTCATAGATGCAGAAAAGCTGAATCAGAAAGAGACAATGCAGGAAGTTAGCACTAGTGAGCCAGGTCTGTTTCTGGACCCTATTTGATCTGTTTAGTACAAGAAAGTAAGTGAAAGTAATAGGAATAGGATATGGAAATGCATGGGTCATGGCATTAGAGGTATAGTAACACTCTCTACTTTAAAATGTGACCCGATAAATGATCTGAGTTTTAATCAATTACATTATCAACTTCTCTCATAGGATATAAACAAGGAAGAAAATAATAAAACTAGTTTGCTCCAAATGATTTCCTTAACACATTACATTGAAAGTAATGCCAAAAACCATTATAACTTTTGCACCAATCTAATATTAAGCTAAGACTCAGCCTAAAGTAATATGGAATATGCAAACTGTGGTAGGGAGAAGAGAGAAGATCAATAAGAGAACAATTTGAAAGTCAGGTCCATGGATAGCAATGAGCATTGAGAGTGTAGTGGAAACAGAATGAAGTATAACAAGCATTTGTGTATGCCCTTAAAAGCATAACCCTATGAACTCATAGTGGAGACAAAATACCTTTGCCCCTGCATGCTTCAGTGTGTTAGGCGTCAAAGCATTTTCTAAATTTATGCTTAATTGCATGGTGAAGTCATGTAAATATTTACATGAAATAGTGTGTATCGTAACAATACCAGTTAATTTATATTTGTACACATTTAAAGTTTCTTTGGTAGATACGTAGTTGGATAGATGATAGAAAATATAGGTAGACAGGCTTTTGTGAGTAGGCAAATTTAAGATTTATTCAGTCATTATTGGGAACTACAACAAACTAAAAAGAAGAATTCAAGTGTGAAAATTCTTAGTTTCTTATTTATATGTCTTCCTTTGCCATATTTTCCATATACAAATATTTTTGGCAGGCTCAGTGCTTCTCTTACGATCTGAACCCTACATATGCTTTATAATTTGATTCTAATAGCATGGCCTCCTAGGTTCTAATAAAATTCTACATATATGTCATACATTAAATTCATCCAATAAATCATTATGGATTTCTCGTGTGCAGAATGATTTATCTTGTGGGTTGTACAAGGCCAGATTTTAATTTTGACTTGTATTGTTTCCTATGTAGTAATTAGATAGGAAATTTAATCTAAATGCAAAGAAAATTTTAGACAGATAGAAAGAGAATGAACAGCAAAAATCCACCAGAGGTTTCCCAAAGCATATAATAACTATATTTTGTATATTTGTATTCCACATTATCTACGTTATTTGTCCCTGACAAGAAGAAGGGTAATAGAGAGTTAACTTAACTTTTTAAAACTACGGTTGACTAACACAAAAGCAACCATCAAATTGTGAAACTCTGTAGTAATTCTAGTCCAGCTTTCTCAGGCATTTTCACTGTGTCGAATAATGCATATCACTGATAAAATGCCAAACACATATCTACATTAACTTGAATTCATAATTAAAATAGTATAGCCTTTGGAGACAAAAGTTAAGCCTACCATACTCTACTGTGTTTTGGCCCGAGTACTTGAAATCCATGGTTTGAACTGCTCTTTAAAAAATGATACCTCTGGGATGTAAACAAAAATGGGTTCAATTTGTTCTGAATATTATCTACAGTTGAGGTGGCAAAAATTCACATAGGTCATTAAAGGAAAAGAGACACCTTTCAAACCCAAATCATCTAAATATCAATGGGCCAATTTCAGAGTACCAATAATCTTAAAGATGAGTTACCCTAAAAACACTAGAATCCTACCACCAATTGTTATTTGTTGAGTTTGCTCATTTTTCGGTCTTTATGGAGTGAATTAGTTGAATACATCAAAAATTACCAAAATAATTTAAGTGGTTCATTTATTTCTCTCTTTGTTCTCTTTAGAGAACATGATTTCTAGGGTTTCATCATGTCTAGGTTGGTACTTTTAAAATTCAGAATCCTGGCACCCAAGTTGGCCAACAATATATTTTTATTTTCTTATGGATCTGTTTGGTACTAGATACATTCAGCTTTCTCAGCCCTGTTAGGCCCACATTATTTCAAAACACACCTGTTCATTGTAGAAATTTTGGAATATCCTACCACTCTTGAGTCACCCCATGTATGCTAATTCAGTTTCTTGTGAATGTGAAATTTATGCAGTAAGGCACTCAACTAGAATAAGACTGATAATCAAATCTTTGCCTTTAAATACTATATCTCTTTCTTTTCAAAGAGCATTTAAGTAGGGGGGTCTCATTACCCTGTCTGAAGAAGTGGTAAATAATTGAAAAGAGTTTCTCAGTCTTAATATTAGTATCTCAGAGAACTGGGTAATCTTAAACTGAAAAGAGCTATGACAAAAATTAGAAAATTTGAGGTTCAGAAAATGGACAGATTGACAATATTAGAGGCAAAATCTGTAGCTGGCCAAGTACTGAAAGATGAATGTGTTCTCTATTATTTCCTTGAGAAGTGGTTTGTAGTTCTCTTTGAAGTGGTCCTTCACTTCCTTTGTTAGCTGTATTCCTAAGAATTTTATTGTCTTTGTAGCAATTGTGACTGGGAGTTCATTCATGATTTGACTCTCTTCTTGTCTATTGTTGGTGTATAGGAATTCTTGTAATTTTTGCACATTGATATTGTATCCTGAGACTTTGCTGAATTTGCTTATTAGCTTAAGGAGATTTTGGGCTGAGACAATGGGGTTTTCTTTTTCTTTTTTGTTTTTTCTTTTTTTTTTTTTTTTTTTTTTGAGACAGAGCCTCACTCTGTCACCCAGGCTGGAGTGCAGTGGCGCGATCTCGGCTCACTGCAATCTCCGCCTCCTGGGTTCAAGCAATTCTTCTGCCTCAGCCTCCTGAGTAACTGAGACTACAGGTACGTGCCACCATGTCCGACTAATTTTTGTATTTTTAGTAGAGACAAGGTTTCATCACCATGTTGGCCAGGATGGTCTTGATCTCTTGACCTCATGATCCGTCCACCTCCACTTCCCAAAGTGCTGGGATTACAGGCATAAGCCACCATGCCCAGATGACAATGGGGTTTTCTAAATATAGAAACATGTCATCTACAGAGACAGTTCTACTTCCTCTCTTCCTATCTGAATACCCTTTATTTCTTTATCTTGCTTGATTGCTCTGGCCAGAACTTCCAATACTATGTTGAATAGGAGTAGTGAGAGAGGGCATCCTTGTCTTGTGCTGGTTATTAAGGGGAATGCTTCTAACTTTTGCCCACTCAGTGCAAAATTGGCAATGGGTTTGTCATAAATGGCTCTTATGATATTGAGATATTTTCCATCAATACCTAGATTATTGAGAATTTTTAACGTGAAAGGATGTTGAATTTTTGAAGGCCTTTTTCTGTGCCTATTAAGATGATCATGTGGTTTTTGCCTTTAGTTCTGTTTAGGTGATGAATTACGTTTATTGATTTGCATATGTTGAACCAGCCTTGTATCCCGGGGATGAAGTTGACTTCATTGTGGTGGATGAGCTGTGCTGCTGGATTCGGTTAGCCAGTACTTTATTGAGAATTTTTGCATCAATGTTCATCAAAAATATCGGCCTGAAGATTTCCTTTTTTGTTGTATCTCTTCCTGGTTTGGGTATCAGCATGATGCTGGCCACTTAAAATGAGGTAGGGAGAAGTCTCTCCTTTTCGGTTGTTTGGAATAGTTTCAGAAGAAATGGTGTCAGTTTCTTTTTGTGCCTCTGGTAGAATTCAGCTATGAATCCAGCTGGTCCTGGGCTTTTATTGGATAGTAAGCTATTTACTACTGCCTCAATTTCAGAACATGTTATTGGTCTATTCAGGGATTCAGCTGCTTCCTGGTTTAGTCTTAAGAGTATATGTGTCCAAGAATTTATCCATTTCTTCTAGATTTTCTAGTTTATTTGCAGAGAGGTGTTTATAATATTCACTGATGGTTGCCTTGTATTTCTGTGGGGTCAGTGGTGATATCCCCTTTAACATTTTTTCTTGTGTTTATTTGATTATTCTCAATGGAAAAACATTTCAAACTCATGGATGGGAAGAATCAATTTCGTGAAAGTTGCCATACTGCCTAAAGCAATTTATAAATTCAATTATATATCCATTAAACTATCACTGAAGGCATCATGCTACCCAACTTCAAACTATACTGCAAGGTTGCAGTAACAAAAACAGCATGGTAATGGTACCAAAACAGATGCATAGACCAATGGAACAAAATAGAGATCTCAGAAACAAGACCACACATCTACAACCATCTGATCTGTGACAAACCTGACAAAAACAAGCAGTGGGGAGAGGATTCCCTATTTAATAGATGGTGCTGGGAAAACTGGCTAGACATATGCAGAAAATTGAAACTGGACCACTTCCTTACACCTTATACAAAAATTAAGTCAAGATGGATTACAGACTTAAATATAAAACCCATAACTATAAGAACCCTAGAAGAAAATCTAGGCAATACCATTTAGGACATAGGCACTGGCAAAGATTGCATGACAAAAACATCAAAAGCAACTGCAACAAAAGCAAAAATTGACAAATGGGATCTAATTAGAATAAAGAGCTTCTGCACAGCAAAAGAAACTATCATCAGAGTGAACCTACAGAATGGGAGAAAATTTTTGCGATCTATACATCTGACAAAGGCCTACTATCCAGAATCTACAATGGGCTTAAACAAATTTACAGGAAAAAACAAACAAACCCATCAAATACTGGGCAAAGTATATGACATTTCTCAAAATATGTACATGCGGCTAACAAACTTATGAATAAAAGCTCAACATCACTGATCGTTAGAGAAATGCAAATCAAAACCACAATGAGATACTATCTCATACCAGTTAGAATGGCGATTATTAAAAAGTCAAGAAACAACATATGCTGGCAAGGTTATGGAGTAATAGGAACGCCTTTACACTGTTGATGGGAATGTAAATTCGTTCAACCATTGTGGAAGACAGCATGGCAATACCTCAAAGATCTAGAACCAGAAATACCATTTGACCCAGAAATCCCATTAACTATCTCATACCAGTTAGAATGGTGATTATTAAAAAGTCAAGAAACAACAGGTGCTGGCAAAGTTATGGAGAAATAGGAATGCCTTTACACTGCTGATGGGAATGTAAATTTGTTCAACCATTGTGGAAGACAGTATGGCAATACCTCAAAGATCTAGAACCAGAAATATCATCTGACCCAGAAATCCCATTACTTGGTACATACCCAGAGGAATGAATATAAATCATTCTATTACAAAGATACATGCATGCATATGTTCATTGCAGCACTATTCACAATAGCAGATACAGAATCAACTCAAATGCCCATCAATGATAGACTGGATTAAGAAACTGTGGTACATACACACCATGGAATACTATGCAGCCATAAAAAGGAATGAGATCATGTCCTTTGCAGGGAGATGGATGGAGCTGGAAGCCATCATCCTCAGCAAACTAACACAGGAACAGAAAAGCAAATACAACATGTTCTCACTTATACGTAGGAGCCGAACAATGAGAAAGCATGGATGCAGGGAGAGGAACAACACACACTGGGGCAGTGGGAGGGAGAGCATCAGGATAAATAGCTAATGCGTGTGGGGCTTAATACCTAGGAGATGGGTTAATAGATGCAGCAAAACACCATGGATCACATTTACCTATCTAACAAAACTGCACATCCTGCACATGTATCCTGGAAAATAAATTTTTTTAAAAAAAATAAAATTAAAGATAATTTAACATGAAAAAAAGAAAGATGAATAAATCTCAGGCATTGTTGCCATAATATATATATGATAAGTATTCATTTTGAGAAAATTTACATTTGAATGCACTAGGCTGTAGTGTCTCAACTCTTTTTTTTCGCCATTGTATCCCACATATCAGATGATGCTTATATAAGCTACACAATTCCATGGAAACAGTTTGTTCAAAAAACAGGTTTAAAAAAAGGAAGAGAAAAGAAAAATCAGAAAAATAATGATTTTTTTAAGTTAACATAGAAATCAAAAAAGTGTTTTTAAAGCGTGAGAATTAAATCATGTTTTTAAAGATCTCAAAAATTATTCTTAAAAAGAATAATAAATGTGGCCAATATTGTCTTTAATATGAAAACATTATTTCTTAAATTTTTTTTAAGTTCAAAATGAATTTTGAACTTTCTAGAATTCAATTCAACAAATAAGTTAGCAATTATAATACTAAAGCATATTTATAAATAAATATTTATTTTTATTATAATATATAGAATGTACAGGCTGTAACCTATTTTTATATAAAGAGCATCATTATTCTCAATAAGACAAATATGTATTTAATATTGTAAGTACCCTGACTTTATCTAGTCTCATTTTATTTTCATTAAAAACTTATTCATGGATAAAATGCAAAAGACAATGGAGGTAAATGTAATGACAAAATGTACAACTGCTACAAAACTGCCTTAAGCACACACTGTTAACCTTGTGGTAATAGTGACCACTCCCTAGAGGGTACTGAATCTGTGTAGTTCAGGCTCTACCTATAACTTCTGTTGCCCCTCTCAAAACATATCAGAATATATGCGAGTGCAAGAGATTTCACTACGAGAATAACACTGAATCCTTTTAGATGGATGAAAAGTTGTCATTCCCGAACTTCATACCTTTGACTATTACTAGTAATAGTGTACTTGCTGCCTTGCTCAAAGATACAGATAGTCTGGCAGCTGCCTCAATTGAGAGCATTGTCATGGGACTGTTAGCTGCTTGACTTTCCAGTATTGGTTCCTATTCATGTCCCCACCAGCATGTGGTACAAGTAGGGCACATTGTCAGCATTTAATAATTGTGGGTGAAACTCAACTCGACCTCCATTAGGTGAACCTACCATTGAAGAATGGTCTCCCTTAGTTAATTGCAAATGAATCCTGTCAAACACAATTTCTTCCTCCAGACTGGCTGTCAGCACTTTTAATCCATAGAAAAGTAAGCATGCTTACAAAGGGAAAAAAAAAAAAAAAAAAAAAAAAAAAAAAAAAAAAAAAAAAAAAAAAAGCTTACTTTCATAAAGTTTTGGAATGATTCATAAATTTTTTATAAATATGTGATATTTTGGTCTTCTGCATTTTGTCTTGTCTTTATTGAGATTTCATCAATGCAGAGAGAGTGAGGTGGTTGCTTACATTTGAAAGTTTTGTGTTTGTAAATGTGTATGTGTTAGAAAAAACATTGTCTAAAAATGTCTCTGGAAGAAATCCAGTAAAAGAAAGATGTTGATTCTATGTGAACAATGACATGACAGGTAAATCTTAAAATCTGAAATTCACAATTTAAATCCTGATTCTTGAGGAATAGATTTTGTTTCCAACCAGGGTATCCCAACTTCTCACAATTAAGATTTCCAAAATAACTTTTTAAACCTCTGGAATTTTAATAAATGGTTCCTTATTCTTCAATCTTCTTTCCCATTCGAGAAACAAAATTTTCAAATCCCTTCTCTATCTCAGTTGAATGCCTACAATAATCAATACATAATATTAATTCACCAAATGTTCTTTAAAATCTTTTAAATGTTTACAAAACTTTGCAAAATGAATAAAGCTACTTTTTCTTTTTTAAAACACATATTTTACCTTAGTGAAAGTATGTAAAACACCCCAAAGGAAGCAGCAGCTATTATTAGATCACACTGAGATAGTTGTGTCCAAAAGTAGTATGACTTTTTTCCCCTTTTTTGGTACAACTAAGTTGGAATGACTATTAAATTATGATAAAATACAGTAACATTTTATAAAATTCCCAATTTCATACAAAGCAGCATTTCCTAAACTTCCACAATCTCAATTGCAAATTAAATGTAAATGTCAGTGCCAGGTTAACTTTCTAAAAACACTCTTTAGAAAAGAGGTTTACTGAATGTTTTTTATGTGTTCAACATTATGCTAAGCAATTTTCATACATTATATAATTTAATTCTCACACTATAAGATAAATACCATTAAAGTCTTCATTTTACAGCAGAGAAAAGGAGGTTTGGAGAGATTAAGAGATTTATCCAAGGTAACACAGCTATTGCATGGTAGAACTATATTTTAAACACAGGCCATTTTAACTTCAAAACCCAAACTACTAACCATCTTGCGCTCCTCTGAAAAAAAAAAAAAAAAATCAGTTTGGGTTTCCTGTTGCCTATTGGACAAAAAAAGAGCTTGTTAAATCTCAAAGTTAGAATCAATTTTGTTGATCCTTTTGTCCCCTGTAAGTTTCCTCCCTCTCCTCTGATGGATCTAAGACTAGTGTAGATACTAAAGTGCTAAGGTTGATGGGGGCAAGAATAGTGTCTTACTTCTGACTGTTACTCCTCATCACACAGGACTTTGCCTTTTACACAATAAAAGAGCAATTGATGTTTGATTCACGTTCTTTTTTCTACCTTTCAAATAAGGCCTTTTACAGTATGAGCCAGATCTGAGCTTATTCAAGGTTGTGTCTTAGTCAAGAAATACAGTTTTATGGATCACCGAATATATGCTTTTCTGATTTTCTCATTCAAGAAATTTTTGAATGAATGAGTGAAGCTTGCATATATTTTCCCCATGCAATAAGTAAAGGGTACCCAAAATTCAAGATCATACTAGATATGTAGGGAGTTTATTTACAATTCATGCCCTCTAATAATTTAAACAGACTGAAAATAAAGCTATACAAGTTAATATGTTCTTAGTTTCAGTGACACCCTGTTTTTTAGGCCATATGGAGTATAAGGCCATCAACTTACCTTTATCATTTCAGTGCAATATCTCCTTTAAAACACTCCTAGAAAAAGACAAGATCAAATTATTTCTCTTTGCTGGTAATATATTCTATACCTAGAAAACCCTAAAGACTCTGCCAAAAGTCTCCTAGAACTAATAAATGATGTCATTAAAGTTTTCAGATACAAAATCACTGTACAAAAATTGATAACATTTCTATACACAACAACTAGCTGAGAGCCAAATTACGAACAGAATCCCATTCACAATAGCTACAAAAAAAAAACCATAAAATACCTAGGAATACATCTAACCAAGGAGATGAAAGAGTTCTACAAGGAGAACTACAAAACACTGCTGAAATAAATAATAGATGACACAAAGAAATGGAAAAACATTCCATGCCCATGGGTTGGAAGAATCAATATCATTAAAATGTTCATACTGCCCAAAGTAATCTATAGATTCAATGCCACTTCTATCGAACTACCAACAAAATGTTTCACAGATTTCCCATTCTAAAATTTATATAGAACAGAAAACATGGCCCAAATACCTGAAGCAATCCTAACCAAAAAGACCAAAGCCAGAGGCATCACATTACCCAATCTCAAACTATCCTATAAGGCTACAGTAACCAAAACAGCATGGTACTGGTACAAAAACAAACACATAGACCAATGGAACAGGTTAGAGAACCCAGAAATAAGGCCACACACGTACAGCCATCTGATCTTTGACAACGTCAATAAAAATAAGCAATGGGAAAAGGACTCTCTGTTCAATAAATGGTGCCAGAATAGCAGGTTAGCCATCTTCAAAAGAATGAAAGTGTTCTCCTATCTTTCACAATACATAAAAATTAACTCAAGATGGATTAAACATTTAAACATAAGATCTCTAACTTAAGAATCCTAGAAGAGGACCTAGGAAACACAGTTCTGGACATTGGCATAGGGAAACAATTTATGATTAAGTCCTCAAAAGCAGTCATAACAAATATAAAAATTGACTAGTGGGATCTAATTAAACTAAGGAGCTTCTGCATGGCAAAAGAAACCATCGGCAGAGTAAACAGACAACCTACAGAATGGCAGAAAATATTTACAAACTGTGCATCTGACAAAGGTCTAATATCCAGAATCTACAAGGAAATGAAACAATTCAACAAGCAAAGAAACAAAAAACTCCATTAAAAAGTGGGCAAAAGACATGAACAGACACTATAAAAAATGTTCCACATCACTTATTATCAGAGAAACACAAATCAGAACCACACTGAGATATCCTCCACACCAATCATAATGGCTATTATTAAAAATCAAACAACAACAGATGCTGGCAAGGATGTAAAGAAAAGAGACTACTTACATTGCTGGGAGTGTAAATTAGTTCAGCCCCTGTGGAAAGCAGTTTAGAGATTTCTCAAAGAACTTAAAACAGAATTACCATTCTACCTAGTAATCCCATTACTGGGTGTATATCCAAAGGAAAATAAATCATTCTGCCAAAAAGGCAATGGTATGTTCATCGCAGCACTATTCACAATAGCAAAGACATGGAATCAACCTAACTGTTCATCAGTGGCAGACTGGAAGAAGAAAATGTGGAACATAAACACCATTGAATATTATGCAGCCATTAAAAAACCAAATCATCTTTTGCAGCAACATGTCTTTTGCAGCAACATGGATTAAGCTAGAAGACATTATCCTAATTGAATTAATGTAGGGACAGAAAAAAATCAAAGGCCACATGCTCTCACTTACAAGTAGGAACTAAACTTTAGGTACACATGGACATAAATATGGCAACAATAGACACTGGGAACCCCTAAGAGGTGGAGAGGACTGAAAAGAATGTTTGTTGGAAAACTACTCATTGGGTACCATGGTCACTACCTGGGTGACAGGATCATTCACAGCTCAGATGTCAGCATCACAAAATATACTCAGGTAATAAACCTGTACATGTACCCCCAAATCTAAAATGAAAGTTGAAATCATAAGAAAAACTCTTAGAAAAGGATAACTCTTAAAAAAAAAAAAGAAAGAAAAAGACTAAACCTAAAGTGTAAATTAAGAAAAATATTTATTACTCCTTTAAGCAACATGATGTCCAATGTTTTCTTTTATCTCACATCCTAGAAATATATTTCCTTAGACTCAGTCACTTTTTTCAAGAAGTTTCATACATACATATCACTATTTCACCATTCCAAACCTGATTACGTTGTTATGTTACCCTCTGGCAAGGTCTACGGGAAGTGAAACCTCATGACCTTTTGGCAAACTTTCCTCTCTCTTCTTAACTGGAAATGAAAGAGTGAAAATTTGTGTTGAATGAGATCCAACCTGAGGATATGTCGACAAAAGAGAAACACATTTCAAACACTTTCTCCTCTCTTTTTCTCTGAAAATATAAAGAGGACAGTTCTCCATGGGGACTTTTCCTTTCAGAGTAACAATACTTGAAAGTTGGGGCTTCATGCACTTTTACCACCTGTTTAAAACGCCCAAGCTTTCCTTGGCCTATTGCAGCAAGTGGTCTGTAAATTTGAGCAAACTCGGATTTCTTACATTCCTCCCACCTGCCACATTTTCTTAACTGAAAGCAAAACGTGTTGCAATTGTATGTATTCCCGTGAGCCTGCAGAGATTCAGTTCTAACAGACATTGCTTTACGTTTTTAAAATAGGACAAAGTAGTTCTGAAAATAGTGAGGATTTTGGGTAGATCTTTTTTAAAAAAGACTTAAATATGGTAAAATCAATCTAAAAACTGTTCTAGGCAGCTGAGAGGCTGGGGATAACATGAGCAAAGGGAATAAAGAGAGCTCTGAAGAGCCAGTACCAGTTGCTAATACTTAATCTCTTTAAATAATGAATTAGCTGCTCATATCTACTGTGGCTGCTAAGAGAAAGCACTTTCTTTGTGGAGCGAAGTAAAGCTTGAATACCATGAATTATTCAATATAAAGTGTGCCAGTTAAAATGCCTTGATATTGGAAGTCAAGTGTAAGATTATCTCTTGTCTGTCAAAAAGCATCTTTACCGTGTTACCGAGCCCTAGAGGAGGGGCCCAAGGAGTGAGGAAAGAAAAGAGAAAAGCCATCCAGAAACAACATAATAAAGCACTAAGCATTCAAAACAAGCTGGGAGCAGCTTCATTGCTACAGAGGAAACCTCTATTGACATGCCCTCTTCAAGCAGGTCTTACTGCTTACTGCTTAATGTTGCTATTTCTCTGCCCTCCACTATGATAACAAGGCGAAGTTGCTGTATCCTTTCCATTGGAGATAATAGATACTCATTCACCAGCCATGGCTGACTTAAGGAAATACATTCCTTCCTAAGGTGTCTACTGACCGAGTTGAGTGATGACCTTCTAATCAATTTAGAATTTTTAAAGCAAAAGTGATTAACTACAAAGCATGTTGAAATGTAGGCCATGACAAAACTTCAGTGTATGGTATTTCATTGTCTATTGCTCTATGAAGTGTTTTCATAGTCAGCTGGATACTTTTCTCTTTCCTGAATGTTCTGCAAAATTGCCCTTTTTTGGATAATGCAGAGAAATAACTTGGTATATACAGAAGTCAAAATCCTAAAATCACTGTACTCCTTTTAAAAATGCAGTACATGGGATTGTATATGCTATGCTTTCAAAGAATATTCATTAAGCACTAATTACAGGAAGTCACCATTCTAGGTCCTGGAAATCAAAAGAAGAAATGATATTCATGTTCCTCAAGGTGTTTGAAGTGTAAAAGAAGAAACAGATGTATAAACACTAAATTCATAGAGCATCATAGATGATATGACAGAACATTCCAAAGGAGAGAGAGGGGGGAATTGGGACAATCAGAGAAAGCTCATAGAAAATATGATGCTAGAGGTTAGATCTGAAGGAAGATGGAAGATGTTTAGATTGGAGAAGGAGACTGAGGATAAATAAAGACAGTGCTGTGAAAGCCACCTGGTGCATTTGGGGAACTGCAGCCATCTGGGAATAAGGGAAGCATTATCTACAGACTGGCAGGTGAAAAACAGGCTAAGCTATAGTCTGATGGCTGACCAAGGACACCCTAACCATTTGAACTGTATTTTACTGCTTGCTTAAGGAATAAAGTTTAAACAATTCAAGGGATTAAAGTTAGACAGAAGATGTACATCATGAGGTTCTTGTTAAGAAAAATCCCTTCATGGTAAAGTGGGGAGTAGATTAAGAAGGTACAAAGCTGGGAAGGGGGAGAGCAGCTATATTCTAAGAACCAAAGCCGCTGTAGTGAGATGGAAAGGGATGAGAGGGTTGATGATTAAATGATTGTGAGAAATGACAGGGGCAAAGAGATTGAACTAAACTTACACATACCCTATTCAGATAAATGGGTGAACAGTGATGCTATTCATAAGATAAAGAGTAACGCAAGCATAATGGGTTAGGAGATAAAGACAGTAAGTTTGGCTTTAGTTATGCTGGACAGAGGTGTCCAGTAGACACTTTGATATTATAATTTGGAGCTCAGGTTGGACTTGGCTGAAGATGCAAACTTGAGAGTCATCAACTTAAATGCAGTGAATGAGGACACAGGGATGGATGAATGAACCAGAAAAAGCATGTAGGACCCTTGGAAAACCTGGTGCTTAAAGAGCAGAGAGAGAAAGAAAATAGCACAAAGAAAATTTTAAAAATAGAGAAACATGAGAAAATGACGAATTTGGGTTAGAAACTAAGGTAAGAGGAAGCTTTAAGAAGAAAGAAATGGTCAACAGATCCAAATATGCCTTACGATTTAAGTATGATGAGGATTGAAAATTATCTGAAGGATATGGCAATTAGAGTATGGATGATTGGTGGCTTTTGTCATAGCAATTTTTACAATGGTGGAACTGAAAACCAGTTTATCCAGGAATAAATGGGATGGTAAGGAAGTCAAAACAATGAGTATGGACAATTGTTTAGAGAATTGGTGCAATAGGTGTTATAGCAGACTGAATTGTCTTCCTCCAAAAAATATGTTCAAGTTCTCGTCCCTGGTACCTGTGAATGTGACCTTATTTGAAAACAGGGTCTTTGCAGATGTAATTAGTTAAGCTGCCAATCTTTAACATTCCTTGGCCTATAACTGTATCACTCCAATCTCTGCCTCTGTCTTCACATGGATGTCTTTCTTCTGTGTGCCTTCAAATCTTCCCCTCCTTACAAGGAAATCATTCATATTGGATTAAGGGCCCACCCTACTCTGTATGACCTAATTTTAACCAGTTATATCTGTTACTGACCTTATTTCCAGATAAGATCCCATTCTGAGGTATTAGGGGTTAGGACTTCGACACATCTTTCTGGACAACACAATTCAACCTATTACAGTCCTTAAGAGACAAAGCAATCTAATGAATAGATACAAATATAAAAATAATTATGAAAAAGGATATCTATCTATCTATCTATCTATCTATCTCTATATATATATATATATATATAGTGAATTTTAAAAAGTGAGGCTGAGAAGTTTTATTCACTTACCCAAGTAACAAAGCACATTAGTATCACAACCAGCACTAGAATCCAGGTCCACTGATTCCCAGTTAGCTGCTGCTGTTTCTGTTTTGCTGGAGCCTCCATACAACTCATTCAATGGCTTCTTTTGGCCTTGTGGACATTATCCAAACTCTTCAAGGTGGCCTAAGGACTTGCATTTTTCTGGCTGCAGCCTTAACTCAAGCCACTTTTCCTCTTCTCTGTGCCCAAGTAACACTGGCCTTTTACTAGTGTTATAAATTTCCTCACCTCTTTACCACTTCAATCCCTCCTGGACATGTTAGTTCTTCTACCTGGAAAGTGACACTCACTTCTTAGCCCACCTCACTCTTCATTCTTTACCTCTCACCAGAAAGTCAGAAAATGAATGCTGATTACCAGGTTAGGTTGAATTTTCCTGTCATATTTCTCTGTGGCATCCTAACTCTTTGGAAAACATTGTACAGTTATAATTACGGCTTTATGCGTTAATGTATACTTTCCCTGAGATATTGTAAGCTCTGAGAGGTCAGTAAACATGCTGTCTCAAAAGCCTAGCAGAGTGTTTGGGGATAAGCAGGCATTTTCTATGAATTTATTGAATGACAGAAACAGCCATAACTTGCCACACTGTCAGAAGCCGGACAAAGCATGCTGAACATAGTGAGACATTTTGGCTCCCTGATGTTCCTCTAACACAAATTTGCACGGGCTGCCCTCTCTTTCTGGAACATTCTTACCCCAGGTATCTTCATGGCTATATTCCTAACTTTGTCAAGATTTTGTTCAAATATCATCTCAGTGAAGCCAAAACTGAACTCAAAGTTATCACTTGTTTCCCCTGACCGTCCTAAACATTTTTTAAATCCATAGCACTCAACACCTTCTAAGACACTATAATTTACTTATTTATTACTTGACTATTCATTGTCTTCCTCCCCCTACTAAAAATGTAAATTCTAGAAAAGGAATCCTTGTGGTTTTTATTCAATAATGTGTTCAGATCGCCAAGACAGTGCCTAGCACGCAGTAGACCTTTCAAAAATAATTTTTAAATGAATGTATTTCAGCAGTCTAAATAGACATTACTAAAACTATCTTCTATAAAAAATACATACAGATCCTTTACTGCCAGCATCAGAATGTAAAAGAAATGGAGACAGGTGCATGGTCTAAATTTTATTTTATATAATCTCTTTTTTATAAGACAGAAGACTATGGCTGTATTTTATATACTTTGTGGTCCACATAAAAATGTCAATTTCAATCAAGAATAGAAATATTAAAGTAAGAGTAATAGCTAACCTCTATTTTCTAGTATTATTTGGCAAAAAAAGAAAACTGAGCATGAAAGTCAGTAACTGAACTAATCCCCAATCCTTACTGACAACTTAAATCATTTGACATATTGCAATATTTTTCTGCAATTTCCAGTGATTTGCTTAAAAACTGCTTCTACCTACTATTCAAGGCACATAAAGTAAAGTCAGTATAGATACAAGCACTTCATGGACATCTCATAAATCTAACAAAACCTTAACAATGAGCACTGCTTCAATGTTTACATTTAAATTTAAGGGTGAATTAGAGTAATAAAAGAAAATATTGGAGCAATTAGAGCTAATAAAATAATTCACATGGTTATCTCCCTTTCCTGCTCTCGTGGTCTCTGTTGATGCTCAACTGCCTGCAATTGCTCAAGGAAGACAAGACGTTAATCTCCTAGTTGAAGATATTCCAGTCACCCGCCATGCCCTCTCATTGCTTTGCCATTCCAGTTTCTGTTTCCAACACCAGATAAAGTATCTTGAACTCAGGCTTCTCCAAAGTTATTCTGCAGCTTCTTCTAGGAGAGCCACTTTCTCCTTCATTAATTCTAACCCCCAATGCAATCTTGATCAATGCTTCACATCCAAAAACAACCCCAGTGCCACCACTGTTATCTTGGACAATCAATGTTGATGCCACTTTTTGCCCCCTGTGCTCTCATCAATTGATTTTAGCCATTAGGAAAACAAGATCTGAATTTTTTCATTCCCTAGGAGAAAACTGCTACAATGCTTCTGACATAAAGGAAGGCTGCAAGGGAAGCCTAACTGAGTAAGCTGCGGTCCTGTCCTAGAGACATTGTCTGCTCAGTCAGGAAACCATATCAATTCCAACGCATCATAGGATAGTGCTTCTGTAGGCCTTTTTAATACTAAGCAGGGCTGACAGTTTTCTCCACAGTGAAGCCCAGCTGTAACCCCCAGATCCCACAGTGGGGACTTCTGACTTCCCCATGTCCTGGACAGTTCTGGACTACCAAACAATCAAGAAATTATCCAAAGTCTGGAGAGTACAAAATACTTTGACCATCTGCTCTTTTCTGATTGAACTTAATTTGCATAGAAATCTGTTTTGGGGTGGAATTCTGACAGTAGATTTCTAGTGTAAGTATGCAAATACAGTGAGTACGTCAAGTTCAATTTGAGGCAATGAATGTTAACACTTCTTCCTCCTCGTCAGTCCCCAGTATTAGGAAATAGTTTGGTTTAGTTCATTTATTTTCATGCTGGTGATATGTTTATACTGAGCCCTCAGCACATCTGTTGTCCCGCCCAATCTATGGCCCAGAAAATGTTAGTTTTTTGTGACATACCCGCTAAGAATTAGAGTGGTTGTAACCATAGAGTGTTGTAACCACTCCAATTCTTATACAAGTCTGTATAAAACTAACTTGTTCTTATAAAGAGTAAATTCACAGCCAGATATGGTGGCTCACGCCTGTAATCCCAGCACTTTGGGAGGCCAAGGCAGGCAAATCACCTGAGGTCAGGAGCTCAAGACCAGCCTGGCCAACATGGTGAAAGCCCGTCTCTACCAAAATACAAAAATTAGCCAGGTGTGGTGGCATGCGCCTGTAATCCCAGCTACTTGGAAGGCTGAGGCAGGAGAATTGCTTGAGCCTAGTGGGTGGGGGTTGCAATAAGCCAAGACCGTGCCACTGCACTCCAGCCTGAGCATAGAGTGAGACTCCATCTCCAAAAAATAATAATATTAAAAATAAAGAGTAAATTCTCCCCTTTGTTTTACTCTAAATCTGTACTCTAATTAACTGAGGTAGATGTCTCGTATAAATCAGCATACAATATAGAATACCAGAATTGGGACACAAAACAGATTTCAAAAGAATGTTGAAAGTTACTTTTTGGCCGGGCGCGGTGGCTCAAGCCTGTAATCCCAGCACTTTGGGAGGCCGAGACGGGCGGATCACGAGGTCAGGAAATCGAGACCATCCTGGCTAACACAATGAAACCCCGTCTCCACTAAAAATACAAAAAAAATTAGCCGGGCGTGGTGGCGGCGCCTGTAGTCCCAGCTACTCGGGAGGCTGAGGCAGGAGAATGGCGGGAACCCGGGAGGCGGAGCTTGCAGTGAGCTGAGATCCGGCCACTGCACTCCAGCCTGGGCGACAGAGCGAGACTCCGCCTCAAAAAAAAAAAAAAAAAAAGAAAGTTACTTTTTAACAATGTAGAGGTGAGGCTTCTGAAGCAAGTTAGAAACTCAAATGTTAAGACTAGAGAACGCATCCACAATTAAACTTATAGCAAATGTGACTTTACCTTCAATCCCCAACTCTAAGCTCTGGAGGTTTGACCTCTTTATTGTAGTTTTTCTCCGTTCCTTTCCCACAACTTCTCCTTGGATTAGGCCATGACCGCCTTTAACCTAGATTACTAACACAGCTTCCTAAGAGATCTCCCTGATATTCCATAACTGAAGCCAGAAGGACCTTCCTAAAATGCAAATCCAATTATGTCACGACACACGCCCACCCATTTAAAATCCTCCAGTAGATCTCCATGACTTTCAGAAGAGAATCCAAACATTTTCATATAGCACAAAACTAGGTTTTTTTGTGATGATGTTGTTTTTAGACTTTGTAACTCTCTCTCTCATCCATGCCCTACACTTCAGTTAAAACATATTAGTAGCTAGTTCCAAAATGTCCGACATTCTGCTGTACTTCTGTGTTGAAGCTTCTATTACTGTTTTTAAAAATCAGATTTCTTTGGGCCGGGCACAGTGGCTTATGCCTGTAATCCTAGCACTTTGGGAGGCCGAGGCAGGCGGATCACAAGTTCAGGAGTTCAAGACAAGCCTGGCCAACGTAGTGAAAATACAAAAAAATTAGCTGGGCGTGGTAGTAGACACCTGTAATCGCAGCTACTCAGGAGGCTGAGGCAGGAGAATTGCTTGAACCTGGGGGACGGAGGTTGGAGTGAGCCAAGATTGCGCCACTGCACTCCAGCCCAGGCAATGGTGTGCGACTCCATCTCAAAAAAAAAAAAAAAAATCAAATTTCTTTGGAAATTAACAATTCATGAGGAGAGGTTTGATGAAACATGAAAGATTTCATGATTTTCTTAGGCAAGAAATTCTCTAATGTAATTATCTGTATTATTAAAGTTAAAGATGATAGGGCTGAGTGGATGTGGGGAAGTAAGAGGAAAGTTGACTTGAATCAACAATGCAGAAGCCATTTTGTACAACTATTCTGAGCCATGAAATTATTTTTAAAAGCCACATGGAAACATTTTTTATTCCAAATGTATTTTTTCTGAATAATTCTTTCAGAAGCAATCAAGGTAAAAGACTTTGACTCTTTTGCATAACTATACTATAGGCAGTCACAGTGTATCAGTTTGACCTCACTGCTTTCTGAGCTGACAAGTCTCAGGCATTTGATGAAAACAATATCCACCCACACCGTAGAACAGAACAATATTTGGACATGGTTTAATGGTGCTCTAGAAAGTATTCAAAAGAATGCTGAAAGTTACTTTTTAATGTATTTTACTTTTTATAAGTAGACAATATGCTTTAAATATTGATTTCCCATTTATGATTTTAAAAAGTCTCAAAGGTTGACAAATTTTGAATTGCAGAACAAGTACTTAAATAATAAAATATAGATTATACTACCTTCAACCTGGGGTGCCGTGAGGTAGGGGGGTGACGTAGGGAGGATTCCAAATGGGAGGAGCAACAGGTCAAAATAAGGAGAGAGGGAGAGAGAAAAAGAGAAAGAAAGAATCTTTGCCAAAGGAACTGTCTTGTATAAAGCTGAATAAATTTGTTCTGTGAATACTTCACATAACTTTAAAATTAGGCCAATATTTGAGAGGAACAGGCCTAAGAAATACATACCTTTTAGGTTAGAAAATACCAAAGAAGAAGTTATGTAACCCAAAAAAAAGACAAGAAACTGGCCAAAAGAAATTAAGAAGAGTTGTGAAATGTGTAAGATGCCCTAAAGGTGGCTGAACATATGTGTAAACTGGCATTTTTCCCAATTCAACCCATAAAGCTGCTGTATTTCTCAGTAACAGGAAGTAGGCCTTATTTACCCTGATGAAAAAGAAATCCCTTTAACTAAATATTAAGACATACTAGATTTCAACATCTCTCCCATTGCAGACACTCAGTAAATATTTACCTTTACTATTAATTTCAATAAATCTTGGAATTATGCTTGTTCAAAAAATCTAAAAGAAATCCTCTAGGTAAAAATTGTGCAACGAATACGGAACTTGCTTTTGGATTCAATTTCAAAGAGAAACTTTGAGTTTGAAGGCTGATAATTCATTTTAGATATTATGCTGTCTTTGTGTTTTCCATGACTTTCCAAAATTAAGTAAAGCTTTTTCCTGTCCAAAAAAGTTCACATTTGGAAGACTAGTGTAAAAGAGGTTTTCAAGTCCTTTGAAACTCAATCTCCTTCATTATAATATAATGCCAAATTGCTATAAATTCAAAAGGATCTGTTTCAGGAATTCTGAGTCTGATACTCATGTCTGTGACCTCTTTTTTACGACAGAGTATATGTATAATTTCTTTAATATTTGCAAAATGTATCTTGACTGCATTTTATTTTTTCTCTTACTTTTTATAATATTGTTGTTGTCTTGGAGTAAAATATTCTTTCTTTTTAGAGAAATATACCAACAAAATAAGAGAAATTATAGTTTATTTTACTGGATGTACTTCTAAAATTAATGTCCAGATTAAAGTCTTCATTTTAGAAAGAATGTATATATCTGAAAGAATCTTCATTTTTAGGACTATTTTCATTCATTGAAATTAAGCCTACTTAGAATTATATTGTAGATTTTACATTATAACACATATTTAAATGAAATATTTATCCTATAACATTGCTCTCAAACAAGGTATATGCTTCATTGATTTGTGGAAACAGATATTAACATTAAGAAAGAAAAAAAGTTTATGCATCATATCATTATAGTAATCTAACCGGAAGTGTCTCTTCGGTTTCCCCTTCTCATTACACAAACTGATTCTATCTGCAAATGTTACACAAAATTTTTTGGTTTGCAAATTACGAGCCTCCAAAAGCTAGTATTACAGAGGTCAGCTAAGTATAAAGTTTCTTGTGACTAGTGAGGATTTATTTTCAAATCAGAACTGACTTAAAGAACGAGTAGGAAGACCCCTCAATGACATAGAAAATAAAAATTTCTGCCAAAAGATAATTTATGTATAGCTTATATACTCCACTTACTTCGGAAAATAGGCCCACAACTTAGAGCACTCGTGAGCTTGGATTTTCATATTGTACCAACTCTTTCAAATTACATATACATATGTATATGTTTGCTGTATGTATTTTGTGCATATGTATGAGTTATATATACATATATAAATATAGTTATGGTATTATTAAACATGTAAACCTATTTTATAAATATATATATTCCATTATGGGGCATACACTAGAACCCATCAAAAATTTTACAGCTTCTTCCCCAGTGACTCATTTATGACACTAACAACTTTATAATGAGCAGGTAGTATGTTCTAGAACTCTACATGTCCTGCTATGTCCATCAGGGAATATACAGGTATTAAATTTTATTAGATGACAAGTTGTAAACAAATTACTATCTCTCTATTTAGAAATGCAAATTAGTTATAGATACAAATAAATGAAGAATCATGAAGGAACAACCTGGGACAGAGTCAGGCATAAATGCATGAGGAGAGGAAGAATGAAAATCTTGACATTGGTGTCAAAAACTTTTAGTTCTACCCCCAAGTTGTCCAAGTGCTCATAATAAGTGAGCACTTTATCCCCACTAGAGTTGTTTTCTTCCAGAGCACTTTCATATATATTTCTCATATTTTAATTTTAATTTTCACAGAAACCACACAATGTACAAAGAGCAGTTTGTATTCCATTTTAGAGATGAAGAAAATAAGTTTATGTTAGATAAAGTAAGCTACTTAAAGTGATAGAGTCAAGATTAGAATCCACAGGTCCAACTAAAAGATGATAGTATTTCTACAGATACACTGAGCACAAATGCTTCCAACAATGCATGGATTCCTCAATGAAATGTTTATGCTGGAACACCACACAAATAGCAAGTAAGTAAACTGGTGAAATCAGACTTACTTTCTTCCTTTATTTTCAAGTCATGGTAATCAAGTGCTCAGTTGTTAAATATCTTTCAACCTCTATTGCTGCTCTTTCTGGGGCCAATGGTGTACATTTTTGTAACATATCATGATTTCAGGGTTTTTTTGTAATTTTCTGATATATTATGATTTTAAGTTTTACTTTGTCTGATATGAGGCTAAAGTAAAAGAAAGGAGACTATGAAATGGAAGAAATTTCTCACAGGGAAGAGAATGAGGAAAGACTGACTCCTTTGGGTGTTAAATTGTGTGATGAAGTAGATAGAAGAACCAAATGAAACTCATTTGACTTCAGTGCCCAAAGCATGAGTCCAGGAGAAAGAAGCTGTGTTCGGTATCTTGAGGAAAACATCAAAAACAAAAAGACTTGGCCCCACTTCTCATTTGGAACCCTAGGAGGAGATGGCTTTGCAGCAATCTCACCACCACCATTGACTTGGGAGTTACCAAAGCAGAATACTGATGATGGGCAGACAAAGAACCTGAGCTAATACTTGCAAGCTGTCCTCCTCTCCTACATGGTGCAGAAGGGACTTGGCAGCTTCTTTGTGCCGTGGGGCAGGAGTAGAAGGTAACTGAATGTCCAGCTGTAGAGCACGCCCATAGCATAGGAAGGGCAGATGGAAAATAGGAGGCCCAACCTCTCCCTATGCATTCTGCAGAACTGGGGGAAGCTAGGATGGAACTCATTAGAAAGCAAGTGGGAAGGCTCTTGAGAAGTACAAAACCCAGGCCATGAAAATAGACCACGAGGTATACCAGTTGTGAACTACAGCAGCGGGAGACCAGGACACCCCATACTTTATCAACAAGCCATGCCTCAGCAGAGGCCAGCCAATACTCACCTGAGATCAACATAGTTACTCAGCAGCCAAGACCAGCACAAAATCCAGGATACCCCTCTCCCACACCAGTGCCCTGAGATTATCAATATTTCTCCTGAGCCCAGGTGCTATTTTGGGAGAAAGAGATTCATCTGTGGACTACTCAAGAGGCCAATTAAACTGGAAGAGTCAGAAGCACCCCAAACCCATAAATTTAAAGTTACAGGTTAGGTGGTTTTTTTAAGCCTCTATGACATAGCACATTTAGGACAGGATGGGGAAATTTTAGTGAGCAAAATTATACCAGTTATAGAATAAAGAAGTAATGTTTTCTTTAAACATCTAAGCAGACTGTGAATAAAATTTTAAACCACTACAGAACCAATGCACATTTGAGATTCAGAAAGATGAAAAGTATATAAATAATCCTCTCTGTTTTTTAACCTTTTTCTCTTTAGTTACTCAACTATTTTTCTTTTTCGTTATCCTCCCCTTTTGGTTTTATTTGCCTTTGAAATAAGATTACATAGAAATTGAAAAAAAAAACAAAACAAAACAAAACAGAATGGCCCTCCAAAGCATATGAGTATTTGTTGTAGTCTGCTGTTAACTCATTTGGATACCAAAGCAAATAAATTACATTTTTTTTTTACCTTACTAAACTCTATAAAATAGGGATAACACATAAATTCACTTCAAATAAAGTTGAGAGCAAGAGCTTTAAAAAAATGCTTTCGAATCATTTTGCAAATACACAATATAAATAATTCTATATTTTTCCAACACTTCCCAAAAGAGATTCAAGGCCTTGTCCTACTCTCCAGAGGTCAAGATAAAGTTAGGAGAACTCCCTTCTGCTCTGTTACATTTCCTGGTACCTATTGACCGAACCAGATGTTGGCAGGTATAAAATCTGAGACAGCTGGTTATCCAACCCCTTAGGGCCAAATGCTCCAAAAAATCACCTTTTTTTTTCAGCATACATCCTGATTCAGAATCTCTGAGCTAATTATCGGGGTTGCGATTCTCAAACTAATCATTTCTACTATGCCTCCAGAGTAAGATAGAATCTAAAAATTAACACTTAGTGTGCGGAGTTGTACACAGACAAAACACAGATGGCCCAGGCAGGTTTAAATTGTTAAAGCAGTTTCCATTAATATTTGTGCTCTTTTTAGGAATATAAAATCATGGAAATCTATTTACTGAGCTCTATGAGTGCGTGCGCCACACTTCACAGAGGCACCAAGAAGAAACTTGTTTCCTACCCTTTGTTGAACTCAGAATTTACAAAAGGAATAATGCAGACAAAGAAGCAAATATGCACCTGACCTTGCACAAAAGTGAAAATTAAAACCATGCAGACTTCAGTGTGTGGATTTGGCCACAGGGCAATTGGTAATGAGAATTACAGGCCACATCATTCCTTTTCTTGTCAGTCCATAAAGACTGTCTGAAGTCAACAGGACTCAAATTGTATCAAGTTATATAGGGAAGAATGAAAGAGTTGTGACTGGCAAAGAGTGTGAAATTATACTGATTATACTGATCATTGAAAACAGGAATTGCAAAACCTCAGAAAGAAGGAATGAAAAAAAAAATTCTGACAGTTGTTGAAATTTTGCTTAGTGCTAGGAAGAAGATATACAACACAATCCATTACATGTCCATATCATGACACACACTGGGGACATGGCAGTAGAGTGGTGACTAGTGAAATCAGATTACCCAGGGTCAAACACCTCCATAACCTTTGACAAGGTATTTACTTGCAGTTTCTTCCTGTGTAAAATGAAGATAATTTTAAAGCCCTACCTAATGTCATAGAATGAAGAGATTACACATGAAGTTTTTAATACAGAGCATGACATAAGGACTGATAAAGTTAATTACTGATATTATTGTTGTTATTTTTATTCAGAAGTGGATTTTTGGAATTGGTTTTAGAAAAACGTAAATACCAATCTCATTTCCAATTTCAGTGTTATGTAGTACCAATATTGCAGAGCGTGAAGTTTTTTTCAGAAAATTAAAACAAAATTGCTTATTAATCCCTATAAGTATGTTATTCATTTATCGTATAGATATTAATAGTTTTTGTTTTTGTTTTTGTTTTTTTGAGACGCAGTCTTGCTCTGTCGCCAGGCTGGAGTGAATGGCATGATCTCGGCTCACAGCAACCTCCAGCTCCTGGCTTCAAGTGATTCTCCCGCCTCAGCCTTCTGAGTAGCTGGGACTAAAGGCATGTGCCACCATGCCGAGCTAATTTCTGTATTTTTAGTAGAGACGAGATTTCACCAGGGTAGCCAGGAAGGTCTTGATCTCTTGACCTTGTCTTCTGCCTGCCTTGGGCTCGCAAATTGCTGGGATTACAGGAGTAAGCCACTGTGTCCAGCCAATATTAATACTTTTTATATCAAGATTTTTTGACGATTAAATAATATTATGCAGGCAAAATGCTTAATAATGTTCCTGGCACATCGTGTTAAAAAACTGCGAGTTGCTCTTGTCCTCCTTCACCTCCTCCTCCTCATCATCATCTGAGTTATTTAACATTATCATTATCAACTAAGCAAGGAAAAATTGGGGCTAAGATAAAGGATGTGATATTGAGGGGGGAAATGAAAGAAAAATGTGTGGAAGATAGATTTTTCTCCGCTTACATTATGCAAACTGCGAGATGTGGAATTGATTCTAGGATACAGATAAAGGCTGGGTAAATGAAGCTGAGACAAGTAGGAGCCTTGGTCCTGATCATAGAAGGAATTGTGATTATGTTTTCACTACGTGCATTGTTTGTGCTAAATGCTTTACCAACATTAGCTCTTGTAATCCCCACAGCAACCCTGGAACATTGGAGCTATTATCATCACCCCTCTATTATCAACCTACATTTTCACCAGAGAGAGTGTCTTGCTCAGTCTCTTGACTAGCAAGGGAAAGAGGCAGAACCTGAAGCCATGTCCACCTGATGTCAGTTCAAGCTCTTACCTACTACGTGACACCAGGAGCTTTGAAGGAGGGGCAGAGAAACACAAGGCAAGAGAGAGCATGTTTCTGTGAAACAGTGTTTTGTAACTTAAAAGGCAGAGTTCTCCAAGCGTTCTCTCATCACAGATTCATTCCTTCAGAAATGTGTTTGGTTTTTATCATTTTAAACTATACACGATTATAGAATGTTTTTCTGCACACTTCAAGGTTGAAAATTATTCTACTCATGCTGATCATTGACTACAGTATTTCACAAAGCCTACTCCAAACAGTTCCCAGGTGAAAAGGTGTTAACTGAGAATTAAACCTAGTCACCAAAAGCAAGTAAGTAAATAAGTAAATTAGTAAGATACTGAGGAAATGAATACATACGTGCATAAATTAAGCATTTGAGACAAAATCAAACTGAAAAGAGTACTCAATTACTTGTAATCATGAGTATTTTCTCATCTTCCACAGACATTTTCAATTTCTTTATCAATAAATGTCAAAAGTTGAAAATATCCATAGACCAGAAAACCATGGTATGTGAATGCCATATAAGAGTACTGTACGTTACACTTTCAAGAGGACCCACAATCAGTGAAATAGATCCTATGAATTTTTATCTTTGGATGTTATTAAATAGACTATAACTAACTTTTAAATACATTGAATCCCTCATCTTAAAAATTCCTGGCTATGTGAATACAAAAGTATGGACCAGATAGTAAAGTTTTTATTTTTCCAATTTTGGCTCAATTACTTTTTTTAACCCCAAATAAATGAGCAGAAGCAAGAATTGTAACTTATTTTAGCTAAGTGCCAATAACTTTTAGAGCACATATTATAGATTCCAGTTAAATTAAAAGTTGAGTCAGGTAGAACGCACAATTACATCTCTCCACCATCCTCATTAAATTTCAGTTCAACGGGGAATGCTGTCATTTCTTCCTCCAATTTTCCTGTTATACTTGTATTTTAGGCCAATACCACTGATATTCTGTAGCAACTACTTTCACCAAATAGCATTATAGTACTAATAAGTACAACGTTTGTTTCCAATTTTTCTATACAACTATTGTTTTTGTGTGAATAATCACAGATTGTTTCAAAACAGACCCTGATGACTATTTGGCAAAAATCAACAGGCAAAGCTGAGGTCTAAAGTTTTCTCCTGAGGCATCTCTGCAGTAAATTGTGTTCCTTACAACAACTTCAACTATCTAATTTTTCAAATCTTGCTAGAATAACAAGTAGCAAATTAGTGGATCTATCACATAAATGCTATTTACAGTTTACTTATAGTATACCCTTACTTCATATTCAAGTTTTGTCTGGATGTAATTGACTTAACAAGCAAGTATTTATCACACTTACGGCTGGAAAACATTAATTACCTTTGATCCTGCTGAACCTCACACCCACTTACTTTATAAAATTTTGCCCAGGTTAAAAAGTTACTTAGATAATTACAATGCATCTTATATTTGCAATTTTTAGTAGAGAATATTGAATCTGTAAGAGTCCCAGAAACTTATTTACACATATTCATAAATCTGAGGCAAAATATACGTATGATTTAACAGTGAGTTACATTATCCCAGAAGATACTGGGCTGTACAATGAAAGTAAATTCAATAGTTATACCTTTTCGAAGTTGATAGGGCCAATGTAATTCAGAGAACATAACATTTCATGCCTTTGTTAATGTGACCAAGGCCCCGAAAGGTCACTGTAACACATCCTTCTCTGTTAAAAAATTAAAGACCATGTGATCTTTAATTTCTGGAATAATCTAAATTTTATGTCTCATCTTCAAGATTCATTGCTAAAAGTTGTTTCAGGTGTTAGAAGTGTTCTGAAAATGAATCAAGTAGAAACATTGTCAGCATGCTCAAAATAGATTGTATGCATAAGTGATTGCATGGTCAATAGCTTGTACACTAAGCTCATTTCATTTATGCAAAATTACCAGTATGCATTTCCAACTATATAAAAATTAAATAAGGCAGGCAATTTCCCTTACTTTTGCACTCAATGGGCACATATGGTAGACTAGACTAGGGTGCAGAAAGAGGAGACATGACTCCCTGTTCCCTTGATCATCACAGTTCATGTAGGCCTCCCATGATCTGAGCATCCCATCATGCTGAGTATAATTCTGATATTTAACAGTATGCATTTTTGCTTTAGTGTGTCTTGTAAGCAAAAGCTAGCCAGTCATCTGCTTCTCAACTAAGGAAAGAGCAATTATGTAAAACAGTGGGAGTAAAATATAAATATATGGGGCTCAACGAAACAATAGGTTATATCCATGTCCTACGTAACAACTTCTTAAGGGAATTTTAGTGTTATTTTGGCCCTATGCAATTTTTGCCCCACTTGTTCATTTAAGAACCTGATTCTCACATAAAAGAAGTTTCCACTGTACCTAACCTCACTGCAACCACCTATTATTGTATAGATACCCTTGTTCTCTCCATAGTGCCAAGAAACATTTTTCTTCAGTACAAACTAGATTATATTTGAACATTTACATCTCACATGGAAGCATCACACACCCATAATGCATTGCATACTCACAATGCAATTTGCTTTAAATACGTAAATCTCAATAAATATGAATATTTACATCTCAAAGAAGATTTCACATAGAAGTAGAGAATATCTGTAATGCAAATTGATATTTGCCTAATACCACTGCCCAATTCAAAAAGTTAGTACTAACATCCATTGGAGACGCCCAGTAAATGAGCATTTCCCCAGCACACTGATGAGACCAGAGCAGGCCTACCTTTTTATGGCAAAAGGTTTTATAGGGCAGAAAAAAGAATAATTTAATACGTATTCTTCCTGGAAAGATCCAACTTGCCTCTAGGCCATTCTTAAATTAAAGGAAAGCCAACTGAGATTTTTTTAATCAATAAACAAATATTGACTCAGTCTCCACTATGCACAAGGAACTGTCCTAGTTTCCTAGTTACCGCAGAAAATATGGAAGTGTGCACAGACATGGCACACTTGCACACTTTTGCCAGACGTGGCAGTGTGCACCTGTAGTACCAGTGACTCCAGAGGTAGAGGCTGAAGGATTGCTTGAGCACTGGTGTTCAAGACTCAGTCTTCAAAAGAGAAAAGAAAAAAACACACACACAAGAAGACACGAGATATTTTCACAAGCATGCTAACTACTTGGAAACAAAGTCTTATCTGCATGAAAAGTAACAAGTAAATTGCAGGGTAGTTAGAGGCTGTTACAATAATCTAAGGGAAAAGTGGTGAAGTCCCCTAGTAGAACAGTAAAACCAGGGATGATAAAGAGGGCTTTGAGAGACACCCTCATGAACTAAATTAGTTCTAGTAAATTAGTTTTAGTAAATTATTGCATTTGGAATATCAGCAAGAAGTCAAAGTTGACTCATTTGCTATGTGGGGTGGATGGGGTGATGACATTAAATTAGAAAATACAAGAATAAGAAAAGGTTTAGGTCAGAAAATATAACAATAACAGTTTTTTTGGAACTTTGTTTTTTAATATGGGGATTTGTGGAACTTCTTAATACAGATATTTTGGAGAAAGTTGCTGATCATCTGTCTAAAGTGATTTAATGACTTTCCTGATCTGTGAAAGATAATCATATAGTTGGTTATTAAACCAGTGAACATAAATAGAATTATCCAGTTAGAGGACAAACACTCTAGTGAATATGTGGCACCCACCTCCAGGGGCCCACAGGAGAAATAAGAAAAGTAAGGTGGATAAAAGAAAAACTTGTAGGATAGAGAATTTGTGAGTCTCAACCAAGAAAAGAATAGTTTTAAGAAAGAGGTTCTGGTAATTTTTGTCTTCTATTATGGTAATATCAAAGAAGGTGAGAATAGAAAAAATACTGGTATTTTTTGAGCAATTAGGTCATTTGTACCCTTGAGAAAGTAAGGAAAGAGGAAAGGGGAAAGCCATATTTTTTGCTAACAAGAAAGAATTAGGGTTAACAAAAAAAGAACTTAGAAGTACAGACTAAATCATCCAAACAAGAAAGGAGAGAGATCAGATGGTCACTACAATAAGGTAACGAGAAATATACTTTTCAAGGTCAAGGAGAACCTTCCAATAAGAGATGATCAAGGATAATACACTATCTCTTAGGGTCAATCAAAGCATAGATCCCTTCAACCTCTTCCACCTGCAAACTGTCTCATTCACTGTCCCTCCCAGAGACACACTTCCCAGGGAAGACGAGACAACGTTGAACAGGTTAAGTGCATCCATCCTGACACATCTGACACAGGACATCAAGGTGGCCACAATGCCTTCCAGATCTTAGGATTCGCCTTCATGCCATATGGAAAGAACTATTTCTATTAAGCTGAGAACAGCAATTGTGGACTGGGATGCAAGATCTCTTTGGTTTAAAAGAGAACAGAGCCTCACTTCTCACATGGGAGCTAGCTCGGTCCTGGAATGCTGTTGAAGAGAGGTGATGCTAAGTCATGTATCCAGACCGTACAAGCCCAGGCTAATCACTGAGCATGTACGTATATTGGTGCAGAAATTAGTAAACCAAAGAAATATAAAGATTCAGTTCTCATTCATCTTTGTGCTCCTAGAACCTAACATAGTTCCTACCATGGAGCTTCAGTTGTTTTTTGTTGAATTGAACTAAATTGTCTAAACCTTTACTGCTCTAAAATTACTCTACCAAACAATATATTATAGTGACAGCAGTACAGGTCTAAGACAGAAGGTTAGGGTTTCAGCTCTACTCTGTAACTTTTTGATAAGCCTTTTCTCTATAGTCTTGTCACCTATATTCCCATTCTGCTAGCTTTACAGGTTTTTAGATGGGAACACATGAAAAATGCATGTGAAAATGTTTGGTATATTTTTAAATATTATACAAATATTAAGGCACATTTTATTACTATATTTAAGGTAATCAGATGTTGACATAAAATGTGCATATTTTTCTCTAAGTTGGCCTAGCTACAATTATTATTTTTTTCTTATTTACCCCTGTTTATCTAATCCCTATTTGAAATCTGCTAAATTATTTGCCTATTTATCATGGTGGCCCTAATTTGGAATACAGAGACTAATGGCATTGGAAAATTGCACTGAAAAGAGTCACCCATGTACTGTGATAGATCATAAATATGGATGACTAGAAAGCAAGATGCTTCGCTTAAGATGCAAATTAGCAGAGAATGAGATGCAGTGAGTTGTGCATCGGAGATTCAAATCCTGATGGAGAAGTCCCTGTGGGGTCACCAGACAAAAAGCAGGTTTCTTCTGCCACTCCCCAGCGAGGCTGTAGACACTATCTCGGCCTGTCACACAACACTAATTGAACAGTATACTAATAGAAAAGAAAGTATGCCAGCCACATCCCTGAGTGAAGAGCTGCAAAGTCAGTCTAAAGAGGCACACTACACAAGAAGCACACAGGCCCAGAACCGCAACGCAGAGATCTGAAGTCAGACCAATCCCAGCAGCAGAGCAGCTGAGAAAATTAGAAAGGCAGAAAGGAAGAAATGGAGGCTTTGCAGAGAATGCAAATAGTTATAATGGGGGTGACTAGTTCTCAAGGGAAATAGTGGTGCTCTGCAGTCCAACCTTTCCCCTCTGCCTTCCCATAACTTTTGCTAAGTGTATCCCCCAAGTCCCCCATCCTGCCACCACCACCCCACGTAAGACTCAGATGATGAGATTCCTGGTGTAATATATCAGACAACAGAGGTTTGGAATCTGTTTATTCATGCAGACATGGTAATAGTGTATGAATATGCAATCTCAAGTAGGGCCAATAGCAGAGAGAAGGTATAAATTTAAAAGTCAAAGAGAAAGAGAGAGAGAGATCACCATGTAAAATAAAACTCCAAAGGATCTGCTATAAAAACCCTCAATAGAGACAGAATGTAACAGAGAGCATAGTTTTGGTTTTCTGTGCACTGGAATAGCTTCCTTTTCGTTGCTCTGTTCCTCTGCATACCTTCTCTCCAATGCCTGTTACGAGTCTCTTCTCAGAACTAGTGTTACAATCCAAACAGGCGATGTTCTTTGAAATGCGGCAGAAGAGAAGGCCAAGAAAAAGAGGACACATGAGAAAGTAAGAATGAGAACAGAAAGTGAGAAGGAACGAGGGGTTATAAAAGAACCAGGGTTTTGTTGTCACGTCTCCAGTTGACTATACACCTTTCACAAATTCTGACACACATTCAGGGCCACATGATCAGGACTGCAGTCTCGGGGATGCCAGGCAGAGTAACAAGCATCTCTCAAGTCTGTCTTAGCTGACCCTTTTTCTAGCATCCTCATCTGTCAAGCCGAACTGCAAATTCGAACTGCAAATTTCACAAAAGCAGGTCACATTACAAGCTTTCTGATACTTCCTGCTTCTGGTGACAAGTTGAAATCCCAAATGAAACTGCCTGTCGCTGGAACACAGGAACCTGGAATTTTAAAAAAGCAAAAATGGAAGATAAACAAGAACTTTCAGAGCTTCCACTCACTCAGTGCATCATATTTTACAAACATTTTGAATATCCTTTTAATAAAGAGGAAATTAGATTCAAAAATATGGGATTTACCCAAATCATGTTTAACACAAATAGACTAGAAGTACTTTAAGTCCAACAGCCAATTCTCATTTCTCTTAAATGCATGAATGGCTATATCAAATGATACATATCCATTAAGAGATCTTCATTAGGTCTCAACTATAATAAGCTTCAGTAAGTCAAAATCTTACCATTAGGAGTACCATCTATAATAGCTATAATCTGGTGTAGTGGAGAGACTACATCAAATCAAGATGCCTAGAGTAACATCCTATGAAAAAAATCTCAGAGTCCATAATCAGCATGGGAAACAAATTCCAGATCCCAACAAAATAACCTGGGAGTGATCCCCATGTGAGGAGCTATCAACAACAGCTACATAGCATTTGTCAAAGGGGGACAAGTGGTAATAATACTAGTCAACATTTATTGAGCTCTTACTATGTGTCAGGCAGTAAGAATTATCTCATGTAATCTTTATCATAAGATCATGAGATTAGTATTATAATTAGTAAATTGAGTTCAGGCCTTAATTTGCTTAAGGCCATACAGTGAATAACTGGTGAGATCAGGCAGGTTTCAAATCCATATACTTATTGCCAGAGCTTCTACTAACCCATTTGCTAGACAGCCACATGTGGCTGCTCCTCTGACCTCACTACTCATGAGTCAAACTGTCCATGTCCCTCAATCATCTGCTCTTCTGCACGGGCCTCTCCTCTCAAGTGTGCGGCTTCCCTTCTCTAAGACTATCTTTGTCTCCATTTATTTCTCTCTCTTTTCCAACATTTCTCTTCTCTCACTCTCCCTCACTCCCCACTTCTTTTTTTTTCTTTCTTTCTTTTTTTCTTTTCTTTTCTTCTTTTTTTTTTTTTTTTTTTTTTTTGAGATTAGGTCATACTCTGTTGTCCAGGCTGAAGTGCAGTGGCATGACTATGGCTAATTAAAGCCTCAATCTCCCAGGCTCAAGTGATCCTCCTGCCTCAGCCTCCTGAGTAGCTGGGACTACAAACACACTCCACTATGTGTGGCTAATTTTGGGGGTTTTTTGTTTTTTGTTTTTTGTTTTTTTGTTTTGTTTCGTAGAGACAGAGTTTCACCATGTTGCCCAGGCTGGTCTTGAACTCCTGAGCTGAAGCAGTCCACCTGCATCAGTCTCCCAAAGTGCTGGGATTACAGGCATGAGCCGCTGCACCTAGTTCCTTACTCCCTTTTTCTAAATCAAACTAAATATGCGTTGAAGTAAGTTCTTAAAATGGTGACTCTATTTTATATCCCTTGTTCTTAATTTAAAATGGATATGGGAGAAGGAGGTACCTTTTTATACATCTATGTTTCTTCTCCCACAAAAGAAAATGTCAAAACAAAGTTGCTGTTTACTTCTGTGTGGCCCTTCACTGATCTGTTTCTTAAGTCAAAACTTACTGGTAAGGCAAACGGTTTCATACTATCCATAACTGGTGTTAGGGACTGAATTGTGCCTTGAAAAATTCCTATGTTGAAACCCTAACCTGCCATTAGATTATAGTGGAGATAGGTCCTTTAAGGAAGTTATTAAGGTTAAATGAGGTCATAAAGGTAGAGCCTTGATCTGATAAAACTTGTGTAACTCTAAGAGAGAAAGAAATGCCAGATCTCTCTCTCTCTCTCTCTCTCTCTCTCTCTGTCAAATGAAGAGACAGAGAATGCAGCCTCCTGGAAGCCAGATAGAGAGCCCTCACTAGGAACCAAATCAGCTGACACCTTGCCTCCAGAACTGTGAGAAATAAATGTCCATTGTTTAAGCCACTGAGTCTGTGGTATTTGTCTTGGCAGCATGAGCTGACTAATACAATTGTTTTTAAAATATGGTCCTTCTCTATGAAGAAAGTTCACACTTAAAACATCAGTTTTATGATTTCAAGTTGAGCATGCATATCACTACTGAGCATGTTTGCACTTACTGAGCCTGGACAAAGAAGAAGCACAGTCCTAAGATACTTGTACTTAAAACTGATCCATTATTTAAATCATTTGTCCAAGAGTTATCTGGCCATTTAAGATAGAAAGCCATTTTCCGAAAAACAGATTTTGACAGAGGTTACCTGGATCCTTCCCACAAGAAACAAGAAGAAAAAAGACGGAGTTCACTTGATTTATTTACATGTGGGTTTGGAATGTAGTGACTTTTTTCTGGAGTTATTTTATTCACTCTCCAGTAGATGACCCTGCTACCAATTCCATCCACATCTGATAAAAGAAAAATAAATCACTTGCCCAGTTATTGGATCCAGAAACTAAGAAGAACCTAACATAACAAAAATATTCTTTTTCAAAGTTTCTTTATTTTTCCAAGCTAAGAGTAGTGTGAATAATACTGCTGTGCAGCCACTCACTGGAGCTGTTGAAACATCAAACAACTTTAGAAAGATGTCAGTAGTTCTAATTATTTCTCCATTGGGAATCTTTGGCTTCATTAAAAAAGGTAAATAGGTGGTTTGTTGGACAAATGGCAAAATAAAACAACAATACAGAGAATACCTCCAACCAACATCCCCTTCTAGGTTCATGAAAGTTCAACACAATGTGGTGTGGTGACCTGCTGGATCACCTTTGAGAGGTGGAGAGTCGCTGTGAACTCCAGTCTTCTCTGCCCATGAGATAAGCAGAAGAACTTGAGAAGAGGAAGCCTTGTGTCTGAGCCTGACTCAGACAGGCTTTTTCTGATTCAGCCATAACCTTTGCTTGGAAAACTGTACGTCATGGCCTTGGCGGGCCCCCAAGTTTCCTCCTATGCAGTCTGCTATTTTTCCTCTAACTTACCCAAAATAGCTGGGCAGAAATTTAGTACAGTTGGGATGCCAGTGTTTATAGGCCCAAGTGTTTTTGAGTTTCTTTCTGTGGGCAAGCACAGGTTTCTGCAGACTGGTAAGAATAAAAGGAAAGGTGGTTCTGGCCTTCTGGTTTTGCTTCCTAGAAAAGTTATAGATCCACTTTTCCTTCTCCAAAGAACCCCAGCCTTAGAAAACCTTTACCATGTTTAACCTCCCCCTGTATCTTTTTTTCACGTTCTGAAGAATTCTTTATCCCATTCTGAACCCAAGGCCTTAGAATTACAGTGTATCATCACTAATGTGGTTAAATATATTTCTTGTCTAGGAACCTGCCAAGACAAAGAGGTTTGGAAACTTCTTTCTGGAAATTTTTCTGGCGTATTATTTCTAGCATTCTATTTTTAAATGCAAAGTCCAATACAGTCATGCATTGCTTAACAACCTGGTACATTGTGAGAAATATATCATTAGGCAATTTTATCATTATGTAAACATCATACACAAATCTAGATGGCATTGCCTACTACACACCTAGGTGATATGGTATAGCCTATTGCTACAAACCATGTTACTGCACTGAATGCTGCAGCCAATTGTAACACAATAGTAACTATTTGTGTATCTAAACATATCTAAGCATAGAAAAGATCCAGTGTTGCACTACAACATTACCACAGCTTCAGTGTTACTAGGTGATGGGAATTTTTCATCTCCATTGTAATCTTATGGGACCACTGTTGTATTTGCAGTCCGTCATTGACCAACATGTCATTAAGCAGTTCATGACTGTGTCACAGGATCCTCGGGTGTTGCTTCGCCAGGCGGTGGCACGTTCTGCCTGAGTGTTGCTTGTGCCTGCTGGGTTCGTTATGCCCACTCAGCCCGGCAGGCTGTGCTCAGCTTGCACTACTGGCCAAGATCCCACACCTGCCAAGAGTAAAGCAGGCACAGAGTGGAGAGGGGTGTGTGGACGAGTGAGCACAGGGTCAGCCACTGTGCACAGTCAGACATGCCAACTGCTGTGGCGGGGCAAGCAGCTTCAGCCACTGGCACAGGGGCCAGCTCCATGCGAAGCTGCAGCTGCTGGAAGCTTGGAGATGTCAGGAACCACAGAGCCCCAAAGAGGGTGTCACAGCCCTGGCTCTGGCAGGCCCCTAGGTCTAGGCTCCCCGAAGGGCCACAGGTCTTCTCTCCTTTTGGTCACCCACAATGTGGTGAGCACGGGGCAGAGGGGGGTGTTTCAGATCTGTTGGTGTTACAGCTCTTTCAATCCCGCTATTTGGCAGATCCTGAGTTCTCATCCCACGTCCAAGAATAATGAGAGTACATGGAAAACTGGAGGGTAAACAAGGTGAAGAGGACCTTCACTGAGCAACAGAACAGCTCTCAGGAGACCCGCAGTGCATAGCTCCTTTCTGCAAACAGGTTGTCCAGATGAGTGTCCTCCTTCCAGCAGGCAAGAGATACGCAGTGGTCGTCCCGACCAATGTCCAGCTCTCAGTGGAGAGGAGACCTGCGGTGGGTAGCTCCTTTCTGCGGCTGGTAGTCCCAACTTCTGTGTGAGTCTATCTGGGTCCAGGATTTTTATGGGCTCAGAACGGAGGCAGTGTGTACTAATTGGTCCATGGGCAGCCATGGGCTGGCCTGGAGAAAGCACCGTAAGTTCTCACTCCAGGCCATGGACTCCACCTGGAACTGACAGCCTGGCCCCCAGGCCTCAGGCCCTCCTTGGCTTGAAGTTGGGGTTTCACTGGGGACCTGCCCTTTTCCACCCAGGAGCCTGTCTGCCTCCTGTCACCACCAACATGTCCAAGGTGCCAGGCTGTTCATGCCAAGGGGCACTTGCAGGCCTGTGCTGACCTGCCCTCAGTCCCCACTCAGCCTCCCTCCTGTGCTTGTCAACTCCCAAAGTCTGGAGGGGGCAAAGGCAGCAGGGGGCTAGCATGTTAGCCCCACCCCAAGCACGTGCACACCTAGCCAGGTCAAGACAGCTCCCAGGCTCAGCCACAACTTTGCTGCACCCCAGAGGGGGTGCCAGGAGTGGGGAGAGGCCAGACAGTGGGAGCAGGCACTTTCAAGCCTGCAGCAGGGGCAAGGGGCTTCCTGGGCCCCCAAGAGCACAGAGATGCTCAGGTCTGGAGTCGCAGCTAGGTGGCTGCAGTTGCACCCAGGTCCGCAAGGCTCCCACCCTGCCAACTAGGTAGGGGGCGGGGCTCCCGCCTGTTCCTAGCCCGCACTGGCTCCATGGAGTGCACAGCCCTAGCCACGCCTCCCCTGCTGCAACTGGCATCTTTGCAGTGGCCATTCCAGATGGGCTGCCACCACCATCAACTGTATTTGGGAGGAGAAATACAAGAGGTAGAGAAAACAGGTCACACCTTGAGGAGGGAAGAAGAAATAGATTTGCTTTTAACTATTTTGTCTAGAAGTCCTGTTTCTTTCCTCTTACAATATTTGCACTATTTATTTCCCAGCTTTGTAGAAATGATGATCCCCCTCCCCATTCTTTTTTTTTTTTTTTTAATACTTTAAGTTCTGGGACACATGTGCAGAATGTGCAGTTTTGTTACATAGGTATACACATGCCATGGCAGTTTGCTGCATCCATCAACCCGTCATCTACATTAGCTATTTCTCCTAATGCTATCCCTCCCCTAGACCCCCAGCCCCTGACAGACCCTGGTGTGTGATGTTCCCCTCCCTGTGTCCATGTATTCTCATTGTTCAACTCCCACTTATGAGTGAGAAAATGCAGTGTCTGGTTTTCTGTTCCTATGCTAGTTTGCTGAGAATGATGGTTTCCAGCTTCACCCATGTCCCTGCAAAGGACATGAGCTCATCCTTTTCTATGGCTGCATTCTTTTTTCACTCCCCTCTTCTCTGCTTAATAATGCCCAATGAAATAAGAAGATGGTCTACGTCTTTCCCATCTGTTATCATCTCCCTAGTAAGTTGCTGATCCTCTTGCAGTCCCCCAGTGACACCATTGCTGTCCCATCAGGTCATGTTGCAGAATAAAATGAAAGTTGGTGATTCGGTTCTGGATTTGCTTTTTGGGCACCCAATTACAGATCAAGCATAGAACTCTGACATGGAGGAAGGCAAGAAAAAATTACAGATTACACTCAGGAAATCATCCTGACTTACTTACTGACTTCCTCCTCCTACAGCCACAAGAAGAGTCACTCAGTGGCTCTCAGCTACTATTTCTCCTGGCCAGTGAAGAGTTATGACCCTCAGAGGCCCTCAGAACTCTATAGGCCCCTCCCTCACTCCCAACCCCAACACATCATTCAAAAGAAGACCAGTAGTGCACCATGAGTGATGTTTATATTCTTGAAAATTACCCCAGATTCACATTTGTGCAAAAATTAAGTTATGTTCTTTCTAAATCTTCTAAATCTACAAATATTCTGTTGAAGTGTCTGTGTTTGCTTTGCTGGGATCCTAAAGGTTGGGGTCTTGAACATCAGTGTGTGAGCTAGCCCTGCCTGTGGCTTCTGGATTGGACACTTGTTCTCTGATGTGACTTCTATATAAAATGACAGACCCAAACTTACATGGCTCATCCTTGTGGAGAATGTCCTAGGGAAACAGTAAAAACAAACATCAAAGAGGATCAAATACCAGTGTTTTGTCCAACTGCCAATGTGGTAGCTCCCTGATAATAGGATAAAGGCACCAAGAACACTAGGTGTTTACATTTATTTTTAAAACACCAGCTGAAAAGAGAACTCTTCTTGGCAGAGTACACAAACATTTATATTGAACCTTTCATTCCCAGCACTTTTAAGCATTACCTCATTAATCTTCAAAGCAGCTACATAAGGCAGGTAGAACTATTTGCTTAAATACCCACTTAATAAGAGTGAGAGAGCACACAGTGATAGCACTACCAGATCCCTGGGCCAAGGCCTGGCTCCCTACAGACAGATTACTATCCAGAGTGGAGAAGCCACTCATGGCGCTCCATCTGGCCAAGTCTTCCTGAACATTCCCACCTCCTCAACGCCCTCATTTGTCTCTTCTAGGACTGCATCCATTATCCACCGCCCCATCAGCTCACATTCAAACTTGCTCATCTTTCCAAAATCCTATGTCTTAGTCTATATGCTGAGCAACAGAATTAATAAAATACTTTGTTACACATTTAGCATGCCCTGCATGTCACTCTTATATTTATTTTTATATTTATATTTATACATTTTTTATATTTATATTCATACACTTCTATGTTTATATTTATTTATATTTTTAAATATAAAAATATTTATATTTTGATGGAGTTAATGAAATATATTATATATTTGATATATCATATATTATGCATGTATATTTGACATATCAAATAATAATACATAACATATGAAGATGACATCTTAGTACAAAAATAATGGCTGGAAACATACAGTAAGCAGGAGGATCTTACGGATGTCCTTTAAATGACATTAGACCACTGTAGGCTTTACCTAATCACTGGGTCTGTCCAGTGAAGAAGGTAAATGGGGTAGATTGGAATGAAGCTTTCCCAGTGAAAGAACTCCATCCTTAATACTCTGTTCCTCTAGAACCACTCCGGGTACCAAAATCTGTATTAGTCAGCGTTCTCTAGAGGGACAGAACTAATAGGACAGATGTATACATAAAGGGGAGTTTATTAGGGAGTATTAACTCACATGTTCACAAAGTGAGGTCCCACAGTAGGCTGTCTGCAAGCTGAGAAGCAAGGAAGCCAGCCCAAATCCCAAAGAGTCCGATGTTTGAGGGCAGGAAGCATCCAGCATGGGAGAAAGATGTAGGCTGGGAGGCTAAGCCAGTCTCGCGTTTTCACATTCTTCTGCCTGCTTATATTATTCTGGCCACACTGGTAGCTGATTAGATGGTGCCCACTCAGATTGAGGGTGGATCTGCCTTTCCCAGTCCACTGACTCAAATGTTAATCTCCTTTGGCAAAACCCTCACAGACACACCAGCAACAATACTTTGCATCCTTCAATCCAATCAAGTTGACACTCAGTGTTAACCATCACAATTGGAATGAAGCTTTACCACCTCTCACTCTTCTTTATCATCTAAAAAGTGTGTGTGCTTGTGTATGTGCATGTGTATCCCTTTAAGACTAATACTTTCTAGGTTTCTACTTGTGTGTTCTAACTTTAATTAATATGTAGGTCCTTTACATTTTCCTTTACTTTTAGATTTTATATATCACTTTTGCATTTTAGGTATTTTATTTAGTCTTTGAATATTTGATGCTGTGTGCTTCATCTTCAAGAAAACTGACTAATTGTCATCAGTTCTGGAATGATTAAAAGCACAAGACATATTATGATATTCTTACTGTAACCATTTAGAAATATCAGCTTTGAGAGGCAAAAGAAAGTTACCTAATACCATTTATTGGTTTGTGTATGACTGCCTTCTTAGTCTAAGAGTACGCTAACTAATCCAGCATCATTAAATCTTTATCACACTTCCCCATAATGGTACAGTTCAATTTTAATCACCTGACCAGACAATATGGCTTGTCAAAAGCAAAATTTTCTACCTAATATATTCAGAGCACTTGTATCTAAATATTTGCTTGGGTTCTGTCTCAGAAACAACATCAGCAACCAGCATTTAATCTATTTAATACTTAATGACAGCCCCATGGACATCTCAAGTCCCTCTATGCAACTTGCATAAAAATGACAACAGCTGATCAAGAAGGATTCTTCCAGGAACAATTTGAAAGAAAATAAATCTTGCCTTAACCTAAAAAAAAATTCAAGTCCTCAGCAAGAGTAAACTTCTGTGTGGAGTAAAATATAGAATGACAAAACTCAATAGCTTCTCTACTCCAAATTATACCCCTAACATTTTGTTTAAGATGACATTTTATATCAGTTTTCATATTTATACACAGATAAATACAAATGTCTCCAGTGCCTAGCACAGTGCTTGACACATAACAGATGCTTAGCAAAGTTTTGCTGGAAAAAAATGAGCAAAAACCACTCAAATATCAAATATTAATAATTTTTGGACTATCCTCCATTTTACATTACCCAAACCTCAGCTCTTTTCCATTAGAGAAAATCATCAGCAGTTGGCAATAGTTTAATTATATTTTAGGGGATATACAAAAACATAAAATCTATGCTCATAAAACATAAGCCAAAAAACATCTAACTGCCTAAGTATGGCCATTTTCAACTACCCTCCATTTCCTTCTGAAGCGCCACTTAAATGTTCCCTTATTGCCAATTCCAGATATGTATCTTAAATAAGTAATAAGATAATTAGCCCTGAAGTATACACACTCAACAGGCCAACTATTAAAAGAAGACAAGACCTTGAGGAAAAAATGCATTCTGAAAAGAAATCATGACGATCCGTTCGAGGGTGAAATAATACGGCTGCGCTGCAGGACTGAGTCAGATAGGTACGGACTGTGGTCTCCATGATTCCACTGCAGCATGAAAATTCCCAGACAGAGCCAGATTCTCATGGAGATCACGAGATCTGGGATGTATCTGAAACATAAAACTAAGCAGCTATGAGAGCCTGAATGTGTGACAGCCTCCAGTCTTGGAATGATTTTTGGTTTTGTTTTATTTTGTTTTCTCGCACACTAAAAACACTGAATCAATATCTGATGCAACTTAACTCATCTATAAAATGATAATCTCGAAAGTCCATTCCAGGATTAGTATGCAATGATTCTAAAACTTAAGGTTTTCAGGGACGTGGAATCAGAGTCATACTACAATTAGAAGAGCTCTTTGTAAAATGAGGAAACTGCTGCTTTCTGAAGTTTATCAGCAATCATCTAAAAACAGTGGGTCCACCTCAGAATCAAAATGAGGGCTTCCCGTTTTCTCAAATGTGAAATGCCTTATATCCAGAATGTATTATCTCACACTGACAATTAGAATATTCTGAATTGCAAGAAATCACATGGACTGGGTTTCTTATTGTTACATGAGGCAGATCCTTACGTGAGAACCAGTGCTGAAAGTCCTGTCATAGTCCAGCAATCAACAGGCAGGTTGGGCTACACTGTGTCCTTAACTAACTCAGCATTTTCACATCCCAGAAACACGTCTACACCAGTATCCTTAAAGCAGTCTAAACTGGGACTTTGAAGTAGTCCAGTGAACTCAGTCGAACAAGGTTGACTAGGACCCAGTCATCACCTGAAACCATTTAGATCTTGCTATTCAATAAGTACTTATTGACCTCCTCCTCTGTGCCTAGTACTATGCAGCAGTAACAATTCAGAGGTGAACAATATGTAACCCTCCCCTTAGAGATCATAGCCATAGCCTGGTAGATACATTTAAAAATGAATAGAGAAATACAGTGAAATATGTGCTAAGCAGAGATGAGGACAGGAAGCTACAGTCACACGTAGAGGAGTCATCTAACCATCTTGGAAGGCCACAGAAGGCATTCTGAAGGGGGACTTATATAAAATGAGACCTGGAAGACCACTAGAGTACTATACAGTGATTCGACCTTGAAGAAGAGTGACCCATCTGCTAGAACAGGAAGTTCGATATTAGCAGAGTGTTCATGTGGCAACAGCCAGTGGAGCAGTGTTTCTCCACACAGCTGTGGTCCTCCACCCACCTGCAGAGTCCCATCTTTCGGAGCTGCTGAATGTGCAGATTTGTGGGCTCCAACCCAGCCTGGCTGAATTAGAATCTCTTGAGGTGGAGTCTGGAGTACTGAATTGTAAAAGTTTATCAAGTGATTTTGGTAAAAGTTGAAGTTTAGGAACCACTGCAATGACAAGCAGCCCCTTCTTGCTGGTGGCTGCCAAGGTCCAGGAGCTAAAGGTGGTCATGTGTCTGTATGGAAAGTTAGTCAGCAACAAAGAACCCTGAGTGAATTCCCAGTAATTGGGTTGGAGTTTTGAAACAGATTTAAGTTATTTAAGAAAAGGGATGGCAATCCTTATCAGATTGTCAAGCCAGGATTCTGCCACAGAGGAAGATGTCAGTATTAAGGGACCAGAGCTGAAAGACAGAGAAGGACCAAGTGACAAGAATGAGAAAAAAGTTTAAATGATAACTTGATCTTAAAGTCAAAGATAAACTGGTCACATAGGTGACCTCATGCTGAGTGCCAGGTTGTTGGGCCAGGTCTGTAGCTGGGAGTCAATGAGACTTTGATGTCGAAAGAAGACAATTTCTGAGGCTGGTAAATCAGTCAGGCCCCATATATCCTGGGAATAAATGATGTGTGGCGTGGTGTGCTTTATTATGTTATAACTTAGTATTCTAATAAAATCACTGAATCCCTTTTGCTCTAGTATTATTCTCTCTTCTTGTAGATATTCAGCTCTCAGTATTTCAACATTCATCTACGTTATATAATGAGGTAGAAACTGTTACTGCATTCTAACCAAAATTTGATCTTGAATTAAGGTGTCCTGTAACAGGATTAGGGACCCACTTCTATGATATTTGCGATGATAATTTGGAATTGCTGATCAATGCAGGTCTTTGTAGTGCAAAGCAAACAATTAAAATCCCTTTACTCAAAGCTGTTTTCTGACTTAATCTGCATTTAGTGGTAGTTAATTTCACTTATGGTTCCTAAACAACTAACAGTTTCTACAGGTCACAGGATTAATCCAAGGAACTATGAGCAATAGCAAGCAAGAAGCCCCAGCTGTGTCTTGTTTATTAATTAATCCAACCCTGTGTTCATGCTCTTGGCATTCTTGCCTGGATGACATTCATCTACTTCCAACACTCATGGTAGTTCAAAGCAAAAGGCATATATAGAACACCCTCCACAACTAGTGTTTGTTTGTTTGTTTGGAAAAAGCAAAGTGTAGTATATGGTACGGGCACTGGAATCAGAAAGACTTGATTTCAGTCTCTCCTTGCACTGATTAACTTGTGTGAACCTGAGTGAGTTGTTTATTTCTGAGATTCTTATCAGTAAAACTGAGGTTTTAATACTATGTGGTTCTCTAGCTCACTGAACTGCTTTGAAATTAAGACAATTGTACATAAGGAAAGCCTTTAGAAGAGCATATGGAAAGTTAGCTATCTTTATTTTTTTGCTGTTGTTATACAGGCACTCCAGCTTTCAGGTACTATATGAGGTAACATCCTCTGGAATCACTTGTTTACTATGTGTCTCCTTTTCTCATGCACAGTGTCCTCACAGGTCTCCTCTGGGAACTCCAAAGAGAATGCTCCCTGTACACATGATCAAGGGAAAACTGCCTCAAGGCATCCATCATGTTCTTCCTCTCCTGCCTGGAGCCCTGACATATATCCCCTGTCTATGCTTCCAAGGGACCACACCACTGTCACTACTACTGCTGAGAATGCCCATGTCCTAGCCTATGATGATGCCTTCTGATGCTCTCAAAACTCCAAGAATGTCACACTCTATCACCTGGAGCAGGGTGATAGAGCACCAATAATCCACAGAATGTCTTATGAGAACAATTTATTTAGCTATTATATGCAGCCCTATTCTCCACACAGCCATATATACGTGACTCCATGCATTCAGTCAAGGTAACTATTTCTTAAAGAAAGTCTAGACTTTCATCCCTACCCTCTTCCAAGCTCCTGTCACCATATCCTGCAAAATCAACATGTTGGTAAACCCTTGCAACAGTGACTTCTTGAAGACGTAGAGTTCAGTGGTTAAAAGCAAAGGATCTGAGTCACACTGTTTAGATTTAAGGGGAAAAGAACAGCCCCTCTGTGCCTCAGTTTTTGGGTTGTTTTCAGGAAAAAAAAAAAAAAGTAATGTAGTAATAGAGCCTAATTGATACAGTTTGGCTCCGTGTCCCCACCCAAATCTCATCTCAAATTGCAATCCTCATAATCCCCATGTGTGGAGGGTGGGACCTGGTGGGAGGTGATTGGATCATAAGGCCGGTTTCCCCCATGCTTTTCTCGTGATAGTGAGTGTGTTCTCACGAGATCTGATAGTTTGATAAGTATGTGACAGTCCCTCCTGCACACACTCACTCTCTCTCCTGCTACCTTGTAAAGAAGGTACTTGCTTCTCCTTTGCATTCTGCCACGATTGTAAGTTTCGCGAGGCCTCCCCAGCCATGTGAAACTGTGAGTCAACTAAACCTCTTCCCTTTATAAATTACCCAGTCTCGGGCATTTCCTTACAGCAGTGTGAGAACAGACTAATATACTAATTCACAAAGAAATTTTGTGGGCCTAAATGAGGTGAAGTATCTGAAACACTAAGATTGGGCCCTGGCACTTATCATTAACTCAGCAAATGGTAACATTAGCAAGCACTCCTTTTCTGGTAGCCACTTATGAACTTAATGTTTACGTTCCTCCAGATTCTTACTTGATAATCCTTCAGTGCACTCATTCCATTCATGAGGGCTCCACCCTCATGAATGTAATAATTATTACAATGTAACTATTAATTACAACAATTATTATTAATAAAATAATTATTACATTGAGGTGGGGTCTTTGGGAAGGGATTAGGTGGTGAGGGTGGCGCCCTCATGAATGCGATTAGTGCACTTACAGAAGAGGACCGAGAACTAGCTTGCTTTCTTTCTGCCATGTGAAGATACAAGTCAAAGTCAGCCATCTGCAACCTGAATGTGGGCCCTCACCAGAGCCCAGTCATGATGGCACTCTGATCATGGACTTCTCAACCTCCAGAACTGTGATAAATAAATGTTTGTTTGCCTGTAATCCCAGCACTTTGGGAGGCTGAGCCGGGCTGATCACGAGGTCAGGAGATTGAGACCATCCTGGCTAACAAGGTGAAACCCTGTCTCTACTAAAAATACAAAAAAATGAGCCGGGCATGGTGGTGGGTGCCTGTAGTTCCAGCTACTTGGGAGGCTGAGTCAGGAGAATGGTGTGAACCTGGGAGGCAGAGCTTGCAGTGAACCAAGATTGTGCCACTGCACTCCAGCCTGGATGACAGAGCGAGACTCTGTGTCGATAGATAGATAGATAGATAGATAGATAGATAGATAGATAAATAAATATTTGTGTTCAAGTCACCCGGTCTATGGTAATTTGTTACAGCAGCCCGAACTCACTGAAATACTATAAATTAAGACAAAACTAAGGCTTCTTCCACAACTTAACAAAATCACAAATGTTTCTAGTCCTATAGATTTGTTATTTTTCTCTTAATGGCTACAATTGGCATAACCGATATTGTAATAAACCCCTTAAATATAAGTTTAAGTGAGGAGAAAATAATATGAAGCTTTGTTTTTCAGAAGCAGTAACCAATTATATCCCATATAAGGTTGAAACATCCAGGTTTACAAAAGAAGCATCCTACCCAGCAGATTGAAGACTCTAACACATTGATTTAATTACATTTGTATAAGCATTGTTTCCTCAGAATTATTCCTTTATGGAAAAAGTGAACCATGAATTGCATTCACATAAATACATAATAAAGCAGTTCATGCCATAATAATAATATTTGTATATCACATATATAATATAAAGTGTTTTATAAACTTTTATAATTTAATTTAATCTCATAATTCACTTTTATAATTTATAATTTAATTTAATCTTACAACAACCACATATGACAAGTACAGCAGATATTGTTTCTATATTACAGACAAGAAAACTAAAGTTCACAGTGGGTGCATAAATCAAACTAGTCATGCTCCTGGAAATAGTGAAGCCACAACTTGAATCTAAGACTTTTAAAATCCTATACTAAAACTTGTTTACTGTAACACTATGAATGAAGTTGTTTGCCTTGATTAATTTTTTGTATATGCATTTTGATATGCCAATCCATTACTCTTCAATTCTGCCAAATTTACTTGCTGAACACATTCCACCACGTCTTACAATAAGATGCCAAATAGCATGAGGATTCTCATCCTTCTCTGACCTCTCTTTTGAGTTTCCTGCCTGGGAACCTGTGGGAAAACAAAATCAAGGGTGAGAACTAAAGCAAAACTCAAAGTTTGTGCTCTCTTCCTTCTTCTAAACTTGATATTAGGCCAGTGGTTCTCAATTCTAACTGCATCTAAAAAATATCTGGGGAACTCTCCAAAAATGCCAAAACCTGAGTCACACCCAGGGCCAATGAACTCAGAATCTCTGAAGATGGAGCTGGGATATGGGGAGTTTACAAAAGCTCCTAGGTGCTTCCAGTGCACAGCCAGAGTTTGAAAACCAGTGTGCTGGCATAACCAACAGATCTCAAAGGCAAAGTGGGGAACCACAGTAGCTCTTAAAATAAGCACTCATCACTGCTCCAGAGAAGGCCAGAGATCTGAGAAAGACATGCACTGTGCCTGCTTCAGGGGCAAAAATGGGAATCTGAGTGAAGAGACAGCCAGATTCTTCATGTCATCTCTAGCAGCAAGTGCCAGAATAGAGGGAGCATTCTTTTCTTCATCCAGCCTAAGCTTTCCATATCTATATGTTACCCAAGTTGTTTCTAGCTGGTAAGGATTACCCCCATTTTCAGTTACCATTGTGACATTCATGATTGTGTTGTTGTTGTTGTTGGAGCTTTGATTGTTAGGGTGGTGACTGGTAACAGAAACATAATCTTTCAAAGGTGCAGCATTTATTGACTTTTATTTCAACTTAAAATAAGTGACCTATTGCTTCTTGCATTATTGTCAACTCTGAGTTTACAGGAAAAATCCTACCTTTGCCCTTGATTTATGACAAAAATATTTTTAAATGTGAAATCATTCTTTTGATGTTTGCAGTACATTTCAAATGAAGATGTAATCTTTTGCCACTATTCAGAATTTGTCCCATCTGCCCCAATAAAAACACAAGTTATAGATTCAAGAATATCCATAGGAATCCTTTAACTCTGTATCAACAGACAAAGAAATCATTCTTGAAATACATCTGATGACATGATAGACTGGTAAAGTCAAATCTCTCCAGAAGCAAAAATTAACTATGATTACTTGATGTAAGACATCACTCAAACCAATCAAATGTTATTTTGGGAAATCATAAATTTATATCCAGCGTCAGTTTGTCACTCATTAAGTTCTTATAAGAATGATTAGGAAATTATCTTAATAAGTAAATGTTAGTCTTAATCTCTTCTTACTTTGATGGCTTAAAAATATAAGTTTATATCAATTCATTGGGTCTCGCTAAATGACTCTGCCTCTTTGGAGGGTTATTTATTCTACTATTAATAAACTTTAGGATTGACAAGAAATTCTTGCATCACTCCAATCTGCAACAAAACTACCTACCATGTGTTAGTAGGGCTTTCAAAACATGATTTTATAATTAACATTAATAAATATTTGCTTGGTACCTACTATGTTCCAGACCCTGTGAAAGGTGCTAGAAATATATGAAAATCTCATTACCTTAAAATTGTTTCCATACACAAAAACTCCAGGAGCAGACAGCAGTCTTGCCAAGGTGTCATTTTAGTGACTGACATGGATCACCACCCCCTGGCAGTCAACAATGACAGCAAGCAAAGCTGCTTAACAGAGAGTTACTGATCTTCCAGCTGTATTTTGCTTGTCACTGCTTTGAAAGATGCTTACTTTGAAGATCTCCGTTATGTGGAAGAGAAAAGGCACGATGTAACCTATAAATCAAGAAACAGTGAGGTTTTAGAGACACAAGTAAACCACCATGTCAATAACTCAGAGAGCTCACAAAGAAGGTAAACATGGTGAATAAAATAAAGAGTCCGTGAACCTGATGATAAAGGAATCAATTTCTTCTCCAATAAATATTTTGTAAGCACCGTAGCAAGAATAGAAGAAAAGAGTCTCCTTCCCACCCTTTGCCCAAAGGAAGAAAGATCTAATCACAGGAGACGCTCCAGGATGACTAAAGTCTCATAATGAATAGGTCTACTGATGTCCACCTTTCAATGGAAAGTATGGACCTCGTAGATTCACTTCCAAATTCCTCCCAAAATGACTGTGAGTACTCTCTTCCATTGTTATTGAACCTGGAAAAAAATATTTCTGATGTATTATTGATCACTTATCAATCCCCCAAACTGACGACGGCAGTTCTTAGATTGACTGTTAAACCTCATTCATCATGATTATGCTGAATGTTTGTATGTAGTTTATGGGTTTTATATCTGCAGTCATTCCTTCATTTTTCCATAGAAATCGTATAAACAATGATGATACAATTTTTTTTTTTTTTTCGAGACAGTGTCTCGCTCTGTCGCCCAGGCTGGAGTGCAGTGGCGCTATCTTGGCTCACTGCAAGCTCCACCTCCCGGGTTCACGCCATTCTCCTGGCTCAGCCTCCTGAGTAGCTGGGACTACAGGCGCCAGCCACCACGCCCGGCTAATTGTTTATATTTTTTGTTAGTAGAGATGAAGTTTCAACATGTTAGCCAGGATGATCTCGATCTCCTGGCCTCATGATCCACTCTCCTCGGCCTCCCAAAGTGCTGGGATTACAGGCATGAGTCACCGCGCCCGGACAACAATGATGATGTAATTTAAATTTTATTCAATTTACTGGATTTTAAATGTTTTCTGCATGCAGATCATGAAGAAGAACTATGTTTGTAGAAAATGTCTACAAAGCAGGACCATGGCCAGCCACTTTTAATTTAACCCAATTCACGAAAAGTACAGTAAAATGTCATTTATTTGGACTTTATTAATTTTAAATATATGAAAATCCATATGGCTGAAGTTGATCTGTGAAATTATATCTAGATTTGAATACCAGTTCACCACTTGAAAACTTATTAAAATTTCTAAACCTCTGTTTACTCATATGTAAAATGGGTACAATCTCTTTATTTTTTTCTAATTACTGCTACTGCTAGCACTCTATTCCAACCTGCAAACATTTTGTACCTAGAATACTACAAAACTCTCCTAACTAGTTCCCCTGACTCCATTCTTGTCTACTCCACCTTCCCCCTTCTCGCCAAAAAAAAAAATAGGCTATTATTTATATAGAGGCCAGAGTGATTTTTTTTTGAGTCAGATTATTTCACTCCTCTAATAGAAACTCCAATGACTTCCTATTTTACTCAATAAAATTCAGACTCCCTCTTGTGGCCAACAAGACCCACATGAGCTACCCTCACCCACACCCCCACTACCATCACATCTTCCCTAACCTCATCTTTTACCACTCTCTCAATTGGAAATGTTGGTCCTTCCACCCTAGTCACATGGGCATTTCACATAAGCTCTGCACCAACCTGAAATGCACTTCTCCCAGAATGTCACATGGCTTGTCTGCCCACTCTCAGTTCAATGCCACCTTCCCTGGTTATGTTATTTAAAATAACATTCCATCCTTAGTCTCTCAGACACTCTGTATGCCCCTCACCCTGCTTTACTCTTCTTCACAATACTTCTCAGGGTGTGACTTAGAAGGTGGCTTTTGTTTAATATCTGTTTCTCCGTAACAGATTCGCCTCTGTGAGAAGAAGGATTATTGTCTCTTTTATTCACTGCTATATCCTCTGCATGGAGAATAGTGCCTGGCATATAGTAAATTCTCAGCAAGTATATAAAAATGGATGGTTTCTTCTGCTTAGTAATGCCTTTCATGGCCTATTTTAGTTACATGAAAATAACAAATTCATTTTTCTTAATATAATCCATAACCAAGTTTTTCACTAACTCAGATCTGATTTATACCTGAATGAATGTTATTCTGTCAGAAGGGATAAATATGTGATCCCGTTAAGACAAAAACTCGGTAGCAGATCTTTTTGAAGTCTTACAACTATTTTACTTTCTTGGAAAATCAACCTATTTTCGTTTTTTTATCAGTTTAATTGTATATCTGAGATGATCTTAGTTATGACACCTTGACCTTAATAACCTTGGCTAATTATACAATACTGGTACAATTATATAATAATTGAATTTTAAAATTCTATTAAATCCATGTTTGAGTTATAAACGTAAAATCACCAAAGCTGGGTGTAGTAATTTTAAAATATGGCCCCAAATGATTTCACAGCCCTTCCATTGGAAGGTAAGGTCTATCTCTCCCCCCTTTGAATGTGGGTAAACTTGTGACTTCTTGACTTATAAAGCATGGACTTCCTGGGCTAGATCAGAATCGATTATGCAACTGCCACTTTATTCTCTAAGAACGTTCACATGGGGGTAAGCCAGGCACCATCTAAAGAGTCTGCCTACCCTAAGACCTCCCTGATGAAGAGCCCATGTATAGGCACTCCAACTAACCGTCCCAGCTAAGCACCCATTTGACACTCAGCATCAACTGCTGGCCACCAGCCTATGCCAGGCTTCAAATGGCCACAGACCTAGCTGACACCTAATTACAACCAAATGAGAAACACCAAGGGAAGATGTCCAACCAGCCTCTTCCTGAATTTCGGACCCACAAAACTAGAGTAAAATTAAATATTTGTTTGTTTTTACACTTCTACATTTGGAAGTCATTTATTACCCAGCAATAGAAACTTATACAGCAGGAAATGCTGTCTCCCCTGTATTGTTCTGACTCTGTTTTCCACATGGTAAGAAAACGATCCATGGAAAATGTAGTGGATTTTATCAACATTGGTTTTGATTCACACAACAAGATAGAAAATCATTAAAACTAGAAAGCATGTTGATTTCAGTGTTCTGAAAATGCAGCCTGTATAAGCTGTGGTCTATCAAGACCACTGAGTTAGAGCAGAGGTAGTTAAATTATGGGCCTGCTCACCAAATCTGGCCCACCACTTGTCTTATATAAAATAAAATAGATACAGCCCACAAAGTCTAAAATATTTACTACCTTGCCCTCTACCCAAAAGGTTTGCTGATCTCTGAGTTGGAGAATGGCAAAGCTAGAACGAGAATATAAGTGTTCTAAGTATTCTTTTCTTACTATGTTGTTCGGCAAAAATATCATTTTTCAATAACATCACTATATTTTAATGGGCTTATTTCATGATTCTTATCAGCACTTCTTAAATTTTGTAAGGATATTTAGTTGTTGTTGTTTTGGGGGGCTCCCCCCAGCCCCATTTTTTAAGTCTTCTTGTTTTGCTTTTAGTTTTCCTATCAAAAAGAAAGAGATAAGTCACAGGAGAAGGAACACACATCACTTAGAGTTTTCTATGATACCATCAGTGAAGCAAATTCATATCAATTGAAGAAAATTAATATCTTAGGTCAGGGGTTGGCAAACTTTTTCTACAAGAGCAAGGCTAGTTTTAACTTTGCAAACCACATGCTCTCTGTCTCATCTACTTGACCCTGATGTTTAACACAAAAGCAGCCACAGACAGTGCTTAAATAACTGGCTATGTTTGTGTACAATAAGACTTTATTTACAGAAGCAAGTGGTGGGCTGGAGTTAGCCTGCAATCGTCGTTAGCCCACCCCTATTTTGGATAATGTAGGGACACATGCACAAGCAGAGAGGTAGCAGGCATGTGGTGCTGTTGCTTGAGAAGTTTGCAGTTGTAAATCCTACACAGAGAAGGAAGGGGAATACCATACATGAGATTCATGTCATAACAATATTTTGCCTGTGTGCTACATTTTTTAATTCAGTGTACTCTAAAATAATATCCAGTTTATGAATAATATTGAATTAGAGTTGAGTTAATATACCGAAAGACCTCATACGTTAAAATTTAGTCTTTATTATTACAACTTGAAAATCTTACCTTTTTGCAGTCGATTTAGTTCTTCAAGATATAAAAAGAGGTCATTTCAGACTTCAGTAGCCCCACTAAAACAGCTACCTCCCAGCCTGAGAGTCCTAAAACAGGCTTTTTTCCCTCTGTTGTCAAACCTTCCTAAACACAGTATTCTCAGACTGTGTGGTATGTTTTCCTCCTAGTTTTCAGAATCCCTGAAGTTCTTCCAATACAAAAAAAAAAAAAGGCTTATTTTTACCAGTTGGTGGAGGATGTTCCACTTTCAAAGGGAGAGAATTTTTAATTCCCTCCATAGGGCTTCATAGCTATTGTAAACTTCATGGGCAGACTTTCACCTGCATAGAGGACCAATTCCACATAATGTCAACCATTCTGGGGTAAAATGGATGGGGTGAGGGTAATAGTCACTCTGTACCCATTACTGGCACATAGTTAAAAGGTAATATTAAAATAGACTTTGGGGAAAATTTTATGTTTTATATTTACCTCAAAATAAATGCCTACTTAGACAAAAAATAAATTTTTTTCCAGGGCTAAAAGCAAATAAATAAATTTTCTAGAGATTCAAAAAGGAAAAGAATATTACCTTTGTCCCTAGGATAGATATATAGATGGATAAATTTCAGAGCATTTAAAAATGCACTGAAAAAGTAAGCAACTAATTAGCAATTAGAAATGTATAGTAACATTGATTACATAAATATAAGTGTACATGTATAAATAATTATAAAAAGCAAGGTACAAATATTATAGTATTACTTTCAACCAGTTCAATCTGAAGATCAGGAAATTCTGAAATGTTTGCTTTGAAAGCTCAGAGAATTATCCACGTGTGAAAAAATCCAAAATTGCTTCAAAGTGTAAAAATTATTCTTCTTTCCACCTACAAGTAAGTCAAAATTGCTATGCACATTTTCATCAAATTTTTTTTAAAAGAAATTATCCAGCAAGGAAAATCTCTGAAGCTATACAGTAAAATCTTCAGGGACAAAAGAAAATTATTCTCAGTGCCTGCATCTATAGAGTACAGACCAAACAAACCACCCCCTACACACAAGCACGTGTGTGTGTATGTTTATTAACTGATTCAACACAATTTTACTGAGAGCCGTGTACATTAATTTGTACACATTGTCTAAATATAGGCATGTATATTTTACATGAGTATAATCGTATGTGTGAATATATCTGCAAAAGCAAAGCCAAGAGGAAGGCCTAAGGAGAAAGAGCAAATATTCATGTGAAGAAACCCCCAACCACATGAAGGCACCAGAAATTATCCTATATACACACAAATGTTGTATATAGTGATGTTAGAGATCATAATGAATATTAGAGGTGAGGACAGGATGACCTCAAGGGTATCCTTCTGGAGCATCAGAAATGTCATTGATGGGCAGTGATGGAGAGGCACCTGCTCTTAGGAGAGGACATGGAGGAAAAGGCAGAAAAGATAAACTGTTTGAGAGCAATAATTAAAATTGGAAATTCTTCTGTAAACTTTTTAATTCAACATTTTAAAGTAAAATTGATTATTTAAAAATACTCCTTAAGTTGTCGGGAAGACTGCTTAAAATTTGTGGTTGTTTTGGTTGTAATTAATAATAGTAATGACCACCGTTTTCACTTCTAAAGTAAGAAAAAGTAGAGGCTGGCCATTTAACTTTTCTCCTTAATCTCTGGCAAGCCAATATATCAATTGCCGTTCATAGCCAGAAATAAGGAACTAAATTAGTAATCTATATATAAGATGCTTCTCAGGTAGGTAGCAACTTACCTAGTGACACTAGGGAAAAGGATGCTCTTATCATAACCGATACACCATTATGTAGTCTCCAGGCCAGCATGCTTGTTGAAGTTAACAGGTGGCTGCAGCCATCATAAGATTACCATTGAGAAAAATTCAACATGATAGAATATTAAATAGATTTATGCAGAGATAAAAATAGATTAGTAATTATAATAGCCAGACCCAAGATTTCCAAACTAATAGATACCTGGGTTTTAATTCTGGCTTAGAAATATAACACACACCTGTTGGAAGCTTATTATTTCATTAGAGAAGTACATAGGAAAAAACTCCAAGCCCTAGGAATTCAGCAAAAAAAAGTTCATTTTTTTTGAAGTGGAAAGAATGTCCAGAAACTATTAGAACCCACATTCCCTCCATTGCTCTTCCCAGGAAGATCAACACTCACTTCAACAGGAGAAAATGTCTCACTGTGAAAAAACAGGGCTCATTGTGAAGCTGAAGGAGCCAAGCAGACTTGTCTGCTTAAGACCTAAAGGTCTGCCCAAGATACAGAGCCCTGAAAAGAGGTGAACCTAGTCAGCACAGAAAGTATCTTGGCAGGAGCCATCTAACTGCGAACACCAATACCTCTATAGCTTCTACTTTAGAAATAGTGCCAGACCAAGCCAGCTTACCTGGTCATCTTTCATTCCCAACTAGATCTGCCCAGTACCTCATGGCAGATGATCAAAGAACACTACCATCTCGGTGTGGCCTCCCAGCCCCATACCTGCCAGGCTGCAGCCTGCCCAGTGCAGGGGGGTGGGGTCAGAAGGACATTTTAAAAGGGGAAGCAAAAGACCTTTAATATTTTGAGCAGAATGATAACTTCTTGGCAGGTTATATTGCAATAGTACTTTGGTTATGTAATGATCATCTCAATGACACATTCATTTGCCAGAAAATAATAACAAAAATAATAACGGTGAAATACAAGGATTTGTTCCAGAATGTAAATCCTTGACCAATGCTTCCTCTAGAAAGATAAGCTGTGACGCTGCAGATTTCCTTGACCTACACAGAGTGAGCCACCCGTTCCCAGTGACCCAGAAGCCATGGCACAGGCAGCTAGTGCATTCTGTAACCCAGCTCAATGAGAACTAAGAGTTTGGTGCCCCCTCTTCCTCAACAGAGAGTCTAATTGTATTGGCCACCCTGCTCAACCTCCCCCCACTGGTCCAGCGCCAAGTTGCCTGAAACTTCCCCACACCACACACAACATGGCTAACAAGAACCTCTGTTCCTAATACATTTGATCATCAAAATAGCACCATGTTTCCCCCAGAGAAATGCAATTTCATCTCCATTTCAAGTAGTTTGATGTGTGGTAATCAGAGGGAGACATAAATTTTGAACTTGAGCTTTATGTTGTGACTAGCATTAATTTAAATGCCTTGCATCAAAGATCTGAGCTATTCCTCTAAAACTGCTTTAAAACCCACCATGACTTTTCGTTGCTTCAGAAACCCACAGTGCAATCTGCAACGCATTATAAATTTTAAGCAAAGAATCTTATCTATATTTTCTTGTGCATTCCAAAACTCCCTAAAATACTGATCAGAGACAGTGCCCACATTCCAAGACTAGTGCCACAAGTTTGCTACAAGTTGAGAGAGGAAAAAAAAATTAAAGTAACAGATGTTTGGGTTGCCTACTTCTGTTATTTTCAAAACTTCATCAACAATGCAAAGTTTTAAATTAGAAATGTACTATAGTTCTATTGTTCCCTATGGAAATTTTTAACTAAAACCAGAGTCTAGGAATTCATTTTCAAGTAAATATTCCAACTTTGGTTTTAAGAGGAAAAACTACATATATATATATATATATATATCTTCTTAGAAGGAAAGAAAGTTACGTCTGATGAGAAGCCCCCTCCACTCAGCACCGCAGCAGGGAGCAGAATTCAATTGGTGGTAACTGCTCCCCACTGCTCTTGCAGACTTGGTGGCTCCATGGGGTGTGCTCTCAAGCCTTCTGCTGTCCAAAGGAGAAGCTGTAGGGGATACTCACGGCCCCACTACAGCTAGAAAATTTTGTGGGTCTGGTCCTGTCAATCCTCGGGATAGCTCCACGTGAGGTATTCTCACTCACTTCAAAGACAGGGCAGCTTTAGAAGCCCTTCCAGAAGGCTTGCCTGCATCAACTCAGCATCCATGCTGCTCATCCCCCTCCTGGTTCTGCATGCCCGTCAAGGAAAGCTATTAGCTCCCTCCTGGCCTCAAAGGGAAGGGGGAGGAGAGTTCATTGTTTTCTCTCAAACCTGCAACCCTGGTGGCTAGTGGCTCACATATTAACTTAATTCAAAAGATTAGCAACACAGGGCTTAAATTATATAAGATTCAGAAAAGTTCTGACCCAGGCTGAGAATGGAGACTAGACCAACAAGTGGAAACTCATAAAGCAGAGCCAGTTTTATTTGAATGTAAATTGATAGAAGGAAGTCAATATCTTTTGTCGGTGGTATTGTTCCTAAAATCCTTTTGTCCTATATCAGTGCCCCCATCTCTTCCACAAAACTACTCCTGACTCCACTAGCCACAGTAATCCCTCCTTTCTCGGAGCTCTTAAAAATACATGTAGTATCTGCTGCCAACTTAGCACTTTATTATATACTTACCTGTATTAGCCTCTGTATTATATTTTTAATACTGACTCTCCAAATTGATTTTGAGTGTCTCAAGGGCAAAGAGAATGTATTTCACTTACTTTCAGGACCTATCACAGGAAGAGTGGGGAAAGGGGACCCAAGAGGACCACTTGGCATAAGCCTCGTATTTAAAACAGGCCTCAAATTTAGATTTTTGATGATATCTCCAAATAAGGTTATACCTCAATTTTCATAGACGTACTGGCAAGAGTTTTTAAAAGAAGCATATCATCCAACAACTTAAAATTCATCAGTTTCTATGATGCTCTTTTGGTATTACTTATTTTAATACTCCAGAAGCCTCAAAAAAATAGAAATAATTTAGTTTACCTCAGATTTTCTGTAGTGCCTGGCACTCTGTTACAAAAGCTAAATGCAGAAAATGCTCCCTAATGGTCACCAGATATGCTGCAGATGGAGGGAAGAAGTACAAAACTGTTACAGCACTTGACTATAACAAAAGCAGAGTCAGAGACCCAGGGCAACTGAAAAGATCCCAGGCAAACTGGCTAGAGCGAGCCCCTAAAGCAGTTGTGTGTGTTTTCAGGGTCTCTCTCTCCTGTACAGCTACCTTGGTCTCCTTCCTGATAACAGCATTAGCATCAAAAGAAGGGGGCTGTCCTCTTTGATTGATAATAAAGCACCTCCTAAGAACTTGAAGATAAGGCAGCTTTGTAAACCAGTGGAACTTAGAGACAATAGCTGTGCTTCACCAGGTGTGAGAGAAAGCCAAGCAGGAAACTGTGATGTGCAGCTAAAGGGTTCTAAAAAATCCAGAACTCCAATCAAGCTAGTTTCCAGAAGTGATCTCAGGGAAGCAGGACTAGAATGTGATTCTAATGTAATCCAGAATCCCATACTGTTTTTGAGAAAGATATTGTGACACAAAGTGTGTGTGAATAGTAAAGGGAAACACAAGTTAGCCATGAGTTCATTGCGTGTGTTCCCTTTGTGAAGAGACTCAGGGGTAGTTGATCATCTTCAGATGACACCTCCAAAACAACGCTGTGTTCTGGGCACCTCTTTCTGCCCTATTCTTGACCTCAGCTGATGTGGTAGTTATTAGTCCTGTTCACCAAATTTTTCTGGCTCTCCATCTTCTGGAACTTTATAGAATTGCATTCTCCTATTCGGGATAGCCTTGACTTGTTTTAACCAATGAAATGTGAGTGACCTAAGAGCCAGAGAATGAGCCACTGCGTGTCCATTGTCCTACCTTGCTCATCACAGATCACAACGAAAACAGAGAAAGAGACTCGCTCTGCAAAGGTCCTGAGTGAAAGAAACCAAGCTCTCCAAATGAACAGTAGGGGCGATTTAATATGAAGAAGAAACAAGCCTTTGTTATTTTAAGCCACTGATCTCTTGGAATTATTTCTTATCACAGTTTAACCCATCCTATCCTGATCAATAAAATCAGTGATTACCTCACCATGTTTAATCCCCTGCTTCTCAAACTGAAGTGCCTTCAGGGTTACACTGTTCTATGCCAGGGTAATCCCCTGCCATGGGATAGGGGAGGCACATATTACCAGAGCATCCACTGGACTCACTGTTAATTTAAAATGTTATTTTTATATTCAAACATACACAAATGAGTACAAAAATTTTATTAGTTTTTAAGATGAAACAGGAGATTTCAGAGAATTTCAGAAGCACAGATTTAGTGGATAAAATAAGGTGTTCCAGTAAAGAAGGGACCTCTGAGAGAAGCAGCCTCAGTGAACAGAAGAGAAACTGAGGCACAGACAATTTATATGACTCATCCAAGGTCACACAGCTAGGAAATGCAACCCAGGTTGGTGGATCCAAGGCCAGTGTTCTTTTGGCCACACACACCTAAGCATGTGCAGTAATGATTCTTCTACTATTCTCAGCAACACAAGGGGGACAGTCATCCTCACGTGAGAGCCATTGCCCCTTCACTGCTGACTTAGGATGGTGCCAGTGAGGTAGCTGACCTCACTACCAAATCATCACTGTTCACAGAGATGTAACAAATATTCTGCCTTCCTTTCTTTCCCAACTTCTCACCATAGAAAGATAAAAAATAGACAAAGTTTGCCTTTCCCCTCAAATTTTCCAACTTTCAATCTTTATAATCTAATCAATTATCTCCATGTTGGGGGTCATTAAATATAATGAGCTATTGGAGAAAAAAAAAGTGTGTGTATGTGTGTGTGTGTTTGTGTGTGTGTGTGTATGTGTGTGTGTGTGTGTGTGTGTGTGTGTGTGTGTGTCTCTGAGAAGGTTCCCCAGTGATGAACAATCCCTTAATAGCTATCTTTGGAACAAGGCAGGGTTTGAATAAATAACCTTCTGCAGTCAGTTTAGTGCCAGATCATTCTTAAAAGCAATATCTTAGGTAAAGTTTGGAAGTAACATTTATGTTTTCTTTTTTTAATTGGAACTTAGCTTTTTCAGTCTCTTTTGGAATTTTATGAACCTAAATTTTCAAGTGGGAGAATTCAAAGCAGATGAAAAGCAACCAGATTTTTTAAAAAAAGAAAAGGACTTAAAAATCATAACCCACCCTCACTCACAGTCTTTCCGAGCTAATTATATATAGTTAAGATAATCTGAAACTCTAGAAGCACCCTTGCCAACATTCTTTGTATCTATAAAATCAGCCTACGATAATTTAAGATCAATAGTTTGTAAAAGTCAATAGTCGAGTCCTACCTCTTGTAAGTGTGGCCAGTTTCTGATACAGACATTATCAATTGCTCACCACTGTGAGATGCTCTGAGCCATGTAAAGTCCATGCCATTCAATGTCCACAAGCATTAACTCAGGTTTCTTACTAACTTATTTTTTATGCACATCACTCACAAAAAAGAACTACTTTTATTTTTGCAAAAGTCCCTGCTCATTTTTAGAGGACATAGCTCTCACAAATACACTTTGGTTTCCTTGCTCTCAGTAAACAGATTTTTTTCCTGCAATGCTCTTTTGGTGAAACTTGTTTTGAGAACAGTGAGTACCACCCTACATCAGATTTTGTCGGTTATGCTATTATTGCAGATACAGAAGAAAACTTTGTTAGAAATTTCCAAAAGCTCTCAAAATAAATGCCCCAGGATGGTTCCCATTCTACCTGTCCAAATTTGTCCCCATCCTCTCCCTAAAGTCCTCCATCCCCGTCAAGTACACCTCCCTAGCAACTTTCCAAGCTGGCTCTATCTCCGAGGTTTTGCTCACACTATTTAAACACACATGTGCCCGGTGTCTGTGATGCACAAATTTTTTCTGTCTGTCAATGTAAATCCTGTCCAACCTTCAAAGCCTAACCCAATTCCCAAAGACTCCTGGAACATTTCCCATATCAAATTTATCCTCAACAATAACTCACTTCTGTGAATTCTGACAGCAATTGCTGTGCTTGCCATTTATTCTGATGTTTAGCCTTATTCTATTTTACATCATCATGCAATTGCTTCATTGTGTATGTCTTGGATCTTCCATTTGATCAAAATGTCATACAGTGGAGGGTACATGTATAAACCAAAGAATGAAATTCTTCAGGAGAGACCCACATGGCAACTAAGATCTTTCCCAATTCTTAGATCATCAACTTTTAGAAATGTTCTGCATCTAATCTACAATGAGCATAGAAGGTACAGAGAGCTTCATCTCCACCTATCTACCGCAAGAGTCACCCCTCAAATTGTGTGCCTCTTGTAGTCATACTCAAATGAAGGCCAAAACTGAGATAATCACGATTAGCCACTCTAGCAAACAGACTGCTTCACCAGCAAGGCTGAAACATCAGCCAGGGCCAGGGGGTGGGAATTGTACAAAGAATCAGACAGAAGTAATGTGTCATGCATAACCAGAGGAAATCAACACCCAGCTACTGTCAGCTACAGACTCTGCCCTCAGCCCCACAGGTATAAGCTACCCTCCAGGTAAATAGCCTGCATCACAAAGATGTCACAGACATCCTAGACACACCCAGGGAATGAAATGTTGAAAAGCCAAGTGTTTATAGCATATAAGCAAATGCCTTACCATAAATAAAAGTAAAGATAAAAACAGGAGATTTCTGTTACCTTTGGAGATAATATATAGTGCTATACACATTTAAATGTTTTAGCAGAGTGGCATGTTTAGTAAAGTGTGGAGTTTTCAGTGTTTTTTTCCGCATTAGTCAACAATATTATTCAGATGGTAAATAAGTTCACTTTTCCTGACATTAATAGAGGTAGATTGCTGCACACACACACACACAATCTTCCTTGGACTTTATCTTTTTGGTTAACAATACCATTAAAACGTGCAATTCAGCTGTTCATCCCTATAGAGGCAAAATGCTATTTTAAAAGTTGCCTTCGGTTTGTGCCTATTGCTCTATGGCAGCAGTTCTCAACCAAGGGTGAATCTGCCCCCAGGGGACATTTGCCAAGGCCTGAAGACATTTTGGGCTGTCTTGACTGGAGTGGTAGTACTGGCATGCTGGTAAACATCCTACAATAAGCAGGACAATCTCCTACAACAAAGAATTACTAGGTCCAAAATGTTAGTAGTGTCAAGTTTGAGAAACTCTGTCCCAGAAGTAAAAGCAATACAACATTTCAAGCCAAGAATGCTTGGCCAGGTGCAGTGGCTCACACCTGTAATCAGAGCTTTTGGAGGCCAAGGCAGGAGGATCACTTGAGCCCAAGAGTTTGAGTTCAGCCTGGAAAAGATGGTGAAACCCTTGTCTCTACAAAAAATTAAAAATAGTAGTCAGGTGTGATGGTGCGCACCTCGTGGAGGCTGAGGTGGGAGACTTGCTTAATCCTACGAGGTCAAGGCTGCAGTAAGCCGAGATCATGCCACTGCACTTCAGCCTGGACGACAGAGGGAGACCCTGTCCAAAAAGCAAATGCCAGATTGCTTCTTGCTTGAGTGAAATCACTTTAATAATCCTTTGACTTATGCAAAAGAAAAGTCAAAATCTTATTCTGAAATAGATAATTTCAGACTCTAAGCCCTACTGATGGTTTTGTGAACAGCGTCTCTGCAGAGACTGGTATGATGTTAACTTCCTATTAAATTAGTTGAGTGAGAAAGGAAGAAAGAGTCAAGAAGTGTCCCAGATTTCCAGGAAGGACTCATTTGAGGGAATTCTCTTCTAAGGAGGGAGATAAAATAACGCTCAGCAATGTCGCAGTAGGCAAGAGGCTAAATAAAGCCAGTCAAAATGGTGCTCCCCATGTTGAGCATGGCAGATGGCATCTGGAATTGGTGGGATTTCATCCAGCTGTAAGTTTTCCTTTTTCACACTGTTTTTCTCTTATAACACCCGCAAGCCTTCAAAGAAAGTTTTATAAAGCACCACAGCCTAGTGTTCACTGTGTCTGAGGAAATAAGAATTACCTACTCAAGGATGTCTTTAGAGGAAGTAGGTAAAAGTGTGAAGGAAGCCAGGGCAGACTGGGAGAGCAGTGAGATACCACACCCTGAGTGTGGCATAGGGGGAAATAAGGTTGGGCAGAAGCTTCCTAGAGCACCCAACAGCATAACGGAGGTTCTGCAAAGCAGCAGGGAAGTTACTGAGTTAAGTTGGCTGTCAGGGGAATCTGGCGTCTCCCAGGAATGAAATACTTCAGTATCCCTGCATGGCCTAGTCACTGGTTGAGCCCTTAATTGGCTGAGCCCTTGGGAAGGGTGGCCTCAAAGTAAGTGGAGCCATAGATTCAGAGTGCAACAGCTAAGGTCAGTTACAGTCGTTATACTGGGAGGTCAGCAAGGTGCATTCTCATGGCCACATCTTGAATAAAACTAACTAGCTATTTGCGTGATAAGAGGAAGTGTTTCCCGGAACTTCCATGTCTCAAACCCCCCATCTGTTCATATGCCCTCTTTTCTACAGGAGGAGCAACAGATACTTTAACTGCTGATTAATCTCTCAAAAGTAAACAGCTGCCAGCCAAGTGTAAGAATAAAGAAAATGAGTAGTCAAGTGTTCTAGAATCACCAGAGAAGCAGGAGAAAACTCTCAGATTTTAGAGAGTACCCAAATCAAGAAACTCTTCACCTACCTTTTAACTTCACTTGAAACTGGCCCAGGCTATGCCACTCAGAACCCCGCTGCAGGACACCTTGGCATGTTGCCAGCCTCTGTCATACAATGACTGCCAGCTCCTTCCAGACTCTGAAATGCTCTGTGAGAGAACCATCATTACCTACCATAGAACTTCTAAGGGAAAATTGAGTTGAATAAATTATTAGCAATTTCATAATAAACTTCAAATCATCTTCCATACATTTTCTTCAAACTGCCAGAGTAATTCATCTATTAAACATTTAGATAGTACCATCATTCCTTGTCAACTTTCCCTTGTGAGAGATTGTTAAGAGAAGAGCATTATATTCCAGGAGAGTTTGAGTTCAGAAAGGCCTCAAGGCAGACTGTGAGCTAGAAGTCTTCTCAAAGGCCTGCCAGCTCTGTGATTTTATGATTTCAGATGAAAAACCTGATAGCACATTGAGAAACTGTCCCTGAAACAGAAAGGAAAGTCAGTGGAGAAACCAGCCTTAGGGAATGCCTCACTTCCTAGGCTATCTCCTAAAATATAGACTGTATGTTAGAACCGTAGATACTCATATTGTCCCTTTATTTCTGAGCTTCTGTTGGAATAGGTGGTTATTAGAAGGTAGTATTTGTAAGAACAGAAAACCAAACACCGCATGTTCTCACAAATACTACCTTCTAATAACCACCTATTCCAACAGAAGCTCAGAAATAAAGGGACAATATGAGTATCTACGGTTCTAACATACAGTCTATATTTTAGGAGATAGCCTAGGAAGTGAGGCATTCCCTAAGGCTGGTTTCTCCACTGACTTTCCTTTGGAACTGAACAATGAGATCACTTGGACTCGGGAAGGGGAACATCACACACCAGGGCCTATCATGGGGAGGGGGGAGGGGGGAGGGATTGCATTGGGAGTTATACCTGATGTAAATGACGAGTTGATGGGTGCTGACGAGTTGATGGTTGCAGCACACCAACATGGCACAAGTATACATATGTAACAAACCTGCACGTTATGCACATGTACCCTAGAACTCAAAGTATAATAATAAAAAAAAGGAAAAAAAAAAAAAAAAAAGAAGGTAGTATTTGTCTGCATTTGTAAGCATTCCAAAAACAGCATGCAGAACAATGAGCCTTAAAAGATCTTCATGAGATTTTTGGTTTTGGTGCTGGACAGAATGTCAAGCAGGACCTGCAGGTATTTTTCCAATAACAGTGTGAACCAAAGTCCATTTCTCCATTTTGTCTTACACACCCACTTGCCAGATCTAAACAGAATAAATATTGACACGGTGATTTCAGACAAAGTTCAAGTCAAGTCGGCCTAAAGCACCAGAAATATCAGAAATGTCCCTTAACGTGTTCTTCATTCAAGTCCTTAGAGTTTTTGGTTGCTCTGACACTAAAATTACTGCACACATTGTTTTCGTCTTCTATTTGTGGAATACTGGAACACAAAAATGTTATTAACTTCACAAAGTGTGTATACACACACACACACTCATACATGCACACAAAAAAAGCTCAGCTTGTCAACAGCTTTAGTGAAGTAAAATACAAATGATAATTAGAAACATGTGTCCCCAGCAAAGAGGCACAGAAACTAAAAGGTCATCTTTTTCCAAATGACCTAATTAGAAGAGCCTGGAGTGCTGGCTACAGTATAATGGTTTTACACAGCTTTTAACTCAGACTTCCTGTTTTAAAACAGTGCAATTTACTGCTCCTGCAGCAAATATGAATGGTCACTTAATGCCAACAGAATTAGGCCTTACAACACCACCTGCCTCCAGCAAGCTCCTCATTGTTAGACCCATCAGCTGAGGATTGCTGATTTACCATCCCAGAATGACCGTTTAGAACCTGCTGCCAGGATTGCTGCCAAGTTGAGAACAAGGATTTCATGTAGAAGAGAGCCCACTTGGTACTTTACCTTAATGCCAATTGAAATATGCATGAATAGACCAGAGGCAAAGCAGTTGTTCAGAATCAGACTATCAGTGAATGCCTCTTAGGTTCCTTTTTGTTTGTTTTTTTTTTCTTCAGTCCTAGAGCTAGGATTTTGATGCTGAATAATTTTAATTGACCAGCGACAACAGACACAAACTGGCTGAAAATGCTGCATGGCAGAAACTTAAACGGCCACCCAAATAGAATTGTTGTTTTAAATAGATACCTCTGTAAATTTGTATCTAATCTCTCTCATATGTATTCAGTATTTCTTGATGTTTCATGAAGTATTCTCCTTGCTCGTCTTTTTCTTTGCCTCAGTTCTCTCATCTGAAATACCTAACTAACGCTTTGGAGCAGCAATGTTTATTGAGGACTGTGAAGAATAAAAATTCAGCAACAGCAATGGATGCTCAGCTGCAGACTACATTTCTCAGCCTCTCTCGTAGCTAGGTGTACTCATAGGACAAAGTTTGGTCTCACAGGATGTGAGTGGAAAGGATGTGTACAACTTCCAAATCACCTTTATACAGATGGTTTGCCTTGAATTTTCTCTGTCCCCCTGTTGCTGGCTATGAAGTGATAATTTTAGTAACCTTGGGTGATCAACATCAGGTGATAAAGCTTTCCTGACAGCCTTGGATCATTCCTCTATATACTCTTCCATGAGAGAAATAAACTTCAATCACTGTTAATACGCTGTGGATGAGGGCTACTTTGTTAGGTTGTACCTCAACTAAGAAAAGCAAAGGGAGCATCAATAAGTTGCATCTTCTTTTGTGCCCTGAATTTTGTGTATATCTTTTGCATTGTTCAGTCCATTAGTAAACAAAACTGAAAGTAACTTTAACTTTAGGCTAAACCTCATTTTTGGCAGTTCTTGAACTAAACTTGTCTTTAATATCAAACTTAGTTCATGGGCTCTGTTCTGCAAAATAAGGAGGATGAGGCTGTTGAAGTTGCAAAATCCAACGGTTTAAGGTTCTGAACTTTACTATGACTGGAAGTAGACCAGATCTGAAATATGTTTCTGGCATTGTATCCAAAGAAGTACATCTCTAAATGCTGTTTCTATAATTTCCCAGATAAGAAAAGTTTTGATACACATATTTTCCTTATATAACAGTTTCTTTGCAATATTTTAAATTCCTATCTGTCCACTGGCTTCTTCCTTTGGACCCTTAGTCACTCAAAGGTCTATTTGAATTTATAAAATCTCTTTATTGGATTCTTCTGTTCCTCTGATAAGATTTGTTTTATACATAACTTTCTCTACCCAAATTTCTCAATGTGGTCTAAGACAACTGTTTCTATGCCTATATTCTCATTCTCTCCTTAAATCTCTAAACTTGTGTCCGCTTCATCCCAATCTACTACAATTTCACTTAAAAGATAACCACTCTATTTTCCCATTTCTTATGTTCCTAGACTATTTATTTATGCATTCAACAAACATTTATTGAGCCTCATCCATATGTCATGAAATAGGCAGATTAGAATACAAAGAACAGTGCTTGAAGATCTTCACAGTTTTATAACATTGGACTGTTTTAAAGAATCTCCTTGAACTTCTTATGATTTCCATGGAAACACACCATTCTGCTTCTCATCCTACTGTTCTGATTATTTCATTCTTTTTCTGGGCTGATCTGCTTTCAATACTCCTTAATAGAGGTTTCCTCCAATGCTCAGTACCAGGTCCTCTGTTCTGCCTTTGTGCTCTCTCCTTTTGAAATAGCATCAGTTCTCCCAGCTTCACTGACTGTCTTTTGTAAATGATTTTCATCTGTCTCTAGGCATAAACTTCCACCCAAGCTTCAGTTTCATAGTCCCAATTACACTTTATTACCTCACTAGCCATGAAATCCCAACATGTTTAAAACTAAACAGATTTCTTTACCTTACATATACTCCCATTCCTACGCCTCATCTAATATATTCCTCTGACACATTCCCCTACATACATGTACATAAACTTTCTTGTCTCGCTCTCTCTTTTTGGGTTAACCAAGCCTTCCTGGACAATAGTAAGACAGAAGTTCCAATCCAAACAATCTATTTCTTTGTCTGCTTTAATTTAGGCCAACTCACTCATGATAGGAGGAAAACAGGAATTTACCTTCCCTCAGAGCATACTGTCTTTTATGCAGTGCCAAATAAGTGGGGGAACAAATGAAGAAATGTCAATAAGCAATTACATAGGTACTAACAACGTTAACCTGACAAGTATTTAAGGAAGAAGTAATATGCTTAGTCTCCAAAGAGCTCACAAATATTCAGGCTTAGATAAAAATATTTATAACAGAAAAGCCCAACAACAAAAATCCCTCCATTCTTTGTTCCCTCATTTTCTACACTCATGATATTGAACAGACTTTCCTCAGGGTGGCCCTATAGCACCGTCTACCCTAGAACCAAATCAGAGCAGTGCTTCTGGTTCCTTCCATTTCCACTGTACTTTAAAATGGGAAGCTACATGTTTCCTTTCCTTTCCTTAGCTATGGTTGATGTTAAACGTACCAGTCTATTGTCCTCTTATTTTTGGTTCTACTTTTTTGGCAGAGACCTGTTTTTCTTGGATTATTTTTTACACATGTTTACATGTTTCAAAAAAAAACTATGAGATTTACTTTTGTCTTATTCTATATTTCATCTCATATATGCATTATTTTTCTTGTTTGCTTTATCATTCAGTCATTCATGGTTCTTAAATGTAAACAGACACCAAAAAATGCTTACAGAATGAATGTATAATGATTATTCAGGATGACCTAAGAGTCAGGTATGGTGTCTCTACTCGGTCAAGACCAATGCCCAAACCACACTCAGAGACTGTCTAGAAAAAACCACAGCCACACTGCCCAGGGCACTCAGCATAGGACATCAGATATTGTTCTACTGCTGCCTCAGAAGGGCAGTGTCTTGGCCACCAGCTTCACCAGAAACGAGTTAATCATCGTGCCTACTTTTTCCCATTGCTCACTTCTCGACTGAAGTCTCACTGAGGGCCATCTGATTGGTAATAGCTCAGTTATGACACTATTACACCTATGAGGGAGACTGGGAAAATGAATTACTACCCTCAACCGTGGAGAGTGACTAAGAAGGTAAGAAATATCCTCAAACTGGAAAGGGTATCCAAGGATTCTACACAAATAAAAAGATCTGACAAATATCCACTACATTAACTCACTGGCTTTCCTTCCCCCACTTCTCTATCTCTGCCAATGTTACCATCATTTTACCAAATACCAAGGATTCTATCAGTCATGTGTATCTTTTTTCTCCCTCATTTCCTGAATACAATCAATCAACAATTAGTTTCAAGTAATTATCCAGTATAATTACTTGTGCTGGAGAAATTCAAACAAAGTATAAGCCATGATTAGACTGAAAATCTTAGAAATAACATAGAGAAAAAAGTTAAGGAATTATTAGTATAATGAGCAAATTGATTTTATTACAATAAAGATTTTGAGGAGACATCTATCAGAGTGGATAAAGAAGTTAAGAAAGGAAAGTTTAATAGAGAAATTCAGTATTAAATTAAGCTTTAAGTTTGAGCTGCAGATGAGGATTATACAGAAGAATGTACTTGTGCTTTTTCCAAAACCTTACTAAAATAAAAGTAAAGAAATGAAAAGCTATGAACCTATAACAAGTGCTACTTAGTCTAGAACAATGTCCAAATTACACTGACAGAATGTCCCACAAAGATTCCACCTACACTGCCCAGGGCACCCAGAATAGAATCTGGAGAGGCGCCATTGGCAGACAAAAAATTTTAACAAAATTGTTGAAAATCTTAAAATAGAGGAATGATAACTATGTAGATGAAACCATAGATTAGTAAGTTTTCAAGGAGAATGCATCTAATAAAGAGGTCAGTTAGCCCCCGAAACTCTGGACTCACCTGCCATGTGCTAGAGAAAACTCTAGAAACCAGAAATCTGTCCTTGGAAAGAGAATGAATGCTCTTCCTTTATAGGAACCTGAATGAGCCTAGAGAAAGACCACATTCTGATCCATAGGGCTTCTCTAGCGTAAGTGTCAGCTCTTCACAAAATAACTGTAAAACAATACCTTCCAGTCCATGAGCCACATCCAAAAACACAGATTTCCCATTTAACTTTTTGAGGTCTTATTTTTAAATATGGACACAATCATCAGACTTGAGGAAAACATTCAAGATGCAAGAAAAAGACAAAAAGAATAATAAGAATCAAAAAGAATATACAACCCCAAAGACAATTAAAACTGTAAACGTTTTAAAAAATTCTTTAACAATTATGTTGCATCTATTACACAGAAACATAGTGCTATGAAAAAAAGAAATGATAATTCGAAAGACCTCTGGCAAATTAAAAAATATAAGTGAAATAAAAAAATTGTTAAAAGATAAAATATATGAATCTCCCAAAAGATTAAACAAAAAGAGAGAAAAAATGTGAGATGGAAAGTCTGACAGAAATTTTATAAAATATAACACTCTGGTACTGGAGGTTCACCATCTGGCAAAAGAAAGAACAGAACAAATGGAAAGAAAGAAGTCATTTAAAAAAAAAAAAAAAGGACAAAATAAAATTTCCAAAGTTTTTGAGATTGGTCTCTAACTCCCAACACCCCACTAAAAGAATATAATTATTATTAAATGAATGAAAATCATCATACCATGGTATGTTCTAGTGATATTTCAGAATATCATAAAAAGGAAGAGATGCTAAAATTTCCCTCCAGTACTCTTACGCGGAAATTTGAATTCAGAATGTTGCTTCTCAACAACATTGAATATTAAAGAATGAAAACTGAAGCAATGCCTCAAATTTCTGAGGGAAAACACTTTTCAATGTTTATATCTGTAGAATTTAAGTAAACTATAAATAAAATGTTTAAATATAAAGACATACTCACACAGGTAAGAGCTCATACAATTTTCCTCACACACACCTTTTCTTAGGAAGTTATTTGGGAATGTGATCCAGCAAAAGATGAGAGTAAGCCAAAAGTAAGCCAAAAAAGTATGCCAAAAAAGAAACAGTTGACTCAACCAGGGAGACATTTCTTATTCTAAGATTACTACATTATAGCAAGCTTGTTAATCACTCTCCCACATAGGAACAAAAAGATGAAAAATAAGTAATGAGGACAGCAGGGGAAAACATTTCAAAAACTTTTTTTAAAATGTCTGATATGGTAAAGGGTTTGAAAAATAAGTGGAGAGTTACTAGAAGGAAGCTATGAAAGTTATTTGAAACCAATGAGAAAAAAGAGACAATGTACCAGAATCTCTGGGACACAGCTAAAGCAGTGTTAAGAGGGAAATTTACAGCACTAAATGCCCACATCGGAAAGCTAGAGAGATCTCAATTTGACACCCTAATATCACAATTAAAAGCACTCAAGAGGCAAGAGAAAGCTAATCAAAAAGATAGCAGAACAAGAAATAACTAAGATCAGAGAAGAATTGAAGGAGAAAGAGATAGGAAAAAACGCTCAAAAAAAAAAAATGAATCCTGGAGCTGGTTTTTTGAAAAATTTAACAAACTAGACTGCTAGCTAGACTAATAAAGAAGAAAAGAGAGAAGAATCACATAGACACAATAAAAACGATAAAGGGAATATTATCACTGACCCCACAGAAATACAAACTACCTTCAGAGAATACTATAAACAATTCTATGCAAATAAACTAGAAAATCTAGAAGAAATTGATAAATTCCAGGACATATACACCCTACTAAGACTAAACCAGGAAGAAGTCGAATCCCTGAATAGACCCGTAACAAGTTCTGAAATTGAAGCAGCAGTTAATAGCCTACCAACCAAAAAAAGGCCAGGACCAGAAGGATTCACAGCCAGATTCTACCAGAGATTCAAGAGGAGCTGCTACCATTCCTTCTGAAACTATTCCAAACAATTGAAAAGGAGGGATGCCTCCTAACTCATTTTATGAGGCCAGCATCATCCTGATACCTAAACCAGGAAGGGACACAACAAAAAAAGAAAACTTCAAGCCGATATCCTTGATGAACATCGATGAGAAAATCTTCAATAAAACCGAATCCAGAAGATGGCCGAATAGGAACAGCTTCAGTCTCCAACTCCCAGCGCGAGTGACACAGAAGACAGGTGATTTCTGCATTTGCAACTGAGGTACTGGGTTCATCTCACTAGGGAGTGCGGGACAGTCGGTGCTGGTCAGCTGCTGCAGCCCGACCAGCAAGAGCTGAAGCAGGGTGAGGCATCACCTCACCTGGGAAGCGCAAGGGGGAAGGGAATCCCTTTTCCTAGCCAGGGGAACTGAGACACACAACACCTGGAAAATTGGGTAACTCCCACCCCAATACTGTGCTCTACCAAGGATCTTAGCAAACGGGCACACTAGGAGATTATATCCCACACCTGGCCAGGAGGGTCCCACGCCCACGGAGCCTCCCTCATTGCTAGCACAGCAGTCTGCGATCTCGGGGCAAGGCAGCAGCGAGGCTGGGGGAGGGGCGCCCGCCATTGCTGAGGCTTAAGTAGATAAACAAAGCGGCTGGGAAGCTCGAACTGGGTGGAGCTCACAGCAGCTCAAGTAGTCCTGTCTGTCTCCATAGACTCCACCTCTGGGGACAGGGCACAGCTAAACAACAACAACAACAACAACAACAAAGCAGCTGAAACCTTTGCAGACGCAAACGACTCTGTCTGACAGCTTTGAAGAGAGCAGTGGATCTCCCAACACGGAGGTTGAGATCGGAGAACAGACAGACTGCCTGATCAAGTGGGTCCCTGACCCTTGAGTAGCCTAACTGGGAGACATCCCCCACTAGGGGCAGACCAACATCCCACACCTCACACGGTGGAGTACACCCCTGAGAGGAAGCTTCCAAAGCAAAAATCAGACAGGTACACTCGCTGTTCAGAAATATTATATCTTCTGCAGCCTCTGCTGCTGATACCCAGGCAAACAGGGTCTGGAGTGGACCTCAGGCAATCCCCAACAGACCTACAGCTGAGGGTCCTGACTGTTAGAAAGAAAACTAACAAACAGGAAGGACCCCCACAGCAAAACCCCATCAGTATGTCACCATCATCAAAGACCAGAGGAAGGTAAAACCACAAAGATGGGGGAAAAGCAGGGCAGAAAAGCTGGAAATTCAAAAAATAAGAGCACATCGCCCCCTGCAAAGGAACGCAGCTCATCGCCAGCAACGGATCAAAGCTGGACGGAGAATGACTTTGACGAGATGAGAGAAGAAGGCTCCAGTCCATCAAACTTCTCAGAGCTAAGAGAGGAATCACGTACCCAGCGCAAAGAAACTAAAAATCTTGAAAAAAGAGTGGAAGAATGGATAACTAGAATAATTAATGCAGAGAAGGCCATAAATGAATTGACAGAGATGAAAACCATGAAACGAGAAATATGTGACAAATGCACAAGCTTCAGTAACTGACTCGATCAACTGGAAGAAAGTATCAGCGATTGAGGATCAAATGAATGAAATGAAGCGAGAAGAGAAACCTAAAGAAAAAAGAAGAAAAAGAAATGAACAAAGCCTGCAAGAAGTATGAGATTATGTAAAAAGACCAAATCTACGTCTGATTGGGGTTCCTGAAAGTGAGGGGGAAAATGGAACCAAGTTGTTGGAAAACGCTCCACAGGATATCATCCAGGAGAACTTCCCCAACCTAGTAGGGCAGGCCAACATTCAAATCCAGGAAATATAGAGAACGCCACAAAGATACTCCTCGAGAAGAGCAACTCCAAGACACATAATTGCCAGATTCACCAAAGTTGAAATGAAGGAAAAAATCTTAAGGGCAGCCAGAGAGAAAGATCGGGTTACCCAAAAAGGTAAGCCCATCAGACTAACAGCAGATCTCTCAGCAGAAACTCTACAAGCCAGAAGAGAGTGGGGGCCAATATTCAACATTCTTAAAGAAAAGAATTTTAAACCCAGAATTTCATATCCAGCCAAACTAAGTTTCATAAGTGAAGGAGAAATAAAATCCTTTACAGATAAGCAAATGCTTAGAGATTTTGTCACCACCAGGCCTGCCTTACAAGAGACCCTGAAGGAAGCACTAAACATGGAAAGGAACAACTGGTACCAGCCATTGCAAAAACATGCCAAAGTGTAAAGACCATCGAGGCTAGGAAGAAACTGCATCAACTAACGAGCAAAATAACCAGTTAATATCATAATGGCAGGATCAAGTTCACACATAACAATATTAACCTTAAATGTAAATGGACTAAATGGTCCAATTAAAAGACACAGACTGGCAAACTGGATAAAGAGTCAAGACCCATCAGTTTGCTGTATTCAGGAGACCCATCTCACATGCAGAGACATACATAGGCTCAAAATAAAGGGATGGAGGAAGATCTACCAATCAGATGGAGAACAAAAAAAAGCAGGAGTTGCAATACTAGTCTCTGATAAAACAGACTTTAAACCATCAAAGATCAAAAGAGACAAAGAAGGCCATTACATAATGGTAAAGGGATCAATTCAACAGGAAGAGCTAACTCTCCTAAATATATATGCACCCAATACAGGAGCACCCAGATTCATAAAGCAAGTCTTTAGAGACTTACAGAGAGACTTAGACTCCCATACAATAATAATGGGAGACTTCAACACCCCACTGTCAACATTAGACAGATCAACGAGACAGAAAGTTAACAAGGATATCCAGGAATTGAACTCATCTCTGCAGCAAGCAGACCTAATAGACATCTACAGAACTCTCCACCACAAATCAACAGAATATACATTCTACTCAGCACCACATCACACTTATTCCAAAATTGACCACATAATTGGAAGTAAAGCACTCCTCAGCAAATGTACAAGAATAGAAATTATAACAAACTGTCTCTCAGACCACAGTGCAATCAAACTAGAACTCAGGAATAAGAAACTCAATCAAAACCGCTCAACTACACGGAAACTGAATAACCTGCTTCTGAATAACTACTGGGTACATAACGAAATGAAGGCAGAAATAAAGATATTCTTTGAAACCAATGAGAACAAAGATATAACATACCAGAATCTCTGGGACACATTTAAAGCAGTGTGTAGAGGGAAATTTATAGCACTAAATGCCCACAAGAGAAAGCTGGAAAGATCTAAAATGGACACTCTAACATCACAATTAAAAGAACTAGAGAAGCAAGAGCAAACACATTCAAAAGCTAGCAAAAGGCAAGAAATAACTAAGATCAGAGCAGAACTGAAGGAGATGGAGACACAAAAAACCCTCCAAAAAATTAATGAATCCAGGAGTTGGTTTTTTGAAAAGATCAACAAAATTGATAGACCGCTAGCAAGACTAATAAAGAAGAAAAGAGAGAAGAATCAAATAGATGCAATTAAAAATGAGAAAGGGGATATCACCACCGACCCCACAGAAATACAAACTACCATCAGAGAATACTATAAACACCTCTATGCAAATAAACTAGAAAATCTAGAAGAAATGGATAATTTCCTAGACACTTACACTCTCCCAAGACTAAACCAGGAAGAAGCTGAATTCCTGAATAGACCAATAGCAGGCTCTGAAATTGAGGCAATAATTAATAGCCTACCAACCAAAAAAAGTCCAGGACCAGATGGATTCACAGCTGAATTCTACCAGAGGTACAAGGAGGAGCTGGTACCATTCCTTCTGAAACTATTCCAATCAATAGAAAAAGAGGGAATCCTCCTTAACTCACTTTATGAGGCCAACATCATCCTGATAGCAAAGCCTGGCAGAGACACAACAAAAAAAGAGAATTTTAGACCAATATCCCTGATGAACATCGATGCAAAAATCCTCAATAAAATACTGGCAAACCAGATCCAGCAGCACATCAAAAAGCTTATCCACCATGATCAAGTGGGCTTCATCCCTGGGATGCAAGGCTGGTTCAACATATGCAAATCAATAAACATAATCCAGCATATAAACAGAACCAAAGACAAAAACCACATGATTATCTCAATAGATGCAGAAAAGGCCTTTGACAAATTCAACAGCCCTTCATGCTAAAAACGCTCAATAAATTCGGTATTGATGGAACATATCTCAAAAAAATAAGAGCTATTTATGACAAACCCACAGCCAATTTCATACTAAATGGGCAAAAACTGGAAGCCTTCCCTTTGAAAACTGGCACAAGACAGGGATGCCCTCTCTCACCACTCCTATTCAACATAGTGTTGGAAGTTCTGGCTAGGGCAATCAGGCAAGAGAAAGAAATCAAGGGTATTCAGTTAGGAAAAGAAGAAGTCAAATTGTCCCTGTTTGCAGATGACATGATTGTATATTTAGAAAACCCCATTGACTCAGCCCAAAATCTCCTTAAGCTGATAAGAAACTTCAGCAAAGTCTCAGGATACAAAATTAATGTGCAAAAATCACAAGCATTCTTATACACCAGTAACAGACAGAGAGCCAAATCATGAATGAACTTCCATTCACAATTGCTTCAAAGAGAATGAAATACCTAGGAATCCAACTTACAAGGGATGTAAAGGACCTCTTCAAGGAGAACTACAAACCACTGCTCAGTGAAATAAAAGAGGACACAAACAAATGGAAGAACATACCATGCTCATGGATAGGAAGAATCAATATCGTGAAAATGGCCATACTGTCCAAGGTAATTTATAGATTCAATGCCATCTCCATCAAGCTACCAATGAATTTCTTCACAGAATTGGAAAAAACTGCTTTAAAGTTCATATGGAACCAAAAAAGAGCCCGCATCTCCAAGACAATCCTAAGTCAAAAGAACAAAGCTGGAGGCATCACGCTACCTGACTTCAAACTATACTACAAGGCTACAGTAACCAAAACATGGTACTGGTACCAAAACAGATATATAGACCAATGGAACAGAACAGAGTCCTCAGAAATAATACCACACATCTACAGCCATCTGATCTTTGACAAACCTGAGAAAAACAAGAAATGGGGAAAGGATTCCCTATTTAATAAATGGTGCTGGGAAAATTGGCTAGCCATAAGTAGAAAGCTGAAACTGGATCCTTTCCTTACTCCTTATAGGAAAATTAATTCAAGATGGATTAGAGACTTAAATGTTAGACCTAATACCCTAAAAACCCTAGAAGAAAACCTAGGTAATACCATTCAGGACATAGGCATGGGCAAGGACTTCATGTGTAAAACACCAAAAGCAATGGCAACAAAAGCCAAAATTGACAAATGGGATCTAATTAAACTAAAGAGCTTCTGCACTGCAAAAGAAACTACCATCAGAGTGAACAGACAACCTACAGAATGGGAGAAAATTTTTGCAATCTACTCATCTGACAAAGGGCTAATATCCAGAACCTACAAAGAATTAAATCAAATTTACAAGAAAAAAACAAACAACCCCATCAAAAAGTGGGCAAAGGATATGAACAGACAGTTCTCAAAAGAAGACATTCATATAGCCAACAGACACATGAAAAAATGCTCATCATCACTGGCCTTCAGAGAAATGCAAATCAAAACCACAATGAGATACCATCTCACACCAGTTAGAATGGCAATCATTAAAAAGTCAGGAAACAACAGGTGCTGGAGAGGATGTGGAGAAATAGGAACACTTTTACACCGTTGGTGGGATTGTAAACTAGTTCAACCATTATGGAAAACAGTATGGCGATTCCTCAAGGATCTAGAACTAGAAGTACCATATGACCTAGCCATCCCATTACTGGGTATATACCCAAAGGATTATAAATCATGCTGCTATAAAGACACATGCACACGTATGTTTATTGCGGCACTATTCACAATAGAAAAGACTTGGAATCAACCCAAATGTCCATCAGTGACAGACTGGATTAAGAAAATGTGACACATATACACCATGGAATACTATGCAGCTATAAAAAAGGATGAGTTTGTGTCCTTTGTAGGGACATGGATGCAGCTGGAAACCATCATTCTCAGCAAACTATCGCAAGAACAGAAAACCAAACACCGCATGTTTTCACTCATAGGTAGGAACCGAACAATGATATCACTTGGACTCGGGAAGGGGAACATCATACACCGAGGCCTATCATGGGGAGCGGGAGTGGGGAAGAATTGCATTGGGAGTTATACCTGATGTAAATGACGAGATGATGGGTGCTGACGAGTTGATGGGTGCAGCACACCAGCATGGCACAAGTATACATATGTAACAAACCAGCATGTTATGCACATGTACCCTAGAACTTAAAGTATAATTGAAAAAAAAAAAACGAATCCAGCAGCACATCCAAAATCTTATCTACCATGAACAAGTTGGCTTCATCCCTGGGATGCAAGGCTGGTTCAATATATGCAAATCAATAAACACAATCCATCACATAAACAGAATTAAGACAAAAACCACATGATTATCTCAATAGATGCTAAAATATGAATTTAATCTTTGATTAAATTCAACATCCCTTCATATAAAAACTCTCAATAAACTAGGTATTGATGGAGCATGTCTCAAAATAACAAGAGCTATTTATGATAAACCCACAGCCAATATCATATTGAGTGGACAAAAGCTAGAAGCATTCCCTTGGAAAACCGTACAAGACAAGGATGCCCTCTCTCATCACTCCTATTCAACATAGTATTGGAAGTTCTGGCCAGGGCAATCAGGCAAGTGAAGGAAATAAAGGGTATTCAGATAGGAAGAAAGGAAATCAAATTGTCTCTATTTGCAGACAACATGATTTTATATTGAGAAAGAAAACCCCATTTTCTCAGGCCAAAAACTCCTTAAGCTGATAAGCAACTTCAGCAAAGTCTCAGGATACAAAATCAATGTGCAAAACTCACAGGCATTCTTTTTCACCAACAATAGACTAACAGAGGGCCAAATCGTGAGTGAACTCCCATTCACAATCATGATAGAGAGAATGAAATACTTGGGAATACAGCTAACAAAGGATGTGAGGGACCTCTTCAAGGAGAACTACAAACCACTGCTCAGGAAATAAGAGACGATGCAAACAAATGAAAAAACATTTTATTGTCATGGAAAGGAAAAATCAATATCATAACAATGGCCATACTGCCCAAGGTAATTTATAGATTCAATGCTATTCCCATCAAACTACCATTGACATTCTTCACAGAATTAGAAAAAACTATTTTAAATTTCATATGGAAATCAAAGACCCTGTATAGCCAAGACAGCCCTAAACAAAAAGAACAAAGCTGGAGGCATCATGCTACCTACTTCGAACTATACTACAAGGCTATAGTAACCAAAACAGCATGGCACTGGTATCAGAACAAACATATAGACCAATGGATGTGTGGAGAAATAACACCACACATCTACAACCACCTGATCTTCAACAAACCTGACAAAAACAAGCAATGGGGTGGGATCTCCTATTCAGTAAATGATGCTGCAAAAACTGGCTAGCCATATGCAGAAAACAGAAACTGGACCCCTTCTTTACACCTTATACAAAAATTAATTCAAGATGGATTAAAGACAAATGTAAAACCCAAAACCATAAAAACCCTAGAAGAAAACCTAGGCAATACCATTCGGGACATAGGCATGGGCAAGGACTTCATGTCTAAAACACCAAAAGCAACAGCAACAAAAGCCAAAATTGACAAATGGGATCTAATTAAACTAAAGAGCCTCTGCACAGCAAAAGAAACTATCACCACAGTGAACAAGCAACCTCCAAAATGGGAAAAGATTTTTGCAATCTACCCATCTGACAAAGGTCTAAGAATTTACAAGGAACTTAAACAAATTTACAAGAAAAAACAACCTGATCAAAAAGTGGGCAGAGGATATGAACATACACTTCTCAAAAGAAGACATTTATGGGGCCAACAAACATATGAAAAAAGCTCAGCATCACTGACCATCAGAGAAATGCAAACCCAAACCACAATGAGATACCATCTCATGCCAGTCAGGATGGCGATTATTAAAAGGTCAAGAAACAATAGATGCTGGCAAGGATGTAGAGAAATAGGAACACTTTTACACTGTTGGTGGGAATGTAAATTAGTTCAACCATTGTGGAAGACAGTATGGTGATTCCCCAAGAATCTAGAACTAGAAATACCATTTGACCTAGCAATCCCATTACTGGGTATATACCCAAAGGAAAAGAAATCATTCTACTATAAAGACACATGCACACGTATGTTTATTGCAGCACTATTTACAATAGCAAAGACATGGAACCAACCCAAATGCCCATCAGTGATAGACTGAATAAAGAAAATGTGGTACATATACACCATGGAATACTATGCAGCCATAAAAAGGAATGAGATCATGTCCTTTGCAGAGACATGGATGAAGCTGGAAGCCATCATCTTCAGCAAACTAATACAGGAACAGAAAACCAAACACTGCCTAAGTGGGAGTTGCACAATGAGAATACACAGACACAGAGAGGGGAACAACACACACCAGGGCCTCTTGGGGGGTGTGGGGGCTGAAGGGAGGGAACTTAGGGGATAGGTCAATAGGTGCAGCAAACCACCATGGCACACGTATACCTATGTAACAAACCTGCACGTTCTGCACATGTATCCCATTTTTTTAGAAAAAATAAAAATTTAAAAGAAAATGCCTGATATAGTAAAGGGTTTGAATAATAAGTGGAAAGTTACTAGGAGGAAGCTACGGCAAAAAGAGAAATATTTGAAACTTCAGTTAAAAAAAAATCTGTAGAAGACAATAAAATGAGAATGGTACCTTACTTAGATCTAGAAAGCAAATATTCGTGTAGTCATAATAAAAATAGATTTGATTAAATATAGTACTATTACACAGAGATGATAGGAGGAATGGGAAGTGTAAGAGGCTTGTATCCTTATCTTCAGGGCAGGAAGTAAATCATTTCTAAAATTGATCCATCACAAAATAATAGCATAGGTGAATGGCTTTTAAGGGTTAAAGAGTCTTTCCTCTGAGCAGTAGGACTGCGGAGAAGGGATCACGGGAGAGTTTGGTTTCCTTTTCAGCTTTTCTGTACTATTGCTTTTTTTTAAAACACATGAGCATTAATTTTATATTTTAAGCCTTTTTAAAATAGAGAACTCAGGAGGGTGAATAGGGGCAACCCTTAGAGGGTGAGCATACACATCAAAAGAATCAAGAAGAACTAACATAGCAAAAGCACCATATCAGACTTAGGTCTGGTGAAAAGCCAGGTCTGATTAGAGCAGCAGTGTCACAGCAAAACACAGCTGAAAGGAAGGGTGGGGCCAGGCCACTGAGGCCAGCAGTGGTTTGGAAGCTTTTGTAGATGCCGGAGTAACACCTTGATGAGAGAAGTGTTTTAGGAAGGTCTGATGAGCTGGACTGTGCAAGATGTCACAGAGGGAGATACTCAACTTTCAGTATCTCCCCTACTCCAATACATCTGGTCTAGTATGTCCACCAAATTCATTTTTCTCCCAGAATCATAAAGCACAACCATAATTCATTCCTCTCACTTCTGAACTGGAATTATAATAAATTAGCCAAATTAGTATTCAGGGTTCTCCATGATCAAGATCAGCTTGGTGGCTGTCAACACCAGCTGATTTCTGGGCAACAAATCAACCAGAGTCGCTAGGCAATCATTATCAAACTGTGGTCCTCAGACTAGCAGCACCTATGTTACCTGAGTAGTAACCTGTCAAATAATAAATTCTTGGGCCCACCCTGTAATGTTGAATCAAGTCGGGCCTTCCAGATGATTCTGATGCTTCATAAAGCCTAAGAACCATTACTGTAAAGGCAACTAATTATATGACCTAGAGCAAATTATTTAGCCTCTCTAAGCTTTGGATTTCTCATCTGAAAAATAGATACAATACTGTCTACCTCACAGGCTTATGGAAAAGATTAATTTGAATCCATTTGGTGCATACAAGCTCAGTAAATTATTTTAAAATATCATAGTTTTAGTTTTTTAAAAAATATTTTATGTTCTACGGTCCAGACAAGCCATTCTATTCAGCATTCCATGCACCTGTGTCTGCATTGTATTAACTGTCTGTGAAATGGTTCTTCCCTCAAGAAGGAAACGATCTATGCAGAACCACACATACTCACACACTAATAAAACTTAATAAATGTTGGAACTCACATTTTAAATAGAGTGGTTATCATGATAAAAAGAAAGTTCAAATTAAGTCACCCTAAAAAGGCTCAAAGAAAAGCTTAGCAGAAAAAGAATTTAAAGAGTGGTAAGATATCAGCAGCTGAACAGGTGGAGAAAGAGTAACACAGTCATGGCAGTGCAAGGCAAGTTTAATATAATCCTTTCAAGTGCAACAGCTTCGTTTCTCATTCATCACTAGGCAAATCCTGCTATGGGAGGTGCTTCCCTCTCTTACAATTTTCTCCACATCTGACCTTAAGCTACACTTTACCTCTATATGAGCAGCATAAACAGTCTTTTTCAGGATGATAATGGGATTCATTATATGCAGTGTTGGGAGATCACGCCTTGACCTTCAGATGGCCATTTTAGCACTCTGACCTCAAGTTTTCCTTCTCTGTGTTCTCTCCACGTTTTACCTGGCTCCTTTCCTGGGTCCCCCAGCCTGCCCTCGCCCATATAAATTCTGAGTCTGTGAACTCCATCACTGCCTGTACCAAGAATGAGCTTCTCATGTCTCTCTCAAAAATCACACGTACTTTTGGTCAAAATTCAAATGATAGCTATCTCCTTTTTGGAATCATCAGCTATTCACAACCAGAAATAGAGCCTCTCTAAGTAATCTCAGAGCATTTCTGATTTTCTATTATAGTCTTTAACATGGGTGTGCTTTAATACACCTATCCGTATACCTCCTACTATATTTATGAAACTTTAAAGGGCAGAGACCAGATTTTTGTTCATCCTTTCATGTCCCTTTATGATCCCTTACACATCAATGTTCAGTTCTTGTTAGCTGAATTGAATTGACCTCTCTTGCTCAGAAATCTCCAGTTATACCCACATGCCTCTACCATCAAGTCTAACATCAGAATCTTGCTGTCTTTTGTGGCTGCATACTGCCCATTCAATTTTATTCCTACTTGACCCCAATACAAATGCACTAATACAGCTTTATCAGTGATTCTCAGCACCAGCTGCACATTAGAATTCCCTGGAGAGCTTTTTAAAAATGCCATTACACAAGTCCCTCTACCAAAGATTTTTATATAATTGGTCAAAGATGAGGCCTAGGCATCTGTACTTTTTAAAAGCATTTGGGATGATTCTAATGGCAACCATGGTTAAGAAATACTGAGCTACTGTATTTGCTTCACTTTTTCCTGAGAGCAATTTATTCACCTTCGACAATATTTTCATGCTCTTCCACCTAGCCGTTTTAGTAAAACTCACACACCTCTGTATTTGTGCAGGATTCGGTTCAAGCTCACCTCCTTCAGGAAGCCTTCCCTCACTACCCCTATCTACTCTGATCTCTCATAGTCTTATATTTTATTGACTTACTATTTCACAATTTCTAGTGTCAGTGCTTGACTTGCCAGTACAAATGCCTGCAAGGCAGAAAGTCTTATCTGACAAACTCAATAAATATGCTGCACTTTCAATTATCACTTTGATTTGATCACATTTCAAGATGAACACTTTATATAAAATAAGGTAAAAATAAAAAAAACTCGATGTATAACTATATGCTGTTTATATTTCCAAAACAGTGTAGACAGCCCAAATCCTGGCGTTAAACATACCTGAATTTGAATCTCAGCTCCAACACTAGCTAGTTGTGTGACCTTGGGCAAGTTACTTAACCTTTCTAAGTCTCAGTTTTCTGATATTTAAAAAGTGAGTAATAGCAGTACCTACCTCATTAAATTGTTGTGAATATTAAATGAAATAAGGTACATGAAATCTTTAGCAAAACATCTGGCACGTATTAAGCAATCAGTTCATAAATATAATTATTTATTATTTGAGTGAGGGTTTTATACCTAACTCCTTTTAAATCCACCCTTTATTGAAAAAAGCATCTATCTTTTATATATTTTCTCAAAAGCAAAGATAAGTGATCCTTTATGCTTTATTGCTGTATCTAACAAGATTATTTCACCACACCAAAGCTTAACTGTGTTACTATTATGTTAGAATGTTCATTATACACAATACTCTAAGTAATTTCAAGGCTTGTGGATGTATCATTACATTATATGCAGTTACTGACAATTTACAGATTTAATTTAGTGACTAAATAGTAGAAAATTCTGATTAAGAATTCACCAGAGGGGAGAAATCTAATTGAAGCGGAGTGAAGTCCATAGCATGGGCCATTTAGCTGAATTAAACCCAGCTTCCAAGGGATGGTACAGGGAATGATTAGAATGCTACAGCTCTGGTTACTACAAACATTGAGTGGATTACCAACCAATCTACATCTCTACATTTTCACACTCACCACCCATGACTTCAGAGCGTTTCAATAATGAAACTCTACAGGGAGAAAAACTTTAGATGTTTTTCCTTCACCTATTGTAATCTCAGTCAGCTATCTAACATATACTGAAGCTGCCCCCAGATGACACCACTGAGAAATACAGAGAAAAGGAAGCATGAAGGAAAGAAGGAGGAAGGCAAAGGGGCAGGGGGAAAAGATCACACATTGCAAGCTATATGATTATAAAAATCAATGAAAATTCATTATAAAATAACTGGAAAATGTTTAGGTTTTTTTACTTTGCTCTCAACCCTACTCTTCAAGATGCTTTATTGTTTTGCTATTTAGAAAGTGCTTAGAGAGTTCTACAACAGAAGTACTTCACTGTTTTATTAAAGATTATTTTTAAACGTGCAAGGAACAATTTATAGAAAAATCCACATTCTCTTTGGCTTATAAGATTCAGCCCTAGCTGTTAAAGGCTCAATAAACTGTTATTGCTTCACATTATTGAACAGATGCAACTGTGAAAACGAAAATATAACAGGTTCACATTCCCATTCATTCTTCACATTTCTCCCGCCTTCCTTCTCATCTCCTTCTAGAGCTTTATCCTTTCTTCTTTCCTTCACCCAATGTCGTTCCTTTCACTGTGTACCAAAATACACATGAACATTCTTGAAACAGTGTTGTTAGATCAAAGTGCTAGTTTTCATTCTGAAAGGTATGGGTTTCTGCTGTGTTTAGCAACTGAAAAAAAAAGAAGAAAAAAAAAAGCAACTCTGACAGTTTCAGATTTTCAGTTTCACAAGCTTGGTACAACTGAGGAAACTTGAGATGCAAAATCAGTAAAATGTACACAAACTGCATTTATTTTATTTTCAACAAAGCACACACTGAAGTGGTTGGCTTATTGCCTAAAAATCAATTATCAGATTTTTTTTTTTAATGTTAAGAACCTCATCTTTGAACATAGAAATCACAAATATTTCACTCTTTTAAGTTTTGGGGCTTTGCTTAGCAAATTTAAGTCAAAAACAGAAGTAGTAGCGTCTGTTGTTTCTGCCTAATAATTAGTACAGGCGGAAGGGTTATAGAGGTTAAACAAGGAAATCGTTTGTTTCTGCCTACACATAGGATTATGAAAACACTTTTCAATGTAAACACACTTGAGATGCTGAGGTATGTTGTGAAGAGTTAAGCTGTGAGTCCTGTGTGAACTTACTTGTTTGTCTGACAAACAAGAAAACATTTCAAAGGTTATCTATGCCTAGAAGCTTATGCCAGGCGGAGAGACCTCCACTTCTTTTTAACGTGGGATGGGATACTGGGGTGATAATAACATGTATTGTGAATGAAGTGCAGATAGGAAAAAAAGGGTGAAGTAGAAAAAAAAATGTGTTTTTTTGTTTCCTAGTTATACAAACTGATCATTGCTTGCTTCTCCAAAGGCCAAAATATCTTAACTACTGGGAAGCCATTGACATTATTTCCCAGTATTGTGAGTTGACACAGGAGAATAAAAGGTCCCTCTTTATTTAAAAACTTATTTTGCACCCAAAACAATGCCATCAGGCCTTCAGTATTTGGTGGCAGGGTTTTGGTCTTCGAAGAGGAATACACAAATTACAATTGTTTGGGAACCCACTTACCACAAACTGACCAGTTAACTTTTGTGGAATCAACATTAGTGCTAGCATAGCAACACCTACTGGTTAATTTATGAAGTAAAGGTGAAGCCAAGGTTTGTTTGTTTGTTTTTGTTTTTGAGAAGGAGTCTGGCTCTGTCGCCCAGGCTGGAGTTCAGCAGCGCAATCTTGGCTCACTGCAACCTCCACCTCCTGGGTTCAAGCGATTCTCCTGCCTCAGCCTCCATAGTACCTCAGTCTACAGAAGCATGCCACCACCATTTCCCGGCTAATTTTCATATTTTTAGTAGAGACGGGGGCTTTCACCATGTTGGTCCTGACCTCTTGATCCACCCACCTTGGCCTCCCAAAGTGATGGGATTATAGGCATGAGCCCAGTTCCTCCATCTTATTTAGATAAATTAAAGCATGGTTTTTACCAATGACATCTAAAATTTTACCCATTTTAGATACATAAATGAGTATTAAAATGACTGTTTTCAAATTAAAGAATGGGAAAGAAAACTGTGAGTATTAAAATGACTGTTTTCAAATTAAAGAATGGGAAAGAAAACTGTAGTTGTGAAAGAAAAATAACTCTTTATGTTTAGGGTGCTACTAAGACAATTATTACACTTCTCTGGAAATGGAAGTTGCCATTTAGCCTTCTAAAAAATATGTAGTTCGTAAGTGAGACTGATTCTTTTTCTTCTTTCTTCTCCTCCCTTCCCCCTTCTTCTCCCCCACTCCCTTCTCCTCATCCCCCCTCTTCTCTCTCTCCTCCTCCTCCTCTTCTTCTCCTTGTCTCCTCCTCCTCTTCCTCTTCTTCCTCTTCTTCTTCTCCTCCTCCTCCCTTCCTCCTCCTCCTCCTTCTCTTCCTCCTCCTCCTCATTCTCCTGCTGCTCTTCCTCCTCCTCCTTCTCTTTCTTCTTCATACATTTTTTAAAGGGGGTTACACAATTATGGGAAGGCATTCATGAAAATACTAAATGGATTGAAATAAGCTGAGAGGTATCATGTTTATTTTTACCACAGTTACGAAGTCTAGTTAGTAAACAATGAAAAATACACCACGTAATGCCATAGTCAGCTCTAACACTCCTAAACAACATCTTAAAGAGACTTTTAAGAACAGTAAGTACCACAGAAAATAGAGTTGTACAGAATATGACTCATATCAAAATGAAAATAGACCCAAGTTGCTACGAATCCTGAACTTCAGTAGAATTTGACCTTGCCAATATTTACAAAAGCCGTAGATCCTGTCTCAACTCCTCTATTCCATAATAATGCCTTGTAAAAACAAACAAACAAACAGAAAAACAGCGCTGTGGAAATCAACAAGAAGCAATTTGTCGCTAGTTAACCAAGTTGTAAGCCAGGACATTGACTGGCTGCACCTCTATGTTCTCAAGAAAGGCAACATGAAGTCTTCATTCACAGACAAGCAGCTCTTGGAAGGAATTTAGGTGGTAGGCAACAGGAACTCCACACTAATCTATGAAGAGCCAAGGCCTGGGGAAAAGCAAAGAGGACCCAACCAAGGCAAGCCTGGAGACTCCCAAAATCCTGAAGTAAAAATATCTTTCCTCCTAGATAAGGCAGTAATTTTTACTTAAAATATAAAAGGATTATATACATTGTGAATCTGCCATTCTGAGTTTGCATAATTCTACTTTTAGTTAACTTGGGCTCCATAACAGTTTTTTGAGTTTTTTTGTTTTTTTTTTTTAAAAAAAAAAAAAACGGTGTTTTGTTCTTGTTGCCCAGGATGGAACGCAATGGTGCCATCTCGGCTCACTGCAACCTCTGCCTCCCTGGTTCAAGTGATTCTCCTGCCTCAGCCTCCTGAGTAGTTGGGATTACAGGCATGTGCTGCCACGCCCGGGTAATTTTTTTTTTTTTTTTTTTTTTTAATAGAGACAGGGTTTCACCATTCAGGTGAGGCTGGTCTCGAACTTCTGACCTCAGGTCATCCACCCACCTCAGCTTCCCAAAGTGCTGGGATTACAGGTGTGAGCCACCACCCCCAGCCAGCAGCTTCATTTCTTTAGTTAACAACGTAGATACATCCACAGGACCTATGATAAAATTCTAAGTGACTCATTTGGTTTAAAGTAACAGACTAATGGACTCTCAGGGAACATCAGGAAATTTTGTGTTCCCAAGACACAGAAATATGTGGGTTTTGTACAATGCTGGGAAAAGTCTAGGCCTTTACCACATCCTGCTTGGATTCCTGCAGCCACCTCCTAGTTGCTCTCCCTGATAATAGTTGTACCCCCAATTCTGGACATTCCTGCCAGATTTATTTGTCTAAAATGTTTGTTCAGAGTCATGTTTCTTCTCAGAAACCTCAGTTGCTTATCTTGCTAAAAAATTTTCAAACTCCATAGTTTAGTGTTCTTTCTATATGTGTGCCACTATCTCCTTTTCAACCATGGCTCTCACTAGCCCCTTAACATAAACCTTTCTGTCCTGTTGTTAGTGGGGGTCTTTTTCTTAGAGCACCCAAGATGGTGGTGGGCTGCTCCCAAGATGGTGGTGGCCGTTCCCAAGATGGCAGTAAGCCTTTTGTTCTCTGACCTGGGGTTCTTAGCCTCACGGATCCCAAGGAATGGAACCTTGGGCCATGCAGTGAGTGTTATAGCTCTACTAGAAACTGTGAGTCGTGGAAGAGAACCGTGGAACCCAGCAACTAGTGTTCAACTCAATTAGGACAAACCTGGGCACTCAGCCACACAGGAACAATGGTGAGCATCTAACCCAAACGGGAGTGTCTATGGGTGCCTCACTGGATCAGAAACACAGCAGACACCCTGCTGGATCCAGAGGGGTGGAAGTTAAGAGCGGGTCTGTGATGGCAGCGTTCAGCAGTGGTGGATGGCAAGCAAAAGCTCAGCTTGAGCCGAAACAAACACGGACCAGAAGATTGTGCAGTTGCAGGATTTAATAAAGTGAAAACAGAGCTCCAAATACAATGGGAGGGGACCCAAAGGAGGTTGCCCACTCCTGGCTCGAATGCCTGGGGTTTATATCCCAATCATTGGCCTTTCCCCTGTGCTCTCAGATAATAGATGATTTGACTATTTCTTTACCTCCTGCTTTTAGCCTAATGGGTATTTTAGTGAGCCCTCTTTACTACCTGATTGGTCAGGTGTGAGCTGAGTTACAAGCCCCATGTTCAAAGGTGGGTGCAGTCACCTTCCCCAGCTAGGTTTAAGAATTCTTAGTCGCCTAGGAAGTCTAGCTAGTCCTGTCTCTCACTGTCAAGCTAATCAGTTGGGTTAATCAAGTCCCATCTATCAAGTTCACATTCATTAATATTGCCGCCACGTCTCAAGTGGTAGTGTCTACCGCCTTTCCCTGTTACTATTACTTCTACTCCCTTACCCTACCCCTGTATCAGTGCTTTCTCCTCTTCTTCTATCAAAATCTTCTTCCAGCATCCTCTATATAGGCCTCATTCCAGACCCACAAGAAGAAGTCCTCTGAATTTCTTACTAAAATTTTACTGCTCCAGACCTACACTATCTTGTAACTTAAGTTTTCATTTGTGTATAGATCTTATTCCTATCATGGTAACAAACTTCTCTAGGACAAGGATGAAATTTTATACTTTTGTATAGACTCTAGAACTCCAAACACAATATACAAATCCGAGAGGGAAACACACACACACACACACACACGTAAAAAGCTTTAAAAATTACTAGATTTGCATTCCAAGACTGATACAAGATATCATCTAGCATTTAAAAAAAACTTACATTGTTAAGCCCTTTCACATGCATTTTCTCATTGAGCAAAGTATTAATATCTTGAAATATTGTCAAGAAACTCGAGAAATTCTCACAGTTTCCACAGGAGAAGATAAGAGAAAGAGGAGTGGAGTTGAAATGTGGCATACCTAGAACACCTTTTAATGACTCAGTAATCCTTACTTATTCAAGAAGGATTAATCTTCTGAGATAGTACCATGGTATATTTTCTGTAACTTAAGGCCAAATTACTGCATTTTTTTCATTATTTTTATTGTGGCAAAATATATATAACATAAAGAATTCTCATATTTTAAGTTATTACTTTGTGACTCAGACTTCACTAGTTTTTCTTCATTATATAGTTCTTTTTCAATTTTTTTAAAAGATTATTTCTTTGGACTTTTGTACTTACCTATTGGGAACATAACTTGAAAAAAAAAATTTTGGGCCTGTTGCAGTGGCTCACGCCTGTAATTCCAGCACTTTGGAAGGCTAAGGAGGGTGGATCACCTGAGGTCAGGAGTTCGAGACCAGCCTCACCTGAATGGTGAAACCCCATCTCTCCAGAAAGAAAAAAAAAGTACAAAAATTAGTCAGGCATGGTGGTGAGTGCCTGTAATCCCAGCCACTCAGGAGGCTGAGGCAGGAGAATCACTTGAACCCGGGAGACAGAGGTTGCAGTGAGCCAAGATTGCACCACTACACTCCAGCCTGAGTGACAGAGTGAGACTCCGTCCGAGAAAAAAAAAAAAAAGGTGGGGGGGAATAGAGAAAAAAACTTCGGAATTTTTTACAAAGTGCTTTAGATGTCCATGAGACCATGGAAAAATATGCTCTGGATATGCCCTGGAATATAAATCACTCTACAAATTCTACTTATTTTTATTATTGCTGCAGTTATCATGGGATATACTTAAACGGTAAACTTTCCTCATAATAAAATGCATTTGGAATCTGAGCAATTAAACCATCTTATGCCAAGTCCTCTTTTTTAAAATATTGAAGGTCTTATGCTTTCCTACAGTTTGTTTTTTCTACCATGACATCTCAAATTGCTGTTACAGAGAAATAAAAGGTCATGATAACCTGAGCCTGTGATGAACTTGCTTTTGCATGTCCTTTCAATGCAATATTTCCTTTCAGTCATCAGTTTAAAGGTAGAATCACTCAGGCTTCTCAAAGGGCAAAAGATAACTTGTAATCCTCAGAACCCTGGAGATGGGCAGGCAAGCTGTCCTCCCCACAAAGCTTATTTGTAAGAGGACTTCTGAGAGGGGAGTTGAAAGGAGGAAGGAGAGGTAGAGAAGAGAAGAAAACACAGAATTCATACCATGTAGTTTCCATATAAACTACTCCAGGAACAAAAGTAATATACCTAAAAGCTAAACAAAGCCAGTACAAACTCTGTTAAAATAATTGGCATTGAGAAAGATAAATAAGCCCCTGCCTATTGATCTGAATCCTTTATGCCCTTCAGTTCTTATTTGACACTACACGATGGTATTTCTCTTCATGACCCCAATGTCTTGATCTGAAAACTAAACCAGTCATTTCTCACTGAGGGGGGAGAATAGTTTTGTTAACGTCTGTTTTTTTAGGCTCTTTTATTTTTAAGTTGTTGCTGAAATCGCCTTGATCTGCCTACCAGGGAACTGGAGCACATTCCATGAGCTTGCCGCCTAAATCTCTTTTCTCTTTATTTGTTCTACAGAATATTGATTTAGATTTTGGCCTATTCGCATTGCTTTAAACTTTTAAACACTGTCTCTAATAGCTAGAGGAAACACTTTGCTGAAGCTAAAATGATCACCCAAGAGAACTTATTGGGAAAATACATCGACCAAAATTAGCCCTTGGCTCTCAACGTACAGCTCCTATTGAAAGCAGTGGAAGCTAAACTCTTAGGATTTGAAGACACGTTTTCTTTGCATTGAATATAAAGGCTTTTTGAAAGGATTGTGCTTATTTGAGTTTCTGTTAAAGAAGCTGAATTAGCTCTTTGTCATATTATTAAAAGAGAGGCAGCATTGATTCTCCAATTTGTCTTCTAAGGGATCTTTTGATATCTAACAAAATTGCACAGACATCCTTTTTCTTGTTTCTGTACACTGATTGTTTAATACTATAAAGGACCAGGCATCATACCAAGAGCTTTCAGTCTTCTATAGTTCCTAGAACATTTTACTATAACATTTTCTAATCCTTTACAACCAAAATAACAATAAAAACAGAGCAATGTTTAAAATCAACATGGGAGAAGGGAAAAATGGTACCAGGAAGCTAGCAGTGTAACTCTCTGATGTGAGATAACATCATAAGTTCCTGCCGCACCAAATTACTGCTGCCATAAATTCCTCTCAGGCTTCAGAACACTCTTTTATTACACTGTGGATAGTGCCATTGAGAAAGATCAGATTTCCAAAGGCCTCACCGTGTAGCTGATGTCTTGAACTGCTGAAATGCTCACGATGAATTAACTGGCACAAACTGACTCTAAGAGTCTGTGGCACCATCTGCTCTAAAAGATGCAATTTATATGGATGTGTTGACCATAGGAAAGCTCTGCACTAGCAAATGTGAGTCCCCTGCAGCAGTACTCAGCAACAGAGCACTTTTCAGGGTTCATCTCCATGTTAACACAGTTTAAAAGCAGGTTGTTAGTTTACTCGGGAGAGTCTTGCCCTGTTTTCCACATCTGACAACAAATAAAAAGGCATGACATATTCTTTAAGATAAGGAAGGGAAAGGGCCATGTCTCACTTGTTTTTACATATCTTGCTCCTAACATCATTCCCACACAGAAGCAATTAATTAATATTTATTTAATTTGAATAAGTTAGGAGTGAGAGATGCCAGATGACACAAGGTGTGCCTTACAGACTTGTAAAAGACTAATCCTTGAAGGGGCAGAGCAAGATCATGGAATAGAAGGCTCTACAAGTCATTCTCCCCACAAGGACAACAATTTAACAACTATCTAAACAAAAAAAAAAAAGCACCTTCATAAGAATCAAAAATCAGGTGAGCACACACAGTACCTGGTTTTAAATCATATCACTGAAAGAGGCACTAAAGAGGTAGGAGAAACAGTCCTTCCACCCTTTTCTCATGCCCTGGCAGCAGCAACATGGTGCAGAGAGCAATTCTGTGTGCTGGGGACAGGGAGAGTGCAGCAATTGTGAGGCACTGAACTCCGTGCTGCCTTGTTATAGCAGAAAGTAAAACTGTACCAATCTCAGCTGATGCCTGCCCATGGAGAGAGCACTTAAACCAGCCCTAGCCGGAGGGGAATTGCCAATCCCAGTGGTTGGAACTTGAGTTCCTGCAAGCCTTGCCACTGCAAGCGAAAGTGCTTCTGGGCCTCAAATAAACTTGAAAGGAAGTATAGTCCACAAGGACTGCAACTCTTAGGCAACACCTAGTGCTGAAATGGACCCAGAGCGTGTGGACTGAGGGAGCATGCAACCTACTGAGACATCAGCTAGGGCAGCTGATGGAGAGCTGACATCATCCCTCCCTTAAGCTCAGGCTGCATAGCTCACAGCTCCAAAACAGACCCCTTGAGGATAAGAGAGGGAAGAGTAAGGAGAACTTTGTCTTGCATCTTGACTACCAGCTCTGCCACAGCAGAGTAGGGCACTGGTCAGAGATGTGAAGCCCTCTTTCCAGACCCTAGTTCCTAGATGACATTTCTAGACACACCCTAGGCCAGAAAAAAAATCTGCCGCCCTAAAGGGAAGGGCTCAGACCTGATAGAATTCATCACTTACTAACTGAAAGTCCCTGGGCCCTAAATAATCAGCAGCAATTCCCAGGTACTATGTTGAGGGTCTTGAGTGAGCCTGAGACTTGCTGGCTTCAGGTAAGACTAAGCACATTCCCACCTGTGGTGGCTATTGGTCAAGAATTCTTCTGCTTGAGAAAAGCAGAGGCAAAAGTAAAGGGGACTTTGTCTTGCACTTTAGGTACCTGGTCGGCCCCAGGCAGTAGAGCACCAAGCAGACTTTTGGGGTCTGGATTCCAGGACTTAGCTCTTGGGTGGCAATTCTGGACCTGTCCTGGGCCAGAAGAGAGCCTACTGCACTAAAATGTGAGTCCCAGGAAGGTAGCATTCACCACAAGCTGACTGAAGAGCCCGTGAACCTTAAGGGACATTGGCAGTAGTCTGGCAGTATTCCTCATGGACTTATAGTGGCAGTGGCCATGGGGTGGGGCTCTCTGCCTTTGGAAAGGGGAGAGAAAAGTGGGAAGGACTGCATCTTGTGGTTTGGGTGCCAGCCTATCCGCAGTACATTAGAACATTAGATTGATTTCTATGGTTTTTTTACTCTAGGACTTGAATCCCAGACAGCACCTCTAAACTCAACCATTGCCTGTGGGAACTCACCTCCCTGAAGGGAATGATACACACCTGGCTGACTTTGCTGCCTGCTGATTGTAGAGACCCAGGGCCTTCAGCAAACATAGGCAGTAGCCAGGGAGTGGTAACAGCAGGCCTTGGGTGAAACCCAGTGCTGTGCTAGCTTCTGGTCTGACCCAGTGCCGCCATAGAGATGGTGGCCACAGAAGGTCTCATATCACTCCACCCCCAGCTCTAGGTGGCTCAGAACAGAGAGAGAGAGAAATTCTGTTTAGAAGGATGAAAGGGAAGAGAACACGAGTCGCCTCCTGGTAATCCAGAGAATTCTTCAATCCAGAGAATTCTTCCAGATCTTGTCCAAGATCATCAAGGCAATACCTCTATGAGTATGCAAGAATCACAGTGCTACTGGGCTTGGGGTGCCCCCTAAAGCAGATACAGCTTAGATGACAACACCCAAGTCCTTTTGAATATCTGGAAAGCCTTCCCAAGAGGGACAACTACAAACAAGTCCAGACCAAGAAGACTACAATAAATATCTAATTCAATGCCAAAACACACACGAATATCTACAAGTATCAAGACCATCTTAGAAAGCTTGACCTGGCTAAATGAACTCAGTAAGGCACCAGGGACCAATCCTGGAGAAACAGAGATATGTTACTTTTCAGACAGAGAATTCAAAGTAACTGTCTTAAGGAAACTCAAAGAAATTCAAGATAACACAAAATGAATTCAAAATTCTATCAGGTGAATTTAACACAGAGATTGAAATAATTAAAAAGAATCAAGCAGAAATCCTGTAGCTTAAAAACGCAGTTGACATACTAAAGAATATTTCAGAGTGTTTTAATAGCAAAATAGATTAAGCAGAAGAGGGAATTACTGAGCTTGAAGACGGGCTATTGGAAAATACACAATCACTATTTGAAAATTCACAATCAGAGGAGAAAAAAGAACAAAAAAACAGTGAAGCACACCTACAGGATCTAGAAAATAGCCTTAAAAGGGCAAAATCTAAGTGTTATTGGCCTTACAGAGGAGGTAGAGAAAGAGATAGAGGTAGAGAGTTTATTCAATGGGACAATAACAGAGAACTTCCCAAACCTAAAGAAAGATATCAATATCCAAATATAAGAAAGTTGTAGAACACCAAGCAGATTTAACACAAAAAGACTACCTCAAGGCATTTAATAATCAAACTCCCAAAGTGCAAGGATAAAGGAAGGATCCTAAAAGCAGCAAAAGAGAAGAAACAAATAATATACAATGAAGCTTCAATAAGTCTGGCAGAAGACTTTTCAGTGGAAACCCTACAGGCCAGGAGAGAGAGGCATGGCATATTTAATGTTCTGAAGGAAAACAACCTTTACCCTAGAATAATATACCCAGCAAAGATATCCTTCCAACACAAACGAGAAATAAAAACTTTTCCAGACAAACAAAAGCTGAGGAATTTCATGAACACCAGACCTATCCTACAATCAATGCTAAAGGAAGTGCTTCAGTAAGGGAGTGCTCATTGTTAATGAACAGTATGAAATCATCTGAAGGTAGAAAATTCACTGCTAATAGTAAGTACACAGTAAGACACCTAATATTATAACACTCTAATTGTGATATATAAAGCACTCTTACCTTAAGTTGAAAGACTAAACAATGAAAAAATAAAAAATAATAACCACTACAGTTTTTCAAGATATAGTACAATAAGATATAAACAGAAACAACAGAAAGCTAAAAAGTGAGGAGACAAAGTTAAGTTGTAGAATTTTCTTGTTTGTTTATAACAGTGTTAAATTGCTATCAGCTTAAAATAATGGGTAATAAGATAGTATTTGCAAGTCTCATGGTAGCTTCAAACCAAAAAACAAACATACAATAGATACACAAGCAAATAAAGAGCAAGAAGCTAAATCAGATCACCAGAGAAAATCACCTTCACTAAAGGAAGACAGGAAGGAAAGAAAGAAGGAACAGAAGACCACAAAACAACCAGAAAACAAAGGACGAATGGCAGGAGTAAGTCCTTCCTTATCAATAATAACATTGAATGCAAATGGAGTAAACTCTCCAATCAAAAAACACAGAGTGGTTGAATACATTTTTTTTAAAAGACACAATTATCTTTTGCCTATAAGAAACATACATCACCTACAAAGAAACATGTAGTCTGAAAATAAAGGACTGGAAAAAGACATTCCAAGTCAATTGAAACCAGAAAAGAGCAGGAGTAGCCATACTTATATCAGACAAAATAGATTTCAAGACAAAAACTAAGAGACAAAGAAAGCCACTATATAATGATGAAGGGGTCAATTCAGCAAGAGAATATAACAAATTTGAATATATATGTGCCCAACACTGGAGCACCCAGATATATAAAGCAAATATTATTAAAGTTAAAGAGAAAGATAGTCCCCAGCATAATTATAGTTGAGGACTTCAACATCCACTTTCAGCATTGGACAGATCTTCTAGACAGAAAATCAACAAAGAAACATTGGACTTAATTGATGCTATAGACCAAATGGACCTAATAGATATTTACAGAACATTTCATCCAATTACTGAAGAATACACATTCTTTTCCTCAGCACATCAGTAATTCTTGAGGATAGACCACATGTTAGCTCACAAAATGAATCTTACAGCATTCAAAAATGTGAAATAATATCCAGAATTAAACTGGAAATCAGTAACAAGATGAATTTTGGAAACTGTATAAATACATGGAAATTAAACAATATACTTCTGAATGACCAGTGAGTCAATGAAGAAATTAAAAAGGAAATTGAAAAATTTCTTGAAACAAATGATAAGTGAAACATGACATACCAAAACCTGTGGGATACAGCAAAAGCAGTACTAACAGGAAAGTTTATACCTATAAATGCCTACATCAAAAAAGAAGAAAAACTTCAACTAAATAATCTAACCATGCATCTTAAAGAACTGGAAAAGCAAGAACAAACCAAACACAAAATTAGTAGAAGAAAAGAAATAATAAAGACCAGAGAAGAAATCAATGAAATTGAAATGAAGAAAACAATACAAAAGATCAATGAAACAAAAAGTCATTTTTTTTAAGTTAAACAAAGTTGACAAGCCTTTAGCCAGACTAACAATAAAAAAGACACGAATAAATAAAATTGTAGATTTAAAAGGAGGCATTATAGCTGATACCACAGAAATTCAAAGGATCACATACTAGGCACTCAAATTGTGAACTGTTGATTTGAATTACACAGAAATACTATTGTTCAACCAAATCTCAAGTTGCGTATAATGAATTAGGCGCCATACAGAAATCATGTGTTATTGAAACTGGTGATAAATTACTTATTATCTGCAATGGGTTTCTGAAAAATACTTCTCTTTCCATTAATGATTTTATTTTCAACATTTGCTGGTCAGTAAAATCCTCACATTACTAATGTAACTTCTCATCATAGGCAGAATTGAATATTCATGCCTAATTCAAATCACTGTTGTTCTGACCTGTTGCTTTTTTTCTCCTCAGATAGTTAAATCATCATTTGTATAAAAAAAAGTATTACACTTTGCCATTTGTAAACTTTATTTCAGTCTGTTTTGTTATATATTAACTGTAAATTTGGTAAGGAATTTTATTGGATTTTTATGGAGGGTGGGGACATAAAAATTAGACACAAATAAAAATTTTATACTTGTTTTACCCATTAAGACACTTACCATTCTTCCTACTTTTGCTATATGTTCCTAGTAACGTGTAGAATTCCTCTTGTACTTAAGTGTTCCAAAGTTTTCGCATCATACCGATGAGGAGCCTTAATAAAAACCAAAGCAAATTAGCCAGTGTGAGTATTCTCTATGCATACCGCTCTGACAAACTGCTAAGATGACATAGTACAAAGAAATGTGCTGCTCTTCCTGATAAATAGACTTGCTTTTTAATTTTTTATTAAATTATTTGATAATAAATAGACAAACAATTGCACTCTAGTGTCTTTTGTAGAAGTAATTAAGTCTTTGCAATATGTGATTTCATGACAGCTCTCTACTATTAATAAACTTTAGTGAGAGTAGAGAGAGATTGTTGAGGTTGGTTTGAAAATTATTGGATCCTCAGATTAGTGAAATGAATGAGTTGAGTTCTACTGTATGAAAAATACTTTCCATAATAATTTGTATGCTAAACAGTTTTTAATGATTCTGGCCAGGAGCACAAGAAGCCACCATTAATTTATACTGATAACCCAGAGCCAGCAGGTTCCTTTACCAGGTAACTTATGAAAACAAGCCCAAATTATTGTTGATGTTTAATATTAATTAGGTTCTCTTTTGCCCTGTGGCTTCCTCAAGTAACTCTCTGATAGTAAATCATCCATGAAGTGGCTAAGTGTGGCCTGAAACGATGTGTGTGTTATCAAAGAGTAATCCTAAAACAGAATTGGATTAACTGAGTCTCATAAACATCCTATAGAATATGCTCTCTCCTTACCTTCTAGAAGATTACATTCTGAAACCTGACATTCATCATTGACACTAGGTTTGTTTTTTAGAATAAACATCTCTTAGATGAATACTAATTGCATATTAACAATGTAACTTTCTTATTAAACCTTCATAGAAAAGCAAAATTATACAATCCATCGACAAAATAATTCCTTACCATTAACTAAACAATAACTTGCATAAATTCCCCAAGCATATTCAGGCTCAAGTCATGTAATGTAATCCAACACAGTATCCACTTTTGGTGTTCTATACCACATTCAGCTCTGTCCAGTTACACTCCCTTCTAAACAAGCACAGCAGACTTACAGACACTCCATCCTCTGATTTCCCCAGAACCTCCTCCCCTCTCCTTCCTGATAGGTCCTGCATCCCTGAATCCAGTTTGCTTCCCACCCTCATTCTACTTTTACCTCCTTCTACTCTGCTTTAGACTAGTAGCCAATGTTTCATTGACTTTTAGAAAGTTTTGTTAATGGCCCATCAGGGTTTTTTTTTTTTTTTCTTCTGAAGGAGGAAGGAAAACTGATTTCAATGATCATGTTTTAGAAGCAAGCAGCTAAATGGCAATCAGACTTTTAAAATGCCAAGGGTCATCAGTTCTCTTGTGAGTTATTACGCAAAAAGAGTCATTGTTTCTTCTTTCACTTTGTGGCAGCATTATCAAAGTTCTCTTTCTGTTGCCCTAGTTTAATTTGAACCTGGCCTCTGAAGGCAGATGTATATATGCAGGGACCCAGAAATGGGTCAGGACCCAGGAGGGACTTGATCCTGCCATAATACAGATTAAGGAAAATGTAGCTCCTGACCTCAAAAAAAAAAAAAAAAAAAAGGTTTGAAGGCTAGTCTTATTAATGATGATTCACTGCAAGTGAGATAAAACAACAGACAAATAGAATCCTAGAATCATATAGCAAAAAGGGGCTTAGGAGATCATCTAGTCTGTTTGGCCATCTAAAAATGCTCTTCAAGTGTCTCACAGACAAGAAAATTAATTCCTTGGGTATAGGTCAGGCACTTGAGAGCATGATCATCATTCAAGAGTTTTATTCACCATGCATAAAAGCAGGCAATGCTCTGAATGAAGAGTTGAAATAGCATGAATCCAGGGTCTGGAACACTACCAAAGAGTTAATACAGTGGCTAACAAAGAGCAAACAGCTAAATGACCTACCTGGACCTGGTCAAGAGTAAAAGCTGAAATTACTACCTGCTGTAGAAATATGACAAAATGTTACATTTACAAACCAAAGCAGTCTCAGAAAATGTAACAACCTTAGCTGTAAAGTGATGGGTTAACAATCTCCACTTTCACGAAGAATAAAAAGTAACAGGCCAGAATAACAGTGATTTGAGCAATGCATGAATATTCAATTCTCCCTGTGATGAGAAGTTACATTAATGATGTGAGGATTTAACTGACAAGCAAATGCTGAAAATGAAATCCTAATGGAAAGAGAAATATTTTTCAGAAACCCATTGCAGATAATAAGTAAATTATTACCAACTTCAATAAAATATGATGATGAACATGCAAACCTTTAATGTCTAACATTAGGCATTTCTGAACAATAGGGGTTTCAGAGAGATGAGCACCTTTGTTATGTTCCTTTGATTTTTAAAGTATCCACTTCTCCTTGAGATTTCTTTTAGCTACTAATAAAATCAAAGCTGTTAGAGTCTTAAAGGTATTCTTTACTTTTAAGGAATAAGGAAAAGTAGAGGCTTATCTTTCTTCCCCACTAATAAATACGATTTTTAAAGTAGTATGTGATTACGGTTTTTTGGATATGCCAATAAACGTGTATTTATAAGTTATATATTAAATTTTACTAAGAAATAATATTTAGATTTCCATCATGTCAGATATAAACGGAACTTATTTATTACATTTTAAATACAAAGGTGTTCAACTGTATTCAATCATTAGGTGTTATGTTGTTGTTCTCAGGGACTGAAAAAAAAAAAGGCTTCTTGTTAACAGTGTTAGTTCACAGAGCAAAATGTATCTGGAATACATGGTGGGATGGCTCTTCTGGAGGCAATGCTCAAGCAGAGGACCATTTGTCAGCAGTGTGAATTTGGGGAAAAAGTAATTCCTTTTTCATTACTGCTTTTGTGTTGGTCTATTAATGGGATAAAAGATAAATAAATAAAATATTTAATCTCTCAGTCTGAAAATCCAAAGATCCTACTGAAGGAGAATGGAAAAGGAAGTCTGAGGTAAGGTCATTTTCTGTGTCTCCAACAAATAAATTAAAATGAAAGATCAGTTGGTCCAAAGAGGTACAACCTTGGGAGACCCCGGATTCAGAATTCTCGAGAGCTTTTTGGCTGCAACAGCCTCTGAAGCTCTGCAAATGTCCGATCAGAGCAGATTATCCCTCTTCACAGAGTGACTTAACATGACTATTACCTCAGTGGAAGCCAAGGAAATTCACCACTAAACTCTTGGAATTATCCTCCTGATGCGTCCCCCTGGAAATAATAATATGGAAAAAGACAGTACCAAAATCAATTGGAAAATATCTATTTTTTCTATTCTCATGTTCCCACATTAAATTAACATGATTCTAATACCTCTGTTAAACTTCAAGATAGGAAAAATATCAAAAAATGAATTGTTTTAATACTGAACATGACAATGTTATCTTAGCATAATAATAGTTCTAAGAAGTCCTAAATTTTAAAAAGTCTACATATTATAAATGACTAATTTTTATTGTATACAAGTGTTCCTCTGGACATACTTTGAGAAATATTGCCCTAAGTAATAAAAAGTAACAGGAATCTTCCTTTAAGCAAAAATAGACATAGGGTTTGCCTGCTAGATTTCTGTTTACTCAGGATTTCCTCTGTCTTTCTACATGTCTGGTGATTTATAAAGAAAAATGAGTTCTTCTTCTACCAAAAATCACTTAAATTGGCAAATGAAATTGTAAAGGTGTTTAGTAACTTAGTTTTGACAGAGGTGAAAACTAAATTAAAATGCTAAATGTTAGTGGAAAGGGAAATGTGGTCAACGTACACAGGACATGACAAGTACTGGACTAAAAGGTGTCCTCCCAGCTTACAGCCCATTATATTAACCTCGCACACCAGTCCCAGCCACAGGCCCACTTCTCTCCATGATTCTCCAACTCTGCTGTTCATCCTCTCCATTATCCTGTACTCTTGGAACTCCTGACTTCTCAATCATTTCCCTTTTCCCCACCTTTTTTTGGATTTTACTTTCCTGGATAGATATTCTGATAATGAACATTTGCTCTCCCTCAAACCTCAACCACCACCCCATCACCCTGTTCTTGGATTCGGATCCTGTCCTTAATATCAAGATTCACACTTTCCACTTCTCTTGATTCATCAGAAGAAATAAAACAGATCACCCAGACTCTAAACTGCTCATCTATACCTCATTCTTCACATTAGATTCACTAACTCACCATCTCTTTAATAAATGCTCTTATATTTATGTTCCTATATCACTAAGGAATTACACAAATGAACATCAAGACCTAAGACCTTCAAATAAAAAGTGCTTATATTCTGTAAGTAAATTTTGTATTACTGACAAGGAGATCCTCTTATTTATTATAGTTTCTAACATACATGGACAGAGGGGAGGGGTGGAAATGAATGGGCAGCTTTTCCCCAATTATAAAAAACACAAATCACTAATTCAAGAATTTTAAAAACTCAGTTATTCTTCAGAAGACGTGGGAAAAGGAAGTAATGAGCAACAGAACTCAAGGAAACAAACTGTGGGGAAAATAGATAATTTAGCATAACCTTACAGAAATCCAAACCACCTTACAATCTCCCAATCTCTCTCTCTCTCTCTCTGCAGTCAATCTTTAGTCTTCTTTTTCTATCTAGAGACAAGATTTGGGGTACTTCAAATATTTTTTATTTTAGTCTCATGATTTTTTATGTATATGATGCTTCCTGCCAAATAGTTGAGCCATTAGAATTATAGATCTAGCCTGTAACACTGTGTGTTGTCCTTTAGTTGACCGTCTGCACCAATGAAAGGCACTGTTGTTAAGACATGTCCCTTTGCCCTTGTGGTTACCATTTTACTCCAAAGGATTTCCAAGGGTGAAGCTATTATATTTCTTCAGCTACTGTATTCACCCTATTGAGTCATATTTTGGCTAAAAGCCTAATAAGAGGCAGAGTAAATATTGAATTCAGATGAATTTATGCATCTATATTTTTTAAAAGATACTTTTATAACAAGGAACTACTGCCTATTAACATCAATATAATTGACAATTATAATCGCAAAATAACATAACACACAGGTCACTTGATTTGAGTAGCACATTAAGAGAAAAAACATTCTTACATAAATTTCTTCTAATCTGTCATTGATTTTAACCTAAATTCAGATACATATTTTGGTGGCAAAAATTTGGCCTTTGAATGTAGTATGTGTTATAAGTAAAAATGGGATTTATATAAAATCAAATATTTAAAAGAAAAAATAACATTTTTGATGAAAAACTAAGCAAACCTTCAAAATCATGATAATGTAACAAATACAAACATAAAACAAAAACAAATAAAAATATACTATACTAGAAGAAACTAAAAATACATTTCATGTGCTTCATATGATGCTGCTTCTATAGAGAAAGTAAGTTCTAATTCTCAAGTATTCTACTTTCTACAAATCTCGAAGTGCTTCAACACTTGAGACAAATGTTTTAATTTTTATTTGCACATTAAGCACAACTTGAAGAAATGTGTCTCTCTCTAAGCATTTGCATTGAACAGTCCTTGGAATAAGTGCTTCTATCTAGGTGTGTTACCTTGGACAATACATTTTAAATTTCTGGTCTCAGTTTCTTCATTTATACAGTAACAAATAACAGGAAGCATAGAGTTCAGTGGTTTTTATGGTTTCTTCAAGATGCTTCAGAGACAGCAAGTAAAAAGTTGAATTTTTATTTCTATTAAACACTGGTCCCACACAGGGATACCATGAAAAAGTGAATTAGGGTTTTAACAGATCCCCACCAAAAAAACATTTTAAGTAACTATACAATCTAAGTAGAAATAGTGTGCTTACTGTGCAAACACAGCCTCAAGACAAGTCCCTTGGCCAAAACATACATACAGGTTGTTGCCTTCGAATCTCTTCAATGTAGAAATTTTCAAGCCACCACTAAATCCACCTACTTCATTTTTTTTTTTAAGTTTTGTTTTGTTCTTTTTTTTTTTTTTTTTTTTTTTGAGACGAGTCTCGCTCTGTCGCCCGGGCTGAAGTGCAGTGGCCTGATCTCAGCCCACTGCAAGCTCCGTCTCCCGGGTTTACGCCATTCTCCTGCCTCAGCTTCCCGAGTAGCTGGGACTACAGCCGTCCGCCACCTCGCCCGGCTAGTTTTTTGTATTTTTTAGTAGAGATGGGGTTTCACCATGTTAGCCAGGATGGTCTCGATCTCCTGACCTCGTGATCCGCCCGTCTCGGCCTCCCAAAGTGCTGGGATTACTGGCTTGAGCCACCGTGCCCGGCCTTGTTCAATTTTTTTAATGACTAGTATAACCAAATGAAAATGGGTTTTACAGTTAGACAAATTGGGGTTCAGATCCCCAATCTGCTTTCTATGAAACCCTGGACAGATTTTTCAATATTTCAGAGCTTTGGTTTTCTCATTTTAAAATGGATAATAATACCCACCTTACAATGTCACTGGGGTAATAAATAAAATACTGCATATAACTCAAATGTTAAAGATTGGATGGCTTTCTTTGGACTATAAACTTTCTGATAACTCCCCAGTTCTTTGAGTGGCACCCCTAAGAATTCTAGTAATTCCTGAGGCAATTACACACATTGCGATCCTTTGCCTTTGTGGCTCTATCTTCCTCAAATATTACCTCTGCTTCACTCCACATGAAAATCAGTCTTCTTTTAGTTTTCATAAGCATTCATAAGTAAAAATGTGATTACATAAGGTAGTTCATATAATTTGTCTCTCTTCCTAGTTTCCTCTCCACATGTGCCTTTCCATTCCTTTCTCCAGGATTGGCCTGACAATTCTACATTTTTCTTCCTCTATTATGAAGAACCATTTCTTTTCATGTAAAGCTTTGGCAGTAGCTATCATTCATATCTTGATGGTAGGGACTTCACTTCTAATTCACATATTGCCCTTGTATTATTTTCAACAGCTACAGAAAACATATTTCTAGAAAGCTTTATATTGTGATTATCTCCTCGATGTTTATTCCATCAATTTTTTACATTTAGTAGTCGTGTTGTTTAGGTTTAGTTAAGCCTTATTACTCAAAGCGTAATTATTACTCAAAGTGTGTTCCATAGGCCATCCACTGTCAACATAACCGGGAAACTCATTAAAAAAGCAAAATCTCAGGGTCCATTCCAGAATAATGAGTTGGGGCCACAGGTAACTTCACCTCTCTTGCCACACAATCTTCAAAAGTTCACACAACTCAAGCCTAAGCCAATCAGACCTGTAAATTCCTAGTCTCAGGAATCAGTTTAGGATGTGTAAAACCTTAACATTGTCCAATCAGTGATGCTTATGATTTCTGTTTTGTGTTTGTAAACACAGGCTTTTTCTTCCCCCACCACACCATCCCTCAAATATGCATAAGGAAGTATGGCTTTCTGGTTGCTCTATGAAGCCACCTTGTAAAGGTGAAGCAACAAGCCTGAGGACAAATCTTATGTAAAGAGGGTCTCATGAGTCTCAGAGAAATGGAAACAACTATGATGAACTGCCCTCTGAAGCTCATTCTACCTTTCCACAACATAACCAAACTAATTCAGATTATTTTTGAGGCTAGCTAGAAAAACTATGGCCTATAGGCCAAATCTAGTTTGTATTGTTCTAATCTAAAGAATTATTTTTAATTTTTAAAAGATGTAGAAAGACCTGAGAAGATTTCAAAAAGATGACAGAGTAGGAAGCACCAGAAATCTGTTCCCCCACCTAGAAAACAATTGCATTGACAGAATTTGTCTAACCAGTTTCGAACTGTAGAATCTATTGAAGAATTATAACTTCCAGAATAACGCTTGAAGACAAATTGCTGTTGATTTGGATTAGTTTCAGCTCTTATCACAGTAGCAGCTACCAATCCACCACACTCAGTCCCACAGCAGGCAGTTGTGTGCCTATTCCTAAAGCAACAAGTACAGAGCTTGTAGGAGGCAGAGTCAGCAAAAAGTGCCCCATCCTCCAGATATCAGGAATCTGTGCTCTGATTACTGATTGCTGCTTCTATTACAAAGGTGCAGACAAAGGGGTAGGTGGCCATTATTATTGCGTCTCCCCCAGTTGCTCCAAGCCCTTCAATCCTCCAGATGAAAGGACTTCCAGGGGATTTAAAGGGCCAACACTCTTTCTTTCCCCTCACTTTTCCCTTTTTCCTTTTTTGGGAGCCAGATATTAAGGACTAGGACATTCAAAAACAACTGCATATATAGGGGAAAATAGAAAATGACCATGCATGCCCAGGGAAAGGCACAGACTCAGAAAAGACCTGAGAAGACCTTAAGTTCACACCTCAGGCTTATCCTTAGCACACAGACTGCCTTCAACAATCAAAAAATAAAAAATAAAAAAACAACTAACAAAGTTAATAAAAATCAGCAAACTGGAGGAGGAAGAGAATCTGATTTAAAGAGTTAGCACATTATTAGATTCAAACATCCAGTTTTCAACAAAAAAAAATCATGGACATATAAAGAAACAGGAAAATGTGGCCCATTCAAAGAATAAAAAAATTAATCAACAGAAACTGTCCCTGAAAATGGCCTAATGGCAGATTTATTGAACAAACACTTTAAAACAATAAAGATAGTCAAAAAACTAAAACATGTGGAGAAAGTCAAGAAAATGATGAGTGAACAAAATGGAAATGTCAATGAAGAATTTAAAAACCTGAAAAATACAAAAAGGAATCAGTAAACATAAGGCTAGGACAATGAAATTACTAAGCCAGACAAATGGAAAGAAAAAAGATGGAGGAAAAGTGAACAGAGCCTAAGGGACCTATTAAGCAGACTAACATATCTATTGTGGGAGTCCCAGGAGAAGAGAGAGAAAAAACAGCTGAGAAAATATTTGAAGAAATAATAGTTGAAAACTTCTCAAATTTGATGAAAGACATAAATATGAATATAAACATCCAAAAAGCTCAACAAACTCCAAGTAAGGTGAACTCAAAAAGATCCACATCAAGACATATATAAGCAAACTTTTGAAATACAAATAATCTTGAAAGTAGCAAGAGAGAAGCAATTTATCACATATAAGGGATGCCCAGTAAGATAACCAGCAGATTTCTTATCAGGAACTTTGAAGGCCAGAGGCAGTGGGCTACTATTTTCAAAGTACTAAAAGAAAAAACTGTCAACCAAGAATTACATATATGGCAAAACTATCTTTCAAAATGGAGGGAATAATGAAAACATTCCCAGATAAACAAAAGCCATCGGAGTTCATTGTCACTAGATCTACACTATAAGAAATGCTCAAGAGAGTCCTACAGAGTGAAGTGAAAGGCCAGTAGACATTAACTCAAAGCCATATGAAGAAATAAAAATCTCAATAAAGATAAATATATGAGAAATTATAAAAGCTAGTACTATTGCAACAATGATTTGTAACTCCACTTTTTGTTCTCTACAGTAACAATATCTAAAAGACATACTTTAAAAAAATTATTAGTCTAACATCTAATATTACTGTAACTTTTATTTGTAACAACTACACATTCTGTTTTCTACATAATTTAAGAGATTAATGCATTTAAAATAAGTAACAATTTATGTTTTGGAGCACACAATGTATAAAGATATAATTTGGTGACAAGAACTAAAAGGGAGGGAAACATGAGTGGTAAAGGAGCAGAGGTTTTGTATACGAATGAAGTTAAACTGATATAAATTTAATTAAACTATCACACCTTTAGTCTATTAAATGTAATCCCCAAGTTAATCACAAAGGAAATAAATACAGAATATACAAAAGAAAATGAAAAAAATAATTTAAACATAAGAATTTAAATGTTTTACTACAAAAAAAATTACACACAAAAGAAGACAATAATGCAGGAAATGAGGGACAAAACCAAAAGGCATGTAGAAAACATATAACAAATGACAGAAATATATGATACAAACATATGTGGCATGGTGAAAACAAATAGCAAAATGACAGAAATAAGTCCGTTCTAACCAGTAATAATGTTAAATGTAAATGTATAAAACTCTTCATACAAAAGACAGATTGACAGAATTTCTAAACCTTTATGATCAAACTATATGCTGTTTATAAAAGACTCATTCATTTTAGATCTGAAGACAAAAGAGACTGAAAGTGAAAGGATAGGAAAAGATACTTCATGTAACTAGTAACTAAAAGAGACTAAAGGTGGCCATGTTAATATTCAACAAAATAGACTTAAAATGAGACAAAGCAAAATATTATATATTAATAAAAGTTTTAATACAGTAAGAAAATATAACAATTATAAACATTTATGCACCTAATAACAGGCTTTCAAAGTATATGATGCAAAAGCTGTCTTAAAAATGAATTTAAAGGAGAGATATAAAGTTCTACAGACTTTAATACCTTACCCTCAAGACTGGATAGAACAACTAGGAAAAAAAGTAAATAAAAGAAATAACTTAAACAATAAAATAAGTCAATTAGATATAATAGACAGATGTAAAACACTCCACCCAACAACCACAATATACACATTTTTCTCAAGTGCACCTGAACATTTTCTGGGATAGACCATATGTTAAGCCACAAATTAAATTTATATATATATACGTGTGTGTGTGTGTGTGTGTGTGTGTGTGTGTATTTTTTTTCCTTGAGATGGAATCTCACTCTGTTGCCCAGACTGGAGTGCAATGGTGCAATCTTGGCTCATTGCAACCTCCGCCTCCTGGGTTCAAGCAATTTACCTGCCTCAGTCTCCCAAGTAGCTGGGATTACAGGCACCTACCACCCTGCCTGGCTAATTTTTGTATTTTTAGTAGAGACGGTGTTTCCTCATGTTGGCCAGGCTGGTCTCAAACTCTCAATCTCAGGTGATCTGCCCACCTTGAACTCCCAAAGTGCTGGGATTACAGGCATGAGCCACCATGCCTTGCCCAAGATTCAATATATTTTAAAAGTTGGTAATACACAAAGAATCTTCTCCAACCACAACAGGATAATCTTAGAAATCAATAAAAAGTAAAGCAGAAAAATTCATAAATTTTTGGAAATTAAACAATGCACTCTTCACTCATAGTATTGTTATTAACCATTATTAAACAAGAATGGATCAAAGAAGAAATCAGAAGGGAAATTAGAAAATACCTAGAGATGACAACAACGAAAACCTTACACCAAAACTTACAGGATGCAGCAAAAGTGGTGCTAAGGGAAAAATTTATACTTATAAATGTTCATATTTGAAAGAAAAAAAAATCTCAAATAAACAACCTACCTTTACAACTTAAGAAACTAGAAAAAGGAAAACAAACTAAACTCAAACCTAGCAAAAGGAAGAAAATAATAAAGATTAGATCAGAAATAATTAAAATAGAAATAGAAAAAAAAATAGAGAAAACCAATGAAACCAAAAGTTGATTATTTGAAAAGATAAAAAAAAGATAGACTAAGAAAAAGAGAGAAGGATCAAATTACTAAAACCAGAAATGAAAGTAAATGTTACTACCAACTCTACAAAAGTGAAAAGGATTTATAAGGAAGTACTATAAACAATTGTACACCAGGAAATTGGATAACCTGGCTGAAATGGACCAATTCCTAGAAACACAAAACCTATTAAGACTAAATTATGAAGAAATAAAACATATAAATATACCTATAACTACTAAGGAAATTGAATTCATAATCAAAAATCTCCTGACAAAGAAAAACCCTGGACCTGATGTTTATAGTAGTGAATTCTACAACATTTTTTAAAAAACTAATACCAACTCTTCTCAAACTTGTCCAAAAAAAATTTTCCCCCTCAATCTACAACTGGAATTTCCCCCAAAATCAAGGATGGGGAAGTTCTCACAAGGGCATGCCTCAGATCACCCCAAAATTTGGCCAGTTGGAATTCCAAAGAAAGAAGCATTAAATTCCAGGCTGATAAATTGGAAGCATTTATTAGGGGAACTTATGTACAGAGGGCTGCAGCAATCTTCACTGCAGACAGTGAGAGGAAAGCGGTGTTCTACCTGAGCATATGTACAAAGCATGGAGATCAGGATATGCAGTTTATAAGCGGGTTTAAGGAATTTGGCTCAGAGTTAGGACTAGTTTCTTTTAGTGTTTTTGGCAACATCCTAGATACTTCTATTAGTGCCTGGGAATACTCTAGGCTTCTCTTTGTGTTCAAGCCTGCTAGAGAAAACCTGAAGCTGTGTGGATCACAAAGTGGTCCAGGTTCTCTGTCATTTGCAATCAGGATACAAAAAGAAGGTGGAAAGGAAGAAGAATTGGGGGATTCCACAAAACTAAAGAGGAAGGAACACTTCCTAACTAATTCCATGAGGCCAGCATTATTTTGATACCAAAGTCAGACAAAGAGACTACAACACTGTAGGTAATATCCCTTATGAACATTGATGCAAAACTTCTCAACAAAATATGATGAAACTGAATTCAGCAGCATATTAAAAGGATTATATATCATGTCAAGTGGGATTTATTCTTGGGATGCAAAGATGGTTCAACATACAAAAATCAATCAATATACTACATCACATTAACAAAATGGAGGAAAAATGATCATTTCAATTGATACAGAAAAATAATTTGACAAAATTCAATAGCATTTCATGATAAAAATACTCAATAAACTAGGAATAGAAAAAAATTATCTCAACATAATAAAAGCTATGTATGAAAACTACACAAAAAACATCATACTCAGTGGTGAAACACTGAAGGATTTTCCTCTAAGATCTGCAACAAGGCAAAGATGTTCAACTTCACCACTTCTATCCAATATAGTACTGAAAGTTCCAGCCAGAGCAATTAGGTAAGAAAATAAAATAAAAGACATACAAATGGAAAAATAAAGAAGTGAGATCATCTCTGCCCACAGACGGTACTATAGTACTTTTTAAAGTACATGGAAAAAATGAAATTAAAAGATAAAAATAAGGAATATAAACTTTATTTCTCAACATAAACTTCACCAAATAAAAGTCACTTTTGTAAATGATGATACTAGTCATTTAGTTCATCCTTAAAAAACTGAGGGCCCAAAGAATTTAACCATGTCAATGCCTTCATTTTTAAACTATTAACTGGAAAAAAGTAAATGCCTTTTAAAGATTTATTAATAATAGGACATAAAAAAGAAGTCAGAAGGAGCCAAATCAGGACTGTCAGGTGGATGCCTCATGATTTCCTATCGAAACTCTCACAAAATTGTCCTTGTTTGATAAGAAGAATGAGTAGGAGCATTGTTATAGTGATGAAGGACTCTCTGCTAAAGCTTTTCTGGTGTTTCCTGGGTGTTTCTCTGCTTAATCTTTGGCTATCTTTATCCAAAAAACTCTCAAAATAAGCAGATGTTATTGTACTTTGGCCCTCCAGAAAGTCAACAAACAAAATTCCTTAAACAGTCCCAAAAACCATTGCCATGACCTTTGCTCTTGACTGATCTGCTTTTGCCTTGACTGGATCACTTCCACTTCTTGACAGTCATTGCTTTGATTGTGCTATGTCTTCAGGATCATACTGGTAAAGTCATGTTTCATCTCCTATTATAATTATTTGAAGAAATTCTTCAAGACCTTGATCCCACACATTTTAAATTTCCGTTGAAAGCTCTGCTTTTGTTTGCAGCTGATCTGGGTGCAACAGTTTTGGTACCCAGTAAGTGGAAAGTTGCTCAACTATAACTTTTGGGGTCAGAATTATGTAAGCTGAACCAATTGAGATTTCCATGGAGTTGGCTATTGTTGTATCCTCTTCAATTAGGGCAAAGGCAAGATGAATTATTTTTCTCATAAATTGGTGTAGATGGTCTGCCACTACAGGCTTCTTCTTGAACATCATTTTGTCTCTTCTTAAAACTAGTTTTGCATTTGTAAATTGCTAACTTCCTTGGGACACTGTTCTTGTAAACTTTTCTAAAGCATCAATGATTTCACCATTCTTCCACCCAAGTTTCACGATAAATTTGACATTTATTCTTGCTTCAATTTTAGCAGCATTCATGTTGCTCTGATAGGAGCTTTTTACAAATTTATTTTATCCTCTTAGCTCCTCAAACTACAGCCTGTTCAGGCACATTATAACAAGGTAGTATGAGTTTATTTTGGTGGAAAAGTATTTTGAAAACCATGCATAGTTTTTTCATCATGTGCATTTTCAATGAACTTTTTGAAGACACATCATGTGATCTTATATTTATAAAACCATAAAGATTCCACACCCCCCAAAAATGCTGTCAGAATAAATGAATACAGAAAAGGAGACTACAAGGTCAATATATGAAAATCAGTTGCATTTCTATATACTAACAAGAAATAAACTGAAAAGAAAATTATTTTTTAAATTCCATGTATAATAGCTTCAAAAAGAGTAAAATACTTAGGAATTAATTTAACCGAAGAAGTGAAAGACTTTTACAATGAAAACTACAAAATATTGTTTAAAAATTAGAGAAGACATAAATAAATGGGAATATACATCATGTTCATGGGTCAGAGGACAATATTGTTAAGCTATCAATACTACCCAAGCCATCTACAGATTCAATGTAATTTCCATCCAAATTTCACTGATATTTTTGCAGAATTAGAAAACTCTATTCTAAAATTCATGTGGGATCTCAAAGGGCCTTGAATAGCCAAAACAATCTTCAAAAAGAAGAACAAAGCTTGAGGACTCACACTCACTTCCTGGTTTCAAAACTTACTACAAAACTACAGTAATCTAAAGAGTGTGGTACTGGCATAAAAACAAATGTATAAATGAACAGAATAGAATAAAATAGAAAGCCCAGAAATAAACTCGTATATATGAGTCAAATGCTATATTTATATGAGACCCTATATATATAAAGGTGACAAGATCATTCAATAGAGGAAAGACAGTTTTTTCACAAATAGTGCTTATAAAACTGGATATCCACATGCAAAAAATGAAGTTGGATCTCTACCTAATACTGTATTTACTTGGGGTTAATTAGCCAAATTAACTTAAAATAGATCAAATACCTAAATGTAAGGCTTAAAGCTAGAAAATTGTTAGAAGAAAACTGAATAAAAGCTTTATAACATTGGATTTGACAGCAATTTCTTGGATATGACACCAAAGTCACAGACAATAAAAACAACAATAGACAAACTTAACGTCATTGAAATTTAAAAATTTTGTGCATCAAAAGACAATATCAACAGAGTAAAAAAGAAAACCACAGAATGGGAGAAAATATTTGCAAATCATATATATGATAAGGGGCTAATATCCAGAGTATATAGTGACATCCTTAAACTCAACAACAACAAAAAACCCTGATTCAAAAATGGACAAAGGACTTGAAGAGGCATTTCTCAAAAAAAAAGACATAGAAATGGTCAATAAGCACTTGAAAAGATACTCAACGTCACTCATCATTAGGGAAATGCAAATGAAAACTACAATGAGTTACCAATTCACACTCATTAGCATGTCTACTATCAAAAAGAAAAAAGAAAAAAACAATTATTGGCAAGATCTTAGAAAACTTGTAACCCTCATGCACCATTGATGGGAACATAAAATGTTACAGATGCTATGGGAAACAGTGTGGCAGTTCCTCAAAAAATTAAAAATAGAATTGCTATGTGATCCAGAAATTCGTCTTCTGGGTATATACTGAAAAGAATTGAAAACAAGGTCTTGAAGAGATATTTGTACACCTATGTTTGTAGCAGTGTTATTCACAATACCTAACATGTGGAAGCAGCCCAGCTGTTCATGGACAGATGGATGAGTAAGCAAACTGTGGTCTATAAGTAAAATGGAATATTATTCAGCCCTGCAATGAAATTGTGACATATGCTACAGCCTAGATGAACTTTGAGGACATTATGATAAGTGAAATACACCTGTAACAAAAAGAAATATGCTTTATGATTCTATTTATATGAGGTCCTTAGAACGGTCAGTTATAGAGACAGAAAATAGAATAGAAGTTTCCAGTGGCTTGGAGTATGAGGGAAATGTGAAGTATTGTTTAATGGGTATGGAGTTTCAATTTTACAAGATGAAAAGACTTATGAAGATGGATAGTGGTGATAGTTATATAACATTTTGAATGTACTTTGTATCACTGAACTGTACATTTTAAAATGGTTAAGATGGTGAATTTTATGTGTAGTTTACTAAAATTTAAGAAAATGAAAGAAGGTATAAGAAGAGCAAAAAATGAAGGAGAAAAAGGAGGAGGAGGAGGAGGAGGAGGAGGAGGAGGAGGAGGGGGAACAGAAACATATGCAGCTCACAAAGCCTAAAATATTTACCATCTAGCCCTTTATGGAGAAAGTGCACTCATCCCCAAGCCAACCAAAGTATCCAAATGGATGTGGAAAGTGACCATTCTCACCTCTTCATGCACATTAATAGCCCGGCACTTAGCAGACACTCAATATTAGCTCTTATCAGCAACCTTCTGCTAAATTCTCTTTATTCTAAGATTATGTGGTACAATATATAAAATTAATGAAAAATATGCAAATATTATTTAAAATCATATTTCCTTATGTCTGTAATTCTTTAAACGCATCAAGAGGGTATGCTGTGTTGTATAATGGTTAATAGCACTAGTTCTAGAACTAGATTGCATGGGGCCCAGTCCTAGCCTACCACTCACTAGCGGAGAGACTGTAGACAAGTCATTTGACCTCCCTTTGTCTCATTCTCCTCTTCTAAATTGGAAGTAATATTAAGAGTACCTATCTCATTGGGCTGACATCATGGTTAACTGTAAAATGCTTCCAATAGTCCTGACACATGGCAAAACAAATTAATAAAGGTTATCTGTATCATATCTCTGCTTTTCAATTATTTAAATTGTTCGGTATCAATCAATTGTACAATAATACAATTACTATTGTAAAATGGAGATGTATAATTGTTCAACAAATGTTCACATATGTAGGGAATAAAAAACAGATTGCTTCCAACTACAAACTTTCTTTTACTCATCACTGATATTCCCAGTTGGTGCTTTTAGCGCATTGTTCTTGGGTGGTGACGGTTTGAAGTTGGTAAAAAACATTGTTTGTTGCCTACAAGTTCTCAAATTGTAGGCACTGGGAAAAGAACAAGAAAGAAGACAGAAAGGTACCTGAAGAAATTGTTGTTCTGATTTCTCTCTTGTTGGTTTAAATGCTAATCTGCCACTTCTGAGAACATGAAATGTCCCCAAGAGTATTCTTTTTGACCTTTCTTAACTTCCTCTCCTTTCTTTCCTTCTGACTTTATTTTTAGATGGATATCAAACAGGAAATTCCACTCCACTAAGAAATGGTGAATTTTCTAGCTAGAGATCCGAGGGTGGAGCCCACTGGGAAATCAGTAATGGAGATCAGACCAAAGGGCTGGGCCAAGGAAGGATGGATAGATACTTGTAAAACAAGAGGCCATTTTTGTGTCTTTTTTTCCCCTACTAGAGATGAAACTGGCAGCTTCCATTTGTGCCCAAGGCACAAATGTTTAAAAACGGATCAGTTGATTTAAGGCAAAATTCAAATCAAAACACTAGCAAGACCTACAGAACAGATAGAGCCACAGAACTGTTCTAATGCCCCAACACCGGAAGGATGAGGGTGTGTAGGGTACTGAAAGACATAACAATGATTTGCCACTTACTGCTAAGTGTTGCCAAATGTGCTTTAAGTACCTCATGTACTGGAAATACACTGCAAATTACATTCCTTATGTTGTGAATAGGAACAGAAGCTTTTTCTTTCTTTCCTGTTTGTATTATCGATCACTGCATATTCAAATCCACCTCTTCCGTCTTGTAAGAAATTGATACATAGGATGTATTTTGTAAAACTTTGACTCTTTTGGATTTGAAGCTGTGTGAAGTTACACAGAGTGACCTTCCTGATGAGCCTGTAAGCCTGAATGTATTTCAGCTTCTTAAGCCAGGAAATAGCAAATCTTGTACAACTACTAACATTTTTTGCAAATTATTTTAAGAGTCTCAAAGATAGCATTATATATTAAGTTGATTTGGGATCGAATAATCAACTGGAAACTTAATTCTACAGGTCAGTATTACTAAGTCTTTAGCACTGGTTTCCGTAGTGTAGGAGATCTGGACGCCGACTTCTAAATTAAAAGATCGACATCTTTACTGAAGCTTGCACATAACAAGGTACAAAACTATTATACACATTACCAAACTGGCAACTCATATAACAAATGTAAAAACAGGCCTGCTGATCGTAAAATTCCTTTTCCCAAAAGTAATTAACAAATTATTACCACTAGTAAAGCTTTCTTAAAGTTTTAATCTATCACAAATCATCAAAAATTAAGGTGTATTTTTAGCCAAGTAATATGTTTAGAGTAACAAAATGAAACAGTACAAAAGTTTAAAAATACCTGTACATGAGTCCCTTCCACTACACCCAGTGTCATAGAGAAAGCCATTACTAATAGTTTATTACATCCTGCTCAAAATCTTTTCTACAATACAGGAACATATATCTTTTCCTTTTAATGCAAATGAAAGAATGTTCTGCACTTTGCTGTTGCAGCCTTGACCTCCCAGACTCAGGCGATCCTCTCCCACCCCAGCCTTCCAAGTAGCTGAGACTATAGAGGCATGCCACCATACCCAGCTAACTTTTTTATTTTTTGTAGAAACCTGGTCTCCCCATGTTGCCCAGGCTGGTCTTGAACTCCTAGGCTCAAGAGATCCTCCTGCCTCAGCTTCCCAAAGTGCCAGTATCACAGGCATGAGCCACCACACCTGGCTGCTTTTTTTTACTTAACATTTCTGAACAAATTTCCATCTGTTCCTAGTGGCCATACAGTCTTTTCAATGCAATGATGAAATACTAAACTCTGTATACCATAACATAGGCACAAAGTGTTACTGTCATTCAGTCACGTTTCTCAGTGCATCTTCTACCTCTGTTAATATTTGTTTGGTAATAGAATGGTCGGTCAGATATGTATGAGAAGTGCTCAATTAAAAGGTAAACAGCCTTCTTCCTTGCCTGACTTTCCAGATTCCTGAATGTGCTGACTTTACCCATGACTCATTAAAGGGCTCATGTAGCATATTACATTTCACACAATAATTTAACCAAGGAGGTTTCTTGCTGGGGAGCATCTTTTGGGATTGGCATTCCAAAGAACACGCTTTGGGGACTGCTGAGTTACAGCATCTCACAACCCTGTCAGATAGGTTGTATTATGCTCATTTACAAATTAAGGATGCTGAGACTTAGAAAGCTTAAGTGACTTTCCTGAAGTTTCCAGCTGGTGACAGAATTGGCATCAATACACCAAATCTATCCTCTTCTCCCCATTCCACACACAACTCGTCATCCTTTTAGCATCACTAGGTGCTAGTGATATTAAAGAAAGGTTCCTTGTGTTTGACAGAAGAGGCTGAACTTAAAAACATTTTGATGGTATAGTCTGGATATCAACAGGGCCAAAAACATACTACATATAAAATGTGCAACAGGATTTCAGAGAAGCAAGAAAAGATTGTGGACATAGGAGTCGAGGACAGGGTGATCTATTTGACTTAGAGCATGTTACCTGTGCCCCCTTTGCACTTAGTTTCTTTGGCACCTTTCTGGTAGCATTTCTATGCAGATAAAATGAAAAGGCATTTTCACAAAGCCTGACCTCTCAATCAATGTTGGTTCTTATTACTGTCTCCAAAATTAGTTTCCAATTTCCCTGCACCCCTAACTATTACATTATTTGGAAAAATTCACCATTCTGCAGAAATTTGTATATTCTTTCTCCATGATTCACACAAACCTCTAGCTTCCTGGAATTCAAAAATTCTAAATCTTTAAAAAAATATTTTCCTAAAATAAAAATACATTTGGATATTTATAAATCAAAAAGTATAAATATTTTTAAAATAACTGCAAGCCTTGTAAATTTTACTCATAGGTTAGAAAATGGAGATCATAAGTTAAAGCCTGTCTTACAAACAAATACCACAGACTTCAAATAATGAGGATTGGAGAAACTTACAGGCATGAGGTCAGGAAGGGGCATGGAGGAAGTACAAGGAAGATACTAACTTCACCCCTCTCCTACTGAGTTGAGACGGAAGGTAAACAGTGGATGTGAGGAAATAGGACGGTGTTTATAGGAAAAGGCAAAGGAATATAAAGTATCATTATTCCCCCACTACTTCCCTATCAGTATCAGAATTCACCTGTAGTTTTTGCCCTCTAATCATATCCACAGCCCCAGACCTACAGAATAACAAAATCCTGAGATGATTACTTTAACTTGCATCCTAAATTGTTAGCAACTTGACTTACCTTCCTGAATTTCTGACGATGCTCCCCCTTCCTTGCCATAGTTATCTATGACCTCTTGGCTTTGGCAGAGAAAATGCCATTTCTTGAACTATCTTGTCCTAGTAAGATATGTTTCCCTTTAGTAAATTTCAATAATAGCATCCTGTAATACATCATCAGCAGATGATATACGTTACTGTATACTTCCTAGCTCCTTGCTTGTTTTATACAAGATATCTCCCATTTACTCTCATTCCTACCTTATCTAGGCATCTTAAATGAAGAAACCAAATTGCAGTTCATACAAGTTTTTAGTTACCAAATTAATTTTCTGACCCTGATATTTTAGCCAAATTTCTATGATGAGATAGTTGAAAAAAGATTCTTAAATATCCATTTCTTATTTTGGTAATTGCACCGAACACTTATGCTCCAGTTCACATTCTATCAGCTTCACTTCTTATACCAACTACTGTGGCAGCAACAGTTCCATGCAGGCTTCCTCCACTTTCACATGAATGCAATCTGACAGGCCCTCACTCTGAACCTCTTAGACAATGAGGGAAGGAAGCCAAGGCTTCCTCTCTCCTTCCCCCTAACAGTTGGTTCTGAGATATCTTATATAGTTTCTCAGAAGGCCTCATGGGATTGACAAACCTATTCCTCTTTGGTGTGACTTGATAACTCACTCTTCCCTTGGCTTTTCCTTCTTCCTGTTTCACTCCCTTGTCCTCGTCTTCTGCTCTCTAAAATTACATTCCCAAATAAACAATTCTCAGTAGGTCTTTGCCTTAGGCTCTGTTTTTGAGGGCAATCTGGTGTATTGATCAGGGTCCAATTGGGAAACAGAAACCACACCAGTAATTTGAACGAGAAAATTTAATATAAAGAATTATTAACTTATAGCAGAGGATTGACTACAAAAGGGTAAGAGAAGTTTAAAGTACATGACAAAAGCAGATAATGAATCAGCAACATCATCAAGGGTTAAGACAAGGTATCCAAAGAGGGAATCATCCTGAAAGAGAGCTCTCCCCAAGGCTTAGAGTCAGACCTCACCAGATGGCTGAGGAGCTAGCTGGAAGCAGCCTATTGGGGTGACCAAAAAAGTCACTAGGAAGCTGCCCTCTGGGGCACCAATAAGATTCTCTGGGAAGCTGCCCATTGAGGTTCTAACAAGACTCGCTAGGAAATCACTTGCTAAGGTATTGCTGAAACTCACTGAGAAGCTGCCAGAGTACACTGAAGAGACTCTCTGGGAAACCAGCAGTGCTGTGGGCAACACTGACCCAAAAGCCACCCTTTGGGGTACACTGCCCCACTGAAGTGCTGGCAAAACAAGCAGAATAGTGAGCATCCCTGAGTGCTGGCTCCCATACACCGCAGGAGCAAGAAGAAAAAAGCACCTTGAAAGGACTGAGGCAAACTCCTTCCCCCTGCCGTGTCCTTCCACTCTTCCTCCCAACAAAGTTTAATTTTGTGCCAGGCAGCTAAGAAGAAACGTTTACTGGTTCCAGCTGCAGTAGTACAAAGCAGGGCAAAGAAGGATGGACTGTGCTTAGACAGCATTCCACTAACTGTGGCCAAAACATTATTTCCCCCAACCAATTACCAAAGCAAGTAGTAGTCAGGACAGAAAAACTCAACCATTGGCAGCAGTTGCCTCCCTCCAGCATCTCTCAAAACACATTTCTCTCACCTGCTGTTCTCTCCTTTTATCCTCCCTGGCTTCCCAACTCACAGCACCTACCTGAGCCTTCCTTGCTTCCATGACAGACATTTTCCCATACATTAGCTCCTCATACCCATGACTGTGTATAAGAAATGCTCTTGTGGCTCGGCACTGTTCCAAAAGACCCACACAAGCCAGGCCAGCCAAGTAGCTTCTCCTCCAAGGAGAGGCATTCAACACCTCCCTTCATCTCATGCGTTCATTCAGGAATAGCTGTTGCACAGAAGGCACTAAGCAGATCCTTTGAGTCCAAAGTGAGCAGGTGATCTCATGATGTCAGGTTTTGTTTTTGTTTTTTTTTTCCAGACAGACAGACAAATTAGTGCCCAGATTCTGGCTCTTCCGTTTGTTAATTGTCTGGTCTTAATCAAATATTTAGACTTTTCCACATCACTCTCTTCTGTAAAATGTAGATAAGGTTTGTTTTATAAGGTTATTTTGAGAATAAAAAAAGAAACAAGAAGCATTCACTTATCCAATAAATACTAATATTGGTTGAACACCTACTGTGTGTCAGAAATTTTCCTAAACATTAAGAAAAAAGGTAATGTAAATAACCATCTGGTTCATGGTGGAAGCTTACTATAAAACGATTTCCACTCCTGTCCTTCTTTTTATGACTGTGAACTTTGTCTATTGTAAATGAACAACACATTTAGTTATCATTATTCCTCTTTTTTGTGTTTCCTTGTTTTATAGAAAGCATAAGAGAAAAAATCTTTGTAGATTGCATTTATACACTGAAATTATTAGGGCTTGTTCCTATGAGAAAACTCAGGTGGCTTTTTTTTAATAAGGGTGTCTCAAATATTCATTATTGATCTGAGAAATGCATAAGAGAAAAATATCTCAGATGTGCTACTGGGTGTGATCAAGGTAGTTGTCAGTGAGTAAATATACTCTCTACTGCATCCATTTTAAATAATAGTACACATGTCAAATACCTTTGACATTCTTATTATTTCAAAGATTTTTGTAGGCATGAAACTAACATTTTATGTATGGGGATGGAAAGGTTAAATCATTTTCCCAGTCACTAATCCATCAGTGACATAATTACCAACCAAACCGTAGGCTTCTGGCTCCCTGGTCCTCCTGCCTCCTTTTCTCCTTCAAAAAACATTCACCCACAGTGATGTCTACTTGCCTTTTACTCTAATTCTAAGAAAGTACACTGAAAAAAAAAGTATTACTAGCATTTTCCTTCAAATCAAATTAATCAGAAAATAAAATTAAAGCACATTTATTTAGCAGAAAGCTACTCTTTCCATTAATGAGAATTTTATTAAATATAATAAAACATTTCAGGCAATTTCTTTCTTCCTGGTGTTTTTTTTTTTTTTCTCTTCCTTTTTCAGATTTATTGAAAAGCATTTTTATTAGTGCAATAATAGGCTCCGGGACATGCAATTATATTGAGATGCTGACACTTTCCTGTTAGTTGCAGCCTTTGGCCTGAGGCCAAACACTGAACCCAAGCATATGAGTTTCTCTGCAGGCAGCCCTGGCATGGCACTCGCATGCGTTTGTCCTTACCGCAACCTCCAATTTTCACCCACTATAGAGAGAATTAACTAATTTTTCCCTCCTATTACAACTGATCCAAAGAGATACTTCCATCTCTTTTTAGAGAAACTCAAAAATTTTTGAAATTTTTGTAGGATGCAGAATTAGAGACAGACCTGATTAGAAGCTTTCAACTTCTGTTTCATATAGGGAAATACCATAAAGGGTTTCATTACTTTATGAGGCATTTACACACATGAAATGCAAATACTTGTGCCTTTGTCATGAGTTTTCTTTATAGCTTTCACTTCTGTATATTTTTTTAATCGCAAATCCTCCCCTTTCCAAGCTCTGAGCCAAAGCATTTCAGAATAAAAGTGTAGATATCAACTATAAATAAAATACAGATTCAAACCTCTGTAACTTTTTAAAATTTCTAAGGCAGGAATAAACCATCCTTTAAAAAGGAAAAAATAAGCCACCAGAAAATGCTTCTGAATTCACTCCCGCTTTCTATGTAAAGACACTGAGTTTCAATCTTTAAGGAGTTAAATCTCTTATCTTTGCTGGATTCAGTGCCATGGACCTTCCCAACAAATCCCAGTCTCTTTCATTAAACATTGTATATGTTGTTAGAATACCCATGTAAAACCTTAAAAACTTTGTTTTTAAGTTACATACACACCATACACACACACACACACACACACACACACACACACACAACTAAACTACCCCCTCTTAAAATGCCTCTGGCCTGACTGTGAACAAAAGCAAAGGGGTCTCTGCTACCCCTAGCCCTGCCCATCAATGTGCTGATGACCTCAGCCCCCTACAGGCCCTGTGACTGTTCCACCAAAGCTCGCTAGTGCTTTAGGCATCATTTCCTCAGCAGGGAAGTAGAGTTTAGAGATACTAATGGTTGCGAACTGAATTTGGTGTGAGAAACTCCTGGGGGACATCGCAAATACTTGTGCTGCCTTTGAACTACAGTCTCCCAACACTGACCATATCCCCCTTTCCTTTCCTGCCCACTAGGATCATCCTTACTTTCCTGGGCCCATTCAGTCTTATTGGATCAGGATCTGGACTGCAGCGTTTTCTTCTCCAAGTCCTGGCTGGACTCCTTAGAAGCAGAGTGCCCCCTCCCAGCAATAAAGATTATTGTGAGCACTTTGAAACTGATGCCACATCAAATCAAGACCAGTGGACACAGTCCCTTGCACACTGACTGGATTCCTGCACGCCCTCCTTTGGATTAGCCCTACAGCCAGGTGCCAGGCCAATGAAAGCTCAGTCCTGCCAGCACCCCTCCCTGCCACACTCCAGAGATCCCACAGTGCCCAGCTTGTCTCAGAGGTTTATGTGGTGCGAAAGTCAGAGATGATCAGTTTTCCATTCTTAGGAATGCATAAAGCAACAAAAGTCACTGGGACTCTCTGAGGCTCAGAGAAGAAGTGAGGTTAGGAAAAACTGAAGCTGTAGTCAGAACAGCCTTTTCAAAAGAGAAGGGGAAATACAGTGAAGTGGCTGGTGATACTTTACTGACCTCTAAATTAATTTCATCTTAGCATCACAAAGACCTAGTATGGAGAATGAAAACTGCTCGGGTGACAGGAATAGCTAAGTGCCTGGTTAACAGGTAACAAGTGAGGGAGGCTACAAGTCCACGTCTCTCCCACATACACAGTCTGAGGAGTCAAATTCCCACACAGAGGGAGCAAGAAAGCACAATCTACGCTCTTTTATACCACACACATTTGTTATCCTGGTCTTTCTGTATAATCATAGTACAATCAGAAATATGAAATATAGAAAAACACACTCATACAAATGCATATATATGTTTGCATATATAAGATATAGAGGTGTCTTATATATCCTTTCTTCTTCCTACCAGTCAACGTGTCACACTACTTCACCTTTATTCTTCTTACACCAGTTTCCTAACGTCCCTACACACCAATGTTTTACCACTTCCTTTAATGGGTAAGTATTAATCCCCTTATAATTCTGCTTTTAAAAGTCTCATTCAAGTCTATCTAAGTTTTTTGATCAAATTCTCTCTCTTATTCAAAGTCCTGAAATGACATGGACAAAAGCAAAACATAAGCAAGTACAACTAATAATTCTCTTCTAAATTACTATATAAATAAATATGTGGATAATAATTAACATTTATACCAATAACAGTATTCATACCAATAACAGTATTCATTTGGAAGCTAGAGTCAGAGAACCATTACAGCCACACCAGTTGTGAACTAGTATATTTGAAATGCTCTTTGGAATCTAGTTATATAAAATAATGCAGGGAATTGAACATCTAGAATATATTGCTTCTGTTACACCCTAATTTCTATGATGCTTAAGAAACATACAGTGGTCACATTTTATGTGCAGGATTAATGAAAACCTTGCCTAATTCAACACACACAATTCACAAATTACAAAGGATAGGAGTATGACTTTTTATAGCTAAAATGTCACCTCTATTTGGAAATAAGGAAAACACAGTTTTCAATACTTGGTCTACTTGACCTACCAGATTTGAATTGTGGAATTTTTGGCAGAAGCCTTTTTTTTTAATTCAAGAGGAGCCTTTACTTCAAATTTTGAACATAAAGTGAGATTTTATTGATATTTTTAGCAGATGTTGGGTTACCCTATAATGCCAAAATGAGCAACTAAGACTCAAAGCTAAGGCAAAGGGGATGTTCAATACCTCCAAATTTTAAAGTGACTCACTCACCACTGGGAACAGACACCTCCTTTAAGGCTTACTAACAGAGTCAACTGAGAGAACCCTACCAAGTTAGCTCCTGCCATCCAACCACTGCCAGTCTTCAGATGCCTGCCATGCTAGGACACTAAAATGAAAACCAGAAAGCAGTGATGACTTACTGAAAACCAGTTAAGGGACAGCTGCCCTTTCCCCTCATCCTTCCCACAAGGCCAGAGGACCTAGATCCAGCCAAACGAGGAAAAGAAGACATTCAAGACACACAGTGTGAGACAATTCTTTCCAACATTCTGGAGTGAAAAGAATGAAAAAACAGACCTCGCTCTCATCCTTATTTCTGGTCAACCCTGCTCTGGAAGAAGGGATGGAGATATAATTCACATCAGCCAATGAGTTGAAAATTTTCACTGAACTAGACTGAATTTGCCCAGAAAGTTACGGGATTTGCCTAGGATTGTCTAAGGACTCTGCAACTCAGATGGAAAGATTCTTAACAGTATGCTTGGAGGAAGGATTTTTAAATGTTAATAATACACTTGGTTGAAATTCCTCAATAAACCAGATACACTTTTTATAGATCCCAAGCATGAATTTACATAAATTGGATTTGTATCAAATTACTACTATGTACTTTAATTTTGAAAAAGATGATGCTTTGGAACTCAAAGGGTGAATGTGGCAGATGTCTTGAGAAGGGATGTTTATGAATCTATCCCAGATGGGCACAGAGGAATCTGTAGCCGTGACAGGTGACAACCTAGGCTCAGCCTATATCCAGCAAAGTCTAGCTGCTCTGGTCTCAAATAAGTACACATTTTCAAAATGTGATTAACTAGTAAAATGAAGGGCTTATTTAGTATTCTTGTTCTACTGTGCTTACCAATCGTCCAAAAACTGATAAAATCTGCCTTTGCTGCAACCAGGAAGCACTGAGCCAAATTTTCCTTTTGTAAATTCTAGGCTAAGCCAATGTCCCATTGATAATTCAACCATGCGTTGGTTTTAAAATGAACAGAGCCACAAATGCAATCACTGCCTGGCACAAACATGATTACTCTGGTTGTGTAAACCTTCCTACCTAGATTTAGAATTAATTTGCTCAGCTTTGAAAAGGATGATATCTAAGTTAATGCTGATCAAAACAAATGTTATATATTGATTGACTTTCTTGTACCTGTGAATATTAAGAAGCCCATATTATTTGAAACCGGAATGCTTTATTTTCTCTCCTGTTAATAGCAGCCGGTTGTAGCATGAACAAAGCCCATCAAAGCCTTCCGTTGCCAGGAGCCACATTAAAACAATAGTGGGTCAAGTAGCAAATGGTACCAAATTACACTAAGTGTTTTTGTCCATGGCTTTTTTTTCTTGAGCAGAGACCAGCAACACATGTGTAGGGTAGTACAGGTTAGAATATGCCTATGTCCAAAGGTGAAAATTGATATTTCCATCAGTTTAAGGTATTTTCTTTTTTAATTATATCAATTCATTAAATCAAAATGTGAACATCGGAATTTATGTCTATAAGTATTTCTTTGTAGTTGGTAGTAAATTTGGTATACTACTGATAATTGATAAACAGCAAAAACATAAATATAATTCAATATAACAAAAAATATAAGCTGTAAATCAATGACAGCTATGTTGTACTAGAAACACATGCTTTATGAAATGACTATGATTGCTTTTTTTCTTACTCCATTCAAATAATCTAAGTTTTTGCAATAAATTTATAATTTAGGTTAAAATAAGCAACTAACTTATTTGGTTTGGACTTTTTTTGTGTTTGTTTAGAGAAAATGGAAGTTTGATATAAGCAATTTAACTGGCTTTTTCCCAAAAAAGAGACAAACCATTTTTCACCTAGAGAATTCCAAGGAGATTCTACTTATAGTTAACTCATCCTATGTAACTGCTCTCATCGACTTTGTAGCAGATGACAATGTAACTGTCTCAGGATTCTAATGATTCATGATGTGAACCAAATTTAGCTACAGTTCAGCTTTCACTCTACAGATGCTTTATTTTGAATTCATCAAAAATAAAAGTAAAATCTGTTGTCTTGACCTGAGCAGACGCAAATAATTTATAACTTCCAAAAATATAATTTTGGTATTTGGTATATATTTTATCTTTATTTAAGTTCAGGTTGTCCTAAAAATAAAATGGAAAACAATCTGCAAAAATTCTTCCTTATATCTGTTTTGATAAAGGCTGGAAATAAAAAAACTCATGAGAAAATTCAATCTCGTAAGGTTTCTAGTTTGATATTTAAGGAAAAGTAAGGGCTCCACATTCTTTATTACTTAACTCAGAATTCCTTTCCACAATTCAAAAGAGAGGAAAATAGAAAAGAAGGAAAGGAAAGAAGGAAGGCAGGAAGGGAGGAAAGGAAGGAGGGAGGGAGGGACAGATGGACAGAGGGAGAGAGGAAACTGAAATCTTATTTACAAAGCCTAGCACAAATGAGTAAGCTATTTAGTTAGTGGAGTACTTCTATGAATAAATAGATATCGTCGAAGAAGAGGAAGGGGTATTATTCAAAATTGAAGTCATTATAAAGAAGTTTACTTTCTTTGCCAGCATGTATTTATAAAGTGCTCTCACTCCAATGTACCAGACACTGTTCTACGTGGTGAAACAACAATGAACCACATAAATAAAAGTTCTCTCATAACAGAGCTATGGCCTCATGGAAGAGGCAGATAATTAGCTATATAAACTAATACATATTTCAATGGCAAATCATAGTAAGAGCTAAGAGGAAAAAATAAGCAAGGTGTGAGGATAAAGAGAGGTGGGTAGGGAGACTTTGGGGAATAGATTGTTCAGGGAAGCATTCTCTCAAGAAGCGAGCTGTTTGCAGAGACCTGGGGCCTAAGGAGAGAGCCAGAAAAGGATCTGAGGGAAGATCACAGCAGGAAAAGGAAAGGAGAAAACCATGGTAGAGATTTTCTGCCGACACTCGCATCTTCTGATCCTTGTGCCAGCCTTTTCCAGTCTTACTGATGCACTAAATTTTTATCAGCTTTTGATGCTAACTTCTTACTAAAGAATAACTGTGTTTTCAGTGCATTCAAATCTATATCACTTGAATGTGCCCACTTTTTAATAATATTTATTTAAGAGTTGGAAACAAAGCCCTGTTTTGGAGACAAAGTAGTCCATACCTTCATTTTAAAGAAGTGGAAACTGAGTACCAGAAAGGCTACATGATCTCCCTACTTTCACAAAACTACTTACTAGTAGAAACAAGTGTAAGTGTAAATCTTAGCCTTAATCTGGCTGTCTTGCTTATTGTTACTTGTATATTTCCTTTACTTGACTCGGAGCTCCTTAGGAGTACAAACTACACATATATCCCCCATCAGAGTCTGGTAGAGCCTACCAGGATGCCTTACATATCACTGGTGGTCAATAGATATTTCATAAATGAACAATCACTCTTCTATGTCAGTCATTTTCCAAAACTTTCCACATTTCTTCACATCCTATACAATCTCTTTGGTAAAATTGCTTTGTGTCTCTTAATGGAATTCTTCAATAAATTGGCAGCGATGTACTTCACCTACTATTCTATAAGTGCTGATAAGATTCAACATGCCAAATGGTTCATGATCCAAATTAGAAAGGAAGACAGAATATGTAAACACAGAGGAATCCAGTAACATGTTCATTTCATGCCTGGATTGTCCTGCTGAATTATTGTATACATAATTTTGATGGAATTCATTTAAGAAGGAAACTTTATGTTTACCATAGAGACCTGCACACATTGTTGGCATGAAATAAATAATCAACACTGATAACAGCCAAAATTTGGGCAACGTGTTCTCAATAAAATACATTTGTCTCTTGATTTGGCACATATGCTATTAATAAAAGTTTTCTTACCTGCCATATTAGGCTTAGTTTATTGCTATACTTCCAAAATATATAAACCCAAATTTAGGGCTACAAAGGTTATTTTCATTTGTTCTATATAACTTGTCAATAACAACAAGGTACAAAGTTATACAGCGTGGGAATATATAACTAGGGTAGTTGAGAGTGCTTAAAGAAAGTAAATTCTTCCTAAATTTGTTCTTCCCTTGCATAAACAGTATTAAAAAAATAAAGTCTTGCAGAAAGACAGCAATAAAAAAATGACCTGGTTTTCTGTGCCCAAGTTCCCAGTACTTTCAGAGCATAAGTTAAATGTCTCAGCTTTTCCACCGTGCAATTCAGAGAATGTGGTGGGAACAGAACACGAAGGCAACTCAGCTGGAAAATATCTTAGATGAAATATTTTTGTCAAGCACTTTTCTCATGTGAATTTGCCTCTGATTTGGTATATACCAGTTGCCAGAGCATGGCATTCATTTTACCTCATGTCTTGAGGATTTTTTTTTTTTTTAATCAGCAAACTGTTACATAAGCCAACAGGACAAAAGCAAAAACAAAGCACCCGGGTTTGTGTTTAACAGGAGCTCTATGTCTTATGTGGTCAATAGAAAACAGTCAAGCTTTAATATCCTCAAAGGTCCTTTCATGCGACAAACTGGCAATAAGGAAAACTCCTTAAGGCTCTCTGCCTAGTTTGCCTTCTTCTCAAAATCAGATTCATTATTACCCACAGGGATTCATCTGTATTTTTTAAAGATACATGTCAAGTTTGATCTCTTTTTATTCAAACTGAATACTAACAACCTAAATATTAAAAGCATGTTTTCCCCAGATGTGCTGATGTCTCAATAGGTCCTTTTTTATATCAAAGAAAACAAGGCACGTACAAATGCTTATCAGATTTACAGCTTGTAAAACCGATGTCCTGGACAAAACAACAGCTTATCCAGTAGGTGTCATCTGATCAAAAATATTTCACATACACACAAAAAAGGAGAACCATATGAATATGTGATAGCTAGAAAAACACTCTAAAAATTAACCCTTTAAATGACGAAACAAACTAAAGACATCTTGACCCCATTAAGAGTTGATGTTCCAGTACACTGGTTCTCAATTCCTCTCAAATTTCATTGTTCTGGAATAGGGCCAAGCCTCAAGATTCGTTTTTTAAGTTCCACAGTTGATTCTCTTGTGCAGTTAAAGGTGGGCACCAATGTGCTATATTAACAAGGAAAACGAAAATGGTGAATGAGATAAAACTCCAAACGTATAACTCCAAGTATTGCGAAAATATAATTCTCAGAATACAGTAATTGATCAAAAGGAATTTTAAAAAAAAAGGAGACCTTAAAAATGTAACCCTGGACATCCAAATGGTCATTTAACTTTATTTAACACTGATCAATAACCAACCATGTTTCTGTGGAGGTGAATCTTCCAAAGTACTGTCAGTGCCTTCCCACACCCTCCAGCCCCACCATAATCACATAAAGTCCCTCCCACAGAGTACTAAAGTATGTTTTTCTTTCAGGCATTGCTGTTCCAGCTGGACTGAATCTGGCTCCAAAGTTTTCAGAAATCACACAGGACACAAAGGATGTAATCATAAAATGCGTATTTATTATGGCAATGCTAATGCCGTCCTAGAATCCATTCCTAGGAGATTAGCCTACGGAAAGAAAAAGAGACAATCTCTGCTGAAAATATGTTAAATGAAATACTAGAACCCTTTGTTTGCTCAAGGACCCAGAATTTCACATTTAGTAACAGTAACCAAGACTCTAGGATATGCAGGGAAAGAGTGAGTTCATCAAGATGTAGTCATTAGAGTCTCACTTCTAGTACCAATAAACCTATAGTTTATGCAGTCACAAAAAGAAGAGAAAAAGGAAAACAGCCCAGATCAATATTAAATCATTTAAGCCTCATTTTTAAGTTTGTAAACAATTCTGCTTCAACTTAGAAAACACAACTGTCCACTGTAACCCTTGTTCCACAAAGAAATATGAATACTGTCTCTTTGCTATACCTCCTAAAGAAGAACTGGTGTCAAAATGCACCTTCCAATAAAGACAACTAAAATTAAATACAAAGGACATGGTGGGGGTCATTAATTTTTAGTACTTGTCAATTTTTGTGGTGTAAGTATTCCCAATCATGGCAGAGTTCAAGCTATCAAAGTGATGTGAGCCAGGTAGCAAAAGTCCTAAAAATGTAACGATGCACTTTGATGAGCTAGTACAAGGGGACTTCAGCATGACACTGTCCATTAGCATTCAGTTTATCTTACCTAGTCACTGTTGTATATATGCTAAAAGCATGATTTTGTAGAAGAAATCATTATCTACTCAAAAATGCTTAAATGTATTGAGCTTACAGTTCATCGGGAGACATTACTTGAAGAAGAAATTCCCCAATCAAGACTTATACCTTTATTTTATGCCACCTGCTCTATTTCTAGACCCTCATAGGAATCAGCAAAGATTGACAATCTCATTCCCTCATTCTTAAGAAAAATTTTAACTTGGTAGTTTTGATTTGGGCATGGTTTTGTGGTATTATACAATGCCAAATGTTGTCAGCATCCTAGCTCTTCAGGTCCAGGAATTTTGCAGCCCTAGGGGAACAATCACAACGTTGAAGTACTCATTACAGACCACTGTTAATGAACTAGATCCTCTCCATCAAGCAGGAGCCAGGCTACTCTGATAGTGGAAAGTGCTAGAATGACATTCCAGAATTTCTCATTAGTAATTACACAAAGCAGAAGGATATTCTGTAACATAAATTGCAATTGAGATCAATTGCATGACTTTATGAAATTAATGTTAAATCAATAACCAAATGTTTATTTACATAAGTTTTATGTGTTTTATCAAAAAAGAAATCATATTTTTAACAAATTCTTTTTTGAAGTTAAGGGGAAACTTCCATCCTCTTGGACCTTACATAAGGTCAGCCCATTATCAGTGGGTAATAGAAAAATGATAAAAGAAGAGACAGAAGAAGAATATTTAACATTTAGTAGTTTATGTGGTTTAGTCGTAATTAGTCTATTCAGTTATTTTCCCACAAGTCCTTCTGGGTCTCTTTAGGAGAGGGATGAAAACTAACAGGCAAAGAGAGACGGAGGTTTTCACCAGGTTTTTAGATAAATTCTTGGTTATTTGTCCCTTACCAAATACCTCTAGTCATAGATAGTTGGAAGGCATCACTCACCTAATAAAAGACTGAAGAGGTATTGAGGGAAGAAACCACCATTTAACTATACCTGAAACAGAGATGAATTTAGCGCAGGTTCACATGGTACAAAATGCACTCTCTCAAACAAAGCACAGGCCTGATCTTGTATTGGGTTCAGGGAACGCATGAAGTTCAGGAATTGGCTGATTTTTGGAAATGGGAGTATAATGGTATTGGCTTTCAGTGTGGAATTTGGCAACTGGTTAACTTTCAGAAGCAAGAGTTCCAGAGCAACACTGCTGCTGGTTGTCTGGAAAGGGTTAATAATCAGTTTTTTGGTTACTTGTCTACAACTTGAGACTAAGACCAAAGAACAGTCATTCTTTACTTCCTTTCATTAACTTGGAAAATAGGAATATTTTAGTCTCACAAAAAAATCTGGAACAGTGATTGTTACAGTTAAGTGTATAATTTCTTATAGATCATACTGTCCTATTACATTTATTGGAAAATATATGTACTCCTAAAAAATTAAGATTTTTTACTTTATTAATAAACACTAAATGTTATTTACTAATATGTTAATAATACATTATGTTTTTATAATTAATCATCAAATCTCTAATAACTCCAATATAATTGATTAGATTTAGGTTTTTAAAAATAAATTTTATGGTATATATTTGAGGTTGATGAGGAAGTATGCCTAATGTGAACAACCAAAGTTAAAATGTTAAAATATGGGCTACTGCATGGAATCATTTCAGGGGTTTTTATCCCACTTTTATCTACTTCCACAAATGGAAATTTAGGAATCAGCTAGTCCTATCCAAAATCCAACTCTGTTATTTACTAGATATGTGCTATATTTTCTTCATTAATAAAGACAACAATATTTTTACTATTAATATTATTATACTTTAAGTTCTAGGGTACATGTGCATAATGTGCAGGTTTGTTACATACGTATACTTGTGCCATGTTGGTGCACTGCACCCACCAACTCGTCAGCACCCATCAACTCGTCATTTACATCAGGTATAACTCCCAATGCAATCTCTCCCCCCTCCCCACTCCCCATGATAGGCCCCGGTGTGTGATGTTCCCCTTCCCAAGTCCAAGTGATCTCATTGTTCAGTTCCCGCCTATGAGTGAGAACATGCGGTGTTTGGTTTTCTGTTCTTGCAATAGTTTGCTGAGAATGATGGTTTCCAGCTGCATCCATGTCCCTACAAAGGACACAAACTCATCTTTTTTGTGGCTGCATAGTATTCCATGGTGTATATGTGCCACATTTTCTTAACCCAGTCTGTCACTGATGGACATTTGGGTTGATTCCAAGTCTTTGCTATTGTGAATAGTGCTGCAATAAACATACGTGTGCATGTGTCTTTATAGCAGCATGATTTATAGTCCTTTGGGTATATACCCAGTAATGGGATGGCTAGGTCATGTGGTACAATTCATGCATCTTCAGCCCCATAAAAGAGGCACATATAGAAACTTTCCAAATGCAGTCCTTTTCTCTAAAGGCTGATTTAACTTACTTAGAGGTGACTCAGGTATCAGTTCACTCTGTTCCCCGATTACAAGAAACATACATCAAGCTCTCTGAGCTTCCGAATCTCTGGATCTCTGTCACAAAACTTGAGGTGAAGACACCTCTCCAACAACACCCATATTTCCCAGCGGGGTGGGTATCCACAGCATTCAGCATTCTCTACAAAATCTCTCCTCAAAAAGGCCAGCTCTCTCCGCACTTTCTTGGTCCTCAAAATGGGTTTGAGAGCCATCTCTTTGGTTCTCAGATGAGAGATTAGTATCACAATTCTTTCTTGAGTGTAGCCCCAAATGTCTTCAAATCTCAGCCAAAACTAAGAGAAGAGTCCTGTTTAACTTCCTGCTATACATATTAAAGTGCAATGATCCCAGACAGAATGTCATCTCTGCTGTGGGTTGTACATTGTATTGATCACAAAGTGGTAACTTCTCCAAAATATCCATTTTCTACATATCAGCTCATTCTGCATCTTTTCAGTTCCTAGTTATTTTTTTCAGTGACATAATTTCTTTACTGTTTTCATCATTATAATTTTATTTAAAATCTTCCAAATACTTATATTTTGTTTTAATTTTCAGCTCAGAAAAAATTTCAGATAGCTGAACAAAAGACAGCTGAAATTTCTGCAGACTTAAACGTCCTTGTCTGACAGCTTTGAAAAGAGTTGTGGTTCTTCCAGCACAGAGTTTAAGATCTCAGAACGGACAGACTGCCTCCTCAAGTTGGTCCCTGACCCCCAAGTAGCCTAACTGGGAGACACCTCCCAGCAGGGGCCTACTGACACCTCATAGAGTCTGGTGCCCCTCATACAGCTGGGAGACGAAGCTTCCAGAGGAAGGATCAGGCAGCAACATTTGCCATTCTGCAATATTTGCACCAGCAAAGGGTGGTGATACCCAGGCAAACAGGGTCTGGAGTGGACCTCCAGCAAACTCCAACAGACCTGCAACTGAGGGTCCTGACTCTTAGAAGGAAAACTAACAAACAGACAGGACATCCACACCAAAAACCCATCTGTACCTCACCATAATCAAAGACCAAAGGTAGATAAAACCACAAAGATGGGGAGAAACCAGAACAGAAAACCTGAAAATTCTAAAAATCAGAGTGCCTCTTCTCCTTCAAAGGAACACAGCTTCTAGCCAGCAATGGAGAAAAACTGGATGGAGAATGATTTTGACGAGTTGAGAGAAGAACAGTGGGTAATAACAAACTTCTCCGAGCTAACGGAGGATGTTCTAACCCATCGCAAAGAAGCTAAAAATCTTAACAAAAGATTAGACAAATGGCTAACTAGAATAAACAGCATAGAGAAGACCTTAAATGACCTGATGGAGCTGAAAAACATGGCACGAGAACTACGTGACACATGCTCAAGCTTCAGTAGCCAATTCAATCAAGTTGAAGAAAGGGTATCAGTGATTGAAGATCAAATGAATGAAATGAAGAGGGAAGAGAAGTTTAGAGAAAAAACAGTAAAAAGAAACGAACAAAGTCTCAAAGAAATATGGGACTATGTCAAAACACCAAATCTACATCTGATTGGTGTACCTGAAAGTGACAGGGAGAATGGAACCAAGTTGGAAAACACTCTTCAGGATATTATCCAGGAGAACTTCCCCAACCTAGCAACGTAGGCCAACATTCAAATTCAGGAAATACAGAGAATGCCACAAAGATACCCCTCTAGAAGAGCAGCTCCAAGACACAGATTCACCAAAGTTGAAATGAAGGAAAAAATGCTAAGGGCAGCCAGAGAGAAATGTCAGGTTACCCACAAAGGGAAGCCCATCAGACTAGCAGCAGATCTCTTGGCAGAAACTCTACAAGCCAGAAGAGAGTGGGGGCCAATATTCAACATTCTTAGAGAAAAGCATTTTCGACCCAGAATTTCATATAAAGCCAAACCAAGCTTCATAAGTGAAGGAGAGAAAAAATCCTTTACAGACAAGCAAATACTGAGAGATTTTGTCACTACCAGGCCTATCTTACAAGAGCTCCTGAAGGAAGCACTCAACATGGAAAGGAACAACCAGTACCAGCCACTGAAAAACATGCCAAATTGTAAAGACCATCAATGCTAGGAAGAAACTGCATCAACTAACAAGCAAAATAACCAGCTAACATAATGACAGGATCAAATTCACACATAACAATATTAACCTTAATTGTGAATGGGCTAAATGTTCTAATTAAAAGACACAGACTGGCAAATTGGATAAAGTGTCAAGACTCATCAATGTGCTGTATTCAGGAGACCCATCTCATGTGCAGAGACACACATAGCCTCAAAATAAAGGGATGGAGGAAGATCTACCAAGCAAATGGAAAACAAAAAAAAACAGGGGTTACAATCCTAGTCTCTGAAAAACACACTTTAAACCAACAAAGATCAAAAGAGACAAAGAAGGCCATTACATAATGGTAAAGGGATCAATTCAACAAGAAGAGCTAACTATCCTAAATATATATGCACCCAATACAGGAGCACCCAGATTCATAAAGCAAGTCCTTAGAAACCTACAAAGAGATTTAGACTCCCACACAATAATAATGGGAGACTTTGACACCCCACTGTCAACATTAGACAGATCAACGAGACAGAAAGTTAACAAGGATATCCAGGAATTGAACTCAGCTCTGCACGAAGCAGACCTAATAGACATCTACAGAACTCTCCACCACAAATCAACAGAATATACATTCTTCTCAGCACCACATCACACTTATTCCAAAATTGACCACATAGTTGGAAGTAAAGCACTCCTCAGCAAATGTAAAAGAAGAGAAATTATCACAAACTGTCTTTCAGACCACAATGCAATCAAACTAGAACTCAAGAATAAGAAACTGACTCAAAACTGCTCAACTACATGGGAACTGAACAACCTGCTCCTGAATGACTACCGGATACAAAACAAAATGAAGGCAGAAATAAAGATGTTCTTTGAAACCAATGAGAACAAAGACAGAATATAACAGAATCTCTGGGACACATTTAAAGCAGTGTGTACAGGGAAATTTCTAACACTAAATGCCCACAAGACAAAGCAGGAAAGATCTAAAATTGACACCCTAACATCACAATTAAAAGAACTAGAGAAGCAAAAGCAAACACATTCAAAAGCTAGTAGAAGGCAAGAAAAACTAAGATCAGAGCAGAACTGAAGGAGATAGAGACACAAAAAAACCCTCAAAAAATCAATGAATCCAGGAGCTGTTTTTTCTTTAAAGATCAACAAAATTAATAGACTGCTAGCAAGACTAAGAAAGAAGAAAAGAGAGAAAATCAAATAGATGCAATAAAAAATGATAAAAGGGATATCACCACTGATCCCACAGAAATACAAACTACCATCAGAGAATACTATAAACTCTTCTACACAAATAAACTAGAAAATCTAGAAGAAATGGATAAATTCCTGGACACAGACACCCTCCTAAGACTAACCAGGAAGAGGTTGGATCCCTGAATAGACCAATAACAGGCTCTGAAATTGGGGCAATAATTAACAGCCTACCAACCAAAAAAAAGTCCAGGACCAGACAGATTCACAGCCAAATTCTCTCAGAGGTACAAAGAGGAGCTGGTACCATTCTTTCTGAAACTATTCCAATCAATAGAAAAAGAGGGAATCCTCCCTAACTCATTTTATGAGGCCACCATCATCCTGATACCAAAGCCTGGCAGAGACACAACAAAAAAAGAGAATTTTAGACCAATATCCCTGATGAACATTGATCCAAAAATCCTCAATAAAATACTTGCAAACCGAATCCAGCAGCACATCAAAAAGCTTATCCACCATGATCAAGTGGGCTTCATCCCTGGGATGCAAGGCTGGTTTAACATATCCAAATCAATAAAAGTAATCCATCATATAAAGAAAACCAAAGACAAAAACCACATGATTATCTCAATAGATGCAGAAAAGGCCTTCAGCAAAATTCAACAGCCCTTCATGCTAAAAACTCTCAATAAATTCGGTATTGATGGAACGTATCTCAAAATAATAAGAGCTATTTATGACAAACCCACAGGCAATATCATACTGAATGGGCAAAAACTGGAAGCATTCCCTTTGAAAACTGGCACAAGACAGGGACGCCCTCTCTCACCACTTCTATTCAACATAATGTTGGAAGTGCTGGCCAGGGCAATCAAGCAGGAGAAAGAAATAAAGGGTATTCAATTAGGAAAAGAGGAAATCAAATTGTCCCTGTTTGCAGATGACATGACTGTATATTTAGAAAACCCCATCGCCTCAGCCCAAAATCTCCTTAAGCTGATAAGCAACTTCAGCAAAGTCTCAGGATACAAAATCAATGTGCAAAAATCACAAGCATTCCTATAAACCAATAACAGACAGAGAGCCAAATCATGAGTGAACTCCTATTCACAATTGCTTTCAAAGATAATAAAATACCTAGGAATCCAACTTACAGGGGACAAGAAGGACCTCTTCAAGAACTACAAACCACTGTTCAACAAACTGAAAGAGGACACAAATGAATGGAAGAACATTCCATGCTCATGGATAGGAAGAATCAATACCGTGAAAATGGCCATACTGCCCAAGGTAATTTATAGATTCAATGCCATCCCCATCAAGCTACTAACAACTTTCTTCACAGAATTGGAAAAAAAACTACCTTAAAGTTTCACATGGAACCAAAAAAGAGCCCACATTGCCAAGACAATCCTAAGCAAAAAGAACAACGCTGGAGGCATCACACTACCTGACTTCAAACTATACTACAAGGCTACAGTAACCAAAACATCATGGTACTGGTACCAAAACAGAAATATAGACCAATGGAACAGAACAGAGCCCTCAGGAATAATACAACACATCTACAACCATCTGATCTTTGACAAACCTGAACAAAACAAGAAATGGAGAAAGGATTCTCTACTTTAAAAATAGTACCGGGAAAACTAGCTAGCTATATGTAGAAAGCTGAAACTGGATCCCTTCCTTACATCTTATACAAAAATTAATTCAAGATGGATTACAGACTTAAATGTTACACCTAAAACCATAAAAACTCTAGAAGAAAAGCTAGGCAATACCATTCAGGACATAGGCATGGGCAAGGACTTCATGACTAAAACACCAAAAGCAATGGCAACAAAAGTCAAAATTGACAAATGGGATCTAATTAAACTAAAGAGCTTCTGCACAGCAAAGGAAGCTACCATCAGAGTGAACAGACAACCTACAGAATGGGAGAAAATTTTTACAATCTACCCATCTGAAAAAAGGCTAATATCCAGAATCTACAAAGAACTTAAACAAATTTACAAGAAAAAATCAAACAACCCCATCAAAAAGTGGGCAAAGGATATGAACAGACACTTCTCAAAAGAAGACATCTTTGCAGCCAACAGACACATGAAAAATGCTCATCATCATTGGCCATCAGAGAAATGCAAATCAAAACCACAATGAGATACCATCTCATGCCAGTTAGAATGGCAATCATTAAAAAGTCAGGAAACAACAGATGCTGGAGAGGATGTGAAGAAATAGGAACACTTTTATACTGTTGGTGGGACTGTAAACTAGTTCAACCATTGTGGAAGACAGTGTGGCGATTCCTCAAGGATCTAGAACTAGAAATACCATTTCACCCAGCCATTCCATTACTGGGTATATACCCGAAGGATTATAAATCATACAGCTATAAAACACATGCACACGTATGTTTACTGCAGCACTATTCACAATAGCAAAGACCTGGAACCAACCCAAATGTCCACCAATGATAGACTGGATTAAGAAAATGTGTCACGTATACACCATGGAATACTATGCAGCCATAAAAAAAGGATGAGTTCACGTCCTTTGTAGGGACGTGGATGAAGCTGGAAACCGTCATTCTGAGCAAACTGTCACAAGGACAGAAAACCAAACACCGCATGCTCTTCCCATAGGTGGGAACTGAACAATGAGAACACTCGGACACAGGGTGGGGAACATCACACAGCGGGGCTTGTCGTGGGGTGGGGGGAGGAGGGAGGGATAGCATTAGGAGATATACCTAATGTAAATGATGAGTTAATGGGTGCAGCACAGCAACATGGCACATGTATACATATGTAACAAACCTACACATTGTGCACATGTACCCTAGAACTTAAAATATAATAAAAATAACTAAATAAATAAAAATAAAAAGTTCAGTGTCAGGCCGGGTTAGGTGGCTCACACCTGTAATCCCCTGCACTTTTGGAGGGCAAGGCGTGTGGATCACTTGAGGTAGGGGAGTTCGAGACCAGCCTGGCCGACATAATGAAACCCCATCTAAAAAAAAAAATTCAGCTCAAGAATCACTCTTGGCTTTCTCACTCTTTTCATGTGTCTCTTTTTACACAGGTAATTTTGTTCAGTAATATTTCTCACCTACACCCATTTTGAGTCACAATGAGTGAAAAGAAGATACTGTTTTCTCTGTCTCCAATTTCGGATAAATTGCTAGTCTCTTTGCAAGTAGTAATCTTTACTCATCCAGTTGTCTTTCACAAATAGAGCAAAGCAGAATCTGCTTCTAAGTTAAACAAAAAGCAGAAATCATAATGTCAAATTATAATTGGCATATCCCAGACATAATCAATATTGCCTTTTGCAAGTTCCTCCCACAGCTAAAGCAAACCCTGGTTAGTGCTGGCCAAATCTTGACTAATTTGGCTTCAAGTTATTACCATACTTAATATCTCTGAATCAACACTGATGACTAAGATAAAGTGAACTACAAGAAACGATCAGTCTTCAATGTGAAAACTTTTTCACTTTGTGCCAACTATTACTGGTGCACCTGTTTTATGTTCAGAGTGGGAAGAGAATCAAAAAAGACGTGGCCAATTTTGAAAAAGACGCAATGTTTTCAATGTCTCAAAATAGCTCACACACATAGCATTGCTTCCACTGCTTATTCAAACTACAAGGCTGATTGAGCATATGTACAATGCATGCGTGCAAATAAAAAAATTACCTATATTACTCCCACCTTACTCTCTCAGGTTCCAGTTTCCTGTATAAGAATTGGTATTGCATCAAGTAGAGGCAGAAAGACATCAGCAGTTCAGGGAATTCTTATGAGATGCACAAAAAGCAGCAATGTGAAAGGGCTTTAAGAATTTCTGATACTGCATTTGCAAGGGGCTCTAGAAATAATCTAGTGCAGCGCCTGTTTTTCAGATGGAGATCTCCACTATTAATTCAAGTAGATTCCACTGGATAAGCCAACATCATAGTACAATAAAGCCTCTGTCATCTGAATTACAGGAAATTAAGAAGAAATAAACTTTATATTAACTAGAGTCAGATGGTTCCAAAATTGTGGTCCTAGAGCCATAAGAGAGTTCAGAAATGGGTGATAAGATGGCATTTCAAAGGATTATCAATGTTTATAAACCAATATCACTTGCCTGAGGAACCCACACTGGGAAAGTGGAAATATGGAAAGGCATGTTCTAGATTCATTCTTTCTACCAATTTTGTGAAAGCCACTGACTCTCCTAGGGCTCAGGACAAAACATAGGCTTAGATACATGGGTGAAGACAGAGGCTTGCATCTGGGCAGATCATGTATAGACTATGAGTGACTATGAGTTACGAGAGTCTGGCCAAGGATCAACCATTAAGGGATGTGCATGCTGCAATGAGACCAAGGAAGATTCAAAACTGAGGAGAAATCCTCCAGGGGAAAATATTCAAGGTTTTAATATATCCAAGAAATATAAGATGGAAAGTGACTAGAAATCCAGGAAGTAAGGATGCATATCCAAAGAATACTCTAAACATTCTCTAGCAGAATAGTGGAGAATGTAATGATGTGACAATTCTTTGGAGGGTGAATGTACATTACATTATATGGGTATTATTCTGTTGATTGAAATTGTCGTTTCACTTAATCTTCCAAGGGTAACTTTTAAAAATTGATACAATGCCATTTTAAATAATATACCAACATTTTCTAAAACTATTAGGTCACTTTTTCGGAAATTGATCAGTAAGTTCAATTTCAAATCAACTCGTTGCAGTTTAACGCAAAAACAATTTTTAACTATTGGGTACAGGGCAATCAGAATACAATGGTGAACAGAACACAGGACCTGTTCTCATAGAACTTATAGTATGACAGTGAAAACATCCACTGAGCATCTAAAAACATGGTGAACAGTAGGAAATGAATGCTATGAAAATCTCCTACAAGGGAAATTCAGTCTAGTCCATGAAATCAGGAAATGTTTCCTTGGTAAATTATGTATCAACTATGATTTGAAGAGTTAGTAGAAGTTAGCCAGGTAGAAATTTGAAAATGTGGGTAGTATTTTTGGCTATCACCCTGCCTTCTGGTCAACTGGCAATCACAGAAATGAATTCACCCACCAACTCACTGGATTGTGGGAAATAACATACCATTTTTGTTTAAGCCATTCAGTTTTGGGATATTTCATTGTATAGCTTTCACATGGCCTAGGCAAAGTGCTGATAAGCTGAAAATGTGACTCTGATCAACCTGAGACACTACTGATATCAAAGCCTGATTTTTTTATGTTTTCACAGACTAAAAACTATGAGTACCCAATACTGAATCAGGCACTTAATTATTTTGTTGCCACAATGATGAAGGGTATTTATTATGAGCATTTAGTGGATGGGACCCGGAAATGCTAGATACCTTGCACCACTACAAATTATTCAGTATTATTCTTGACTTGAGAATATCATGTTAGACGTTAATTAGATAATGAACTAGAGACTACAATTTAAGTCTTTTTTACATATAAACACAAAGTATGCTTTATGCTGTTTTGATATCCATAATATTCCAGGGACACAATTACTGCGGAAAATGACAGAAAACTGTATTCTATTTTATTTGAAAGTTTACCCAAAGTTGTTCATTATTCTGGAAAACCACATCCCTGACAGCAATACCAGTTATGGTACTTGAGCTCTGGCATAAAACACCTGTATCAGTTTGCAGCTGTGCCATCAAATCCATAGGAATTCTTCAAATAGGGACATGCATCTGACTGTCTCAGTATGTGTGAAACAATGTTTGCCAGAACATTCACATATGGAAATACATATCGTTTTAATATTAATCTTTTCATTTAGTTTTCCTTTATATAACAGTGGTAGCATTATTGATTTTATGTTATCTGTGGAGTTTATTTCAGGAAAGTGGAGGTAATGTTACCAAATATATATTGGAAAAAGAAAATTTTGGCCAGGCGCGGTGGCTCACGCCTATAATCCCAGCACTTTGAGAGGAGGATGCGGGCGGATCACGAGATCAGGAGATTGAGACCATCCTGGCTAACATGGTGAATCCTTGTCTCTACTAAAAATACAATAAAATTAGCCGGGCATTGTGGAGGGCACCTGTAGTCCCAGCTACTCGGGAGGCCGAGGCAGCAGAATGGCGTGAACGTGGGAGCCGCAGTTTGCAGTGAGCTGAGATCTCGCCACTGCACTCCAGCCTGGACTACAGTGCCAGAGAAAGAAAGAAGGAAGGAAGGAAGGAAGGGGAAGGAAGGGGAAGGAAGAGGAAGGAAAGGGAAGGAAAAGAAGGAAAGAAAATTTTGGCAAGGAAAGGAAGTAAGGAAAGGAGGGAAAGAAAATGTTGGCTCTGAGAAGATTGAGCCACAGCTCTGAATGAAAAAATATATATGCATGGTAGGCCATCGAATTCTTACGAGCATTTTAAAGTGTTGGCATTTTTTTAAAAAGATATTATTTTTGCATCTAATTGATTGCTTACCCATTCTTAGACACTTCTATTTGGTTTGAGATATGGGTTAAAATGTGTGATGTTTATAGCCAATATAAATGCATGTGCATGTCTTATAGGTTGGGTAAGTTCCTCAATAGTTCATCCTTTTTTCCCCCTCCCCAAGGCGAGAATCATTTGTACTAGTACTCTTTGGGCACTAGCGAAGTCCAATCTTTTTCAACCAATTGTTCTATAGTACACCAAAATTATCTTTTTTGAAAAACTCAAGTATGAATCAGTAGCAGAACTGTAACCTGTCCACACAGTTCTCTGAATTAACTTTTCTTGTTTTTCCTCATGTTTTCCATCTTTACTCACTAATTTAGCTGCTGATTTATCCCCATAAAAGTCCAAGTGATATATTTCTCCTATCTTGAATTTTCCACTTTTATACTTTTTATTCTGTCTTCAACACTGCCACCTGAGTCTTCCAAACTTCTCTCTTGGTCACTAAATCTCAACTCAAGGAGCCTCAAAATCATGTGCCTATTTCCTGATTTTTTGCCTCTTCCGACAAAAACACCTGTAAATATCAGCCCACATAAATTTCTGTTGAATTTTATTATGTCAAATGCTTCCAAGAAAAAAACTATGCTTTTGTAAAACCTTGAATTTTTGTGTGATTTGGCAAAGTTTTTACCTTCTTTTTGGCTTATTAAACTAATATGTATATTGAGGTTAATTAAAAAGTTACCTTCACAGAGTTGTGAGCATTAAATGAACTAACATAGGTTAAGCACTTAAAAGAGTGTTTATACACAGTAAGCACTATGTATTATTACTATTATACAAAATTTTAGAAGTTATATTTTGCTATATTTTAGTTCAATGTTTAAATGCAATAATTTTAACTGTACTTAGCAAAACACACTAATTTCCACTTAATTAGAAAATGTGCTGATTATACAAATATAAATATACACTATAAAATCCTAGAGAGCCCCAGGAGACACAAAGAATCTGGCCTATTTCCAAATGGAATCTGCTTCAACACAGCAGCCTTGCTGAGGCAGTCAACAGCAGTCATTAAGTATTAGACTAAGTAGACTCTGTGCTGGCTCCATTGGCATTCACTGGAGTTATGACCCAGCTGAGGTAGCATGGACCCTCCAATTTGGCGGCATCATCTGAAGTTGACTCCAGACTACAGGATGTGAAAAGCCATTTACTGTGCTTTCTAGAAATTTCAATCTCATTGGAAAATTATTTATTATCTAGAGATTTATTCTGTGCATGCCATATTATTGTCAACTTTAAAGTCCACAGAAGGTAAGAAATCACTTTAAGGTCTTAACTGCATTAAAATTAGCCAGGATGCCTCACTTTTTTCCCTGTCTCTCAAATCTGTGTTTTAAATAGACAAGGGGGTGGTGAGGAGACAGACAATAAACTGAATTTATTTGCTGTTCACAATAAACTGAACAGTCATGAACCTCATTTTACTAAAGCCACTGGCAAGCTTCCTTATTAATTGCCCACCCAACATCTCTTTCTTGACTGATAAGCTCATCCACTTTTGCAAATGTCCTAAATAGAATTCTCACTGTATGGCTAAAGTCCCTCCATCATATACAACACTTCATTCTGAGATTCTCAGAAAAGGAGCAGGTATGTCCCAAGCCCAGTTAAGACTGGCTGTGAACATGGACACAGAGTGTGGAATGAAAAATACTGGAGACTCAGAGGGGTGAGGGGGTGAAGGAGAGGGTGGTGATGAGAAATTGCTTAATGAGTACAATGTACATTATTTGGGTGATGGATACACAAAAAGCTCAGACTTCACCACTACACAATATATTCTTGGAGCAAATTTGCATTTGTACCCCTTACATTTATATAAATTATATATATATATATATAGTATAAGAAGGAAATATGAACTCTGCAAAAGTAACAGGACATACCTCACCAGAAGAGAGATGGTTTAAGGAGGTGCTGTATCTCATGTTCCCAGTATGGGCACTGGGAGAAGCTTGGCCTTCAGCAGGGGCAGAGGATGAGAGGCAGAGATATGGATTATAACAACAGTAGAGTGACTAAGAAAGAGGTATTGGGTGCCACACAACAGCCATGGCTTTGGATAGCTGTCAGATAGGAGAAAGATGCTTTCTTGAGCTTTTGGAAAGGAAAGTTAGGCTTAAGCAGTAGAACAAAGAAGCATAAGGATTTAAAACACAATGAATAAAAGATCTGTTCTTACACCCACCCTTCCCTTTTCTGTCATCTCTTCTCTCTCAAGGTCTATTCTTACCGCTTACTCCAATAAGCCTTTTCTCTTTCTTACTATATCTCTTTTCTCTCAGTGTCTCAATGTTTCTTATTTCTTCACTAGACATGATATACAATTATATTTTTGTATGATTTATGACATTTATATGCATGTTTCTCAGTAGAAAATATATTAAGCTGCTTGAGGGGTTTTTTTTTTTGGTGGTGGGGGGGAGTTAAGTCTTTTCTTTCTCTCTCTCTTTTTTGTTTTTTCTTGGCCGATGATTATTGGTTCCCCATAGAAAAAAGTTACCCACCACTCTGTGTAGTTGCTTTGCTAAAGCAGTAAATTGTATTACATAATCACCAATGTTTTAAAAGGACATGCAATTTATCTGAAGAAGTTAGTTGATTGAAGATGTGAATTAATGTACAGAAAATTAGTCATTTGGATGGTTCACTCAATCAGAGAGAGTTACAAAGTTATGGAGGCAAAATGATTTCATTGACAAGTCAAAGATATTATCTCCATTTCTTCTAACTGGTTATTTTTTAAGAGGAAAAAAACTGATTTTAATCACATATGTACATATGTGAGTTCACAAAGAAATGTAACTCAAAGGATGTTAGAATTGGAACTTAGATGCTATTGTATTAGATGAAGAAGGAGAGGGAGAAGGGAATTATGGGAAAACAAATGACTCTTAGGAAATCTAAATAGAGACTAGATTGGAAGATATGATAGTTTTTGTGACTGTGTCTCCTTGGGTATAGTTTGGAGACATTGTCTTTGGTAATCAGAGTCAATCTTCCCTAGTTGTTCCAGGGGAGAGGATTTATGACAATTGAGTTATTTTGGGAGGCTCTATTTTTAGGCAGATAAAGAGATTTCAAGAATTCAAACGCCTTCAACTCAAAATAATTTTTATTCCTTGGTGATGTAGTCTGGACCCCTTCTCTAGGGTATTCGTAGTACTTGCCACTTCCTCCTTCCCAGGTCTAAGATACATGATATTACCAATATAGAGGATGAACATCATATTCTGCTTAATAACAGGATGATCAAGGACTCTTCAGACCATGACAGAAAGCAGAAAATGTAACTTAGTCCTTGAGTAAGACCTTGAATGTGAACCACCGCCTGCACCAAGGGAATTTTCTGCTCCTTCTTCCAGATGAAAAGAATGCATTTGCCAAATAATAGCTACCTAATCACTGCCAAAAATTAAGTTGATCTCTTCTAGTAAAGATTCCATATCACCTACAGCAGTTGAGATCAGTGTTACCTCATGCTTAAGTGATGTTAAACCACTAACATTTGACACAATCCATCTGATTTCTGCAAAGACCTAACTGGTAAATTAAATGAGAATGTGATAGAGACCACCACCTTTAAGTCTCTGAGAGTGGCACACTCTCCACCGTTCTGCCTAGGATGTGGTACTACTTCCGATTTACCATCTTGGCTGGGCTTGAGGCAGTTTTAAGGACTTTCAATTGTCCTCTCTTTCCATAATGGCTCTTAGTTCATCGTCTGGAGCCTAATGTGGGTTTCTGTCAGTTACCAAGAATATTCATCTTGACCGTGAGTCAGAAAAATGACCACAGACTGGGTTTGTGAACCCACTGCAACCAAAGTGAAACAATTTGGGCCGGGACTTGATTTATCACCTGGCATTTATATACCTCCACTCTATCGGGAGAGCCATAACCATGTCTAAGCTGCCCTGGTGTCAACGTTAGCTCAGATCTTGTATCTAACAGCACTCAAAAGCTCTGACCGGTCACCCTTTTCTCAGGGTTCAATTGCTCTCACAAATTTTCGGGTTGGATTGGAGGAAATTACACTGAATATACCAAAGGAAGAAATATACTTTTCTCAGGACCCAGGATCCCCTTCAGTTGATGGGCTTCAGTGTGAGACAGGGCTCAGGTATAGAAACTGGGTGAAGGGTTATGATTTTCCATTGATATTAGCCCTGTTCACCCAAACTTAATTTGATTTTGTATGTAAGTGAAGCTATACTATTGTCTGCCTATCTACCTCACTCCCAAGAACAACGTGGTCTATTAACCATAGCCACAGACCCCATAGACTTGAACATGTAATTGCAGCGAACTTAGTTCGAAGGTCTCAATTGGCTTTTATTTGTGATTCTAGAATTCTATTTTATAGAATGAGGTGTTCTCATGAGCTGAAGAGAGGAAAGTTTGACTTTATAGGCAGAAAGTGGCTGAGAAAAGCAGAAATAGAGAACAAAAAGCAAATTGGTCATTTTGAAGTGGCTTTCCTCCTAAAAGTTAAAGCAGAGAGGGCTTCCTTATCATGCCTGCTAAAACTGGCTTGTTCAGGGATTTGGCTATTGTCTCTCCTGATTTCTTGGAAGGCCAGATAGATGACTTAATTTTGACTTGATAGCATAGAGTCTCAGCACTGGAAACTATATTGTTTTGTTCTGTTGGGCCTAATGCAGGAGCTCAGTTCAGACTTATGACCTCTCATAAATTTTATTTAACAAACCTGAGCTAAAACTATAAAACTCCTAGATGAAAACATGTAAATAAATCTTTGTAACCTTGTGTTAGGCAATGGCTCATTAAAAGAAAAAAATTTTGGATAAATTAAATTTGATGGAGTTTAATTGAGCAAACAACAATTCACAAATAGAGCAGCCACCAGATTTGGAATAGGGTCAGAGTGACGCCAGGGCTGCCACATGGTCAGATAACATTTATGGACAGAAATGGGAAAGTGATATACAGAAAATAGAAATGAAGTACAGAAACAGCTGAATTGGTTACAAGTCAGCATTTTCTTTATTTGACCTTGCTTTAAACAGTTGGCTGCCTGTGATTGGCTGAAACTCTGTGATTGTACAAGAGTAAGTAAGTTACAGTCATTTACACATCCAGTTAGCTTACAGTTTACTATGTATGGAGAAACCTTTAGGCTCAACTTAAAATATGTACAGAGATAGTTTTATGTTAAACTTAATTTGACAATTATCCTGTTTTGGTCAACATCTCGATTTTGCAGGATTGACTAAAATGTTAGGCATTGACATCACTTTGTCACCATCATAAATTGACTTATTTGGTCTCAAATCCCACTGGGAAATAGACACAATTGTCAGTTTTGCAAGGTAGGAACAAGGAAACAGAACAATAGAAAAAAACTGGTAACCAGGTTACTTTCTTGTAAGTGTTAGAACAGAGGAGACTCTCTTATTATTCTGGAATCTCCTGCTTTTAGGAAGATCTACATGGTATTTTGAGATCTATATGCTTTCTTAAAGTTTCAGTTTGGTTATATTGCATTTAGCATGAGAGACTCCATTTTTGTTTGGTCTGGTCTGTTGGTGCCTAGTGCAAGAGCTCAATCCAGAACAATGGCCTCCCATAATTTTGTTTAACAATTCTCACTTGAGAATGTGACCAAAACTTAAGACTTTAACGCTACTCTCAGTTACCATTTTGGGGAGTTGTCAGTCTCAATACGTCATTCACAGGCCACAGTGTCCTCATGGTCATGCATTTCTTTGAGTTTTTGTTATTCTGGTCAAAGACAGACCATTTGACATTCTACGGATGGCTGCATGCAAACATTTAAAACATTTGAGAGAAAACGGCACACCAGGGAGACTACTGTTATGACCACAAGGAGGATAATACCAAGACCAGCTGGTTATATTTTAAACAAATGTCTTCAAAAACATCTCTAGTGTGCTTTTGTTACCGCCTATGCCTCACACCATTTCTTTAAAGACATTCATTAAATGATTAGTATGGTATTATTTCATATTTATATGGAGTATTAGAGCTTACAATAACTACAAGTCCATAAGGCATGTAGGGGATTATTTTTATATGAATATTATAGATAAGGAAATTCAGACTCAGAATATATGACATCCCAATCATTTATATCGTTATGACTGGCAGAGCTAATATTCAAGGCATGATCTCCCAACTCCAAGTTTAATGTGTTCCCCCTACACCACAGGACTTCTCTGGTTAGAACAACCCGACAAGGGGATTACAATTTGAACAAATGATTTACAATTATGCAAGAGATGAGGCCATGAGCTAAGAAAAAATGCAATATTTAGATTGTATTCTTTATTATTTAAAGTATAGGGGTCCAAAATAAGCAAGACAATTGCCCACTCTGCATTGTTTTGTTAAAAAGAAAAATCTAGAGAGTTACGTTCAGGTCGGTTCTCAATACCAATTTTCAAGAGTTATATCAACAGAATAAAAGCAGTGCTTCTACCGGAAGAGTAGAGAAAATATTAACAGTGAAGAGAAGTCAGATAAACCCTCCACTTCACACTGCAGCATAACCAGATATATTAAGGGTAGTCTGCTGCAACCATACGATTTCAGTTTTTTAAAGCATGACCCTGTGTTAATAGCCTAGGTATCCTCAACTCTTCCAGCCTTTTTTGACTACCCTCCCCTACATTTAATGGTTTAAATTTTTAAAAAATGATCTCATCTCACAAAATAGTGAGTAGATAATCCAATGTCAACCCCAACCCCAAACATCCTCAAGGATCTCTGTAGCATTGTTGCTCTTTTGCTCACCCTCTTGACCCGATTGTAAAATGTGGCCTTCTTTTTCATCATTTCTCTCCAAAATATTGATCATAAAAAGCACTACTAGATACAACACAGTGTGTGGAATAGATTTCAACTGCAGGTTAAGTGGAATGTGTTTGAAGGTAGAAGGGAATACGTGGAAGCATCATGAAAAACAAAAAACTAAAAATGTAGTCCCAATATTCCTACTCCTTAACCACTTTTGCCATTACCTTCACACAGATTTCTTTTCCATAGGACATACTCTCTCTTCGGGCTCTGGCCTCTGGTCATCTCACTTCACCTCTTGCTTTCTGGTTACTTTCTTCCCCATCACTTCTCCTTTACTCTCTCCCTCTTAGAAAGCTGTTGAGAAAAAACACGTCACGCAGAGAACTCACCTTCCAGAGATCCTGGGGCCTATCTTTTCACACTCAAATTGCACAATTATATGCTTCCATAAGAAAATAAAATTATCTCCCAAAGAAGTGGGATTAAAACTTTTAGAATTACCTAATTTTCTTCCATCAAAGAAATCCTAATTTTTATCTTAGAAATTCCAGAATGTCTAGTAGAAATGTTATATTCTACTCTACAAAATACCCCTTTGATGTAAAGTATTATTTGAAGCAATGTATAATCAAGTAAAATTAATATTTTGAATACATTCACAGAGAAGAACTGAGACAAATAAATGGAAGTTATAGGATAGTAGTGCTTCGCTTAAAAGAAGTTAAACTACTCACTGGCGCTATCTGAGGTCTCATGAGCTACAGGTATCCAAAACTGGAAATAGTCAAAAAGATACAGACAACGATCCATGAGACAGACCTCAGAGAGAATCATCCATTGCATAAAAAGTTGGACTCAACAATGTCTAAGGTCCTTTCCAACCCTCAGAGTTTGTTTTCCAAGTCTCAGTCACCCAAGGCATGGGTCTCTGCACACTTGCAGTCCATCCTGTGGTTTACAGGATAACTTCATTGTTTGGCTCAGTCTTTTCTACATCCACATATTTATACTTAATATTCACATAGTAACATCAAAGCACATTAAAAATTCCAATATAGAAACATTTAAGGAGCTGTTCACACCTCTAACATGCTTTATTGATTTGTATTGCTGTACATAAATAAGATACAATTATATTAATTATTGATATATGGATTATTGATAAGAAAACATTTTCTTCTAAATATGATCTTATCTAACTAGGTATGAGTTAAGGAGAATTAAGGAGAAAAGAAAGACAACCTTCAAATATCAGCTGATTCGCACACAAAAATAAGTAATAAGCTATGTGTAGAAATTGTATATTATGAGAATTCATGTTATAGAACCTTCAGTCTAGAGGAAAAATCATGCACCTCAAAAAATGTTTTTCAAAAGTCTTCATATTATTCAAAATTATACGGTGATTAGAGTATTGTCAGGTGGGACCAACAATTTAAATGAAATAAACACAGTTTTTGTTTCCTGACCCCGCAAATTAAGTGGAAGTTATGAAATCTGGAATATTTCATATGCATGTCCTTGGCAATACAATGTGAAAATGGTTGGGTATCCAAACTGCTTTGAATTTCAGATAGTTTTCTTATAACAAATTCAAGTTATCTTCAAGATTTTACAAGCCAGCTTTCCTAGATATAGATTTATTTATTCAACCAGCCAACATTTACTAAGTATCTTCTAAGGACACAGAAAACTATTTCTACTAATACCATGAAAAGCAGCAAACAACATTTATTACACACTTACTACGCACCAGGCACAGTTATCCATTTTACTTGCATTATATTTTTTTAATCAATAATCTATAATAATAGACACAGAAACCAAAGCTGGCCTTGATCACCTGTTGCATTAATAGATCTGCACAACTCCAGGCTCCATTCTTAACTGTTATTCTATATCCCTGAGCTACACAAAAAGGTGATCCAATGGAGACAACACAGTAAAATTCTATGGTAGAGGCAAACACAGAATGCAAGAAAAAACCCCTAACTCTACCTAGGAAGGTAGTAACTGAGTCAAGGACAGAGATTATTCGAGGACTCATCAGGAAAGGTAATGTTTGATCTGAATCACAAGGAGAGACTTGGAGTTATCCAGAAGATTGAGTGAAAAGTCCAGAGTCATGCAAGAGAAAAGTACATATGAGAATCTGCATTTCAGGGTAGCTGAAATGGGCATCATGGGAGATTAAAATAAACAGGTAGGTGGGAGGCATCAGTCATTATTATAAGCTTTGACTTGCCAATAAATTTGATTTCTTTAAAGATAATAAAAATCACTGAAGAATCTTAAGCAGGGGAACGAAGTGATCAAATATATATATTTAAGAAAGATCATTTTACTTGCCTTCATTGGGCAATAGATATGGAGGAAAGAAGATAGACTCAAGACATAGGTCTAAGGGATCAGTCAGATGAGGAGAGGGAACCAGACAGAGGGACTATCAGAATGTCCAGGTTTCTGGCCTAGACAACTGAGTTGATGGTAGCGCGTTTACTGCAGTAATGAAGACAGTTGATGGAGCAACTGTATGGTAAAATACATGTTCTGATCTACTTTGGATTGTCGGGACCTAAATTGGAGATTTGAATCACTATGGATTTCAAAGATCTAATCAAGATTCCTTAGCTTTTTACTCAGAGGCCAAACTCAGAAATCAAAAGAGTAGAAGAGTAGAAACAACAGCATTTTGTGTCTAAACTTTCATCCCTTTTAAACTTGGAGAACAAAGGGAAAGGGAAGGGAGAGAGACCAATACTATGAGTTTACTCTTTCCTCTCTCTCTCTATTTCTCTCTCTCTCTCTCTCTCTCTATTTATCTCTCTGGGTTTATTTGCTACTAGCAAAGGAAGAGGTTGCTTATAGGTGGTAAAAATGATCAGTGCTTGTGAAGACTTGAGTGGATACTAGGGACATGTCACCCAGAATTCCTATGTGAAAGCAGTCTGTAATAATGTTGGGTGGCTTGCTTAAAAAGTCTACTTACTCAAGTGAGTATAACTGTCATATGCAAAGATAGCCAGAGCTTTGGACTCTGAATATCCTACCTTAGGTGGACCCTTCTTTGTACTACAGATAATTTTCCCATGATGTCTGTCATCCCCAACTTATAAACATTTTTGCTAATGCCTTGTCTATCATCATCTTGTATGGTTTGATGAGGTGTTTGTGGCACATGTAAAATATCTGACTAATGGAAACAGGGCTACTGCTAGCACATAAGTAGAAGATAATCTCTCCTTCAGGCATGCCTATTACACAACAGCAACTCTTCGGATAGTGAGTTATTAAATGTCCTGCTTGGGTAGACAAACTAGCAAAAGGTGCCTCCTTCCTAGGGACTGACATAATTGTCTACCAGTGTATATGTTCCAGTCTCCAGCCAGCCAGTCAAGCCAACATAAGCATGCATGGGGGTCTTCCACACAACACCCTACTTTATACTCTTTATAAACAAAGGAAATTCAATATTCCACATCCCCAATGCCATTGCATTGCGTGACTCCAGGAGACACCGAGCGCGTGGAAAGGTTGTGATGGTCCCCCTGGAGTTGTGCTACTTGGCAGCCCTCCAGATATTCTATCCCATCCAATTATTATGTAATTTTGTGAGTAGTTACTGGGGTGGGAATTCTCTGACAAATGAGACTTTTTCCCAATCCTTCCCTACTACACATTGCTCAACAGGCCTCTGATCTACCAATTTTAATTCTATCTCCAAATTCTATCTTGAATCCATGTCCTTCTCTCCATCTCAATCTTCTATTCTGAGGCTCTATCGTCTCTCACCTAGACCAGGGTTCTTATGTATCCATTATGCTCTCACCTCCAGTACATTTCCCACAGTGAGTTAGAATGATATTATTTAAACAGAACTCTGGTTATTTCATCCCTTCTTAAAACCCATCGATGGTTTTGCGTTTCTCTTAAACTGAAATCTTCAATCCTATGGCCAGCAAAGTCTCTGCATAGTCTCCTATGTTCCTCTCCAGCCTCATTTCCTATCACCCACTGTCTCACACTATCCTGCAGGCACATGTGCCTTCTTTCAGTTTCTTTAGGCTGCCAGACTCTTTCCTGTCTCAGAATATTTGCGTGTGCTATTGTCTTTGTCAGAAATTCTCTTCCTCCCAATGTTTCACCAGGTTACCGCTGCTCATTCTTTGGATTCTAACATTATTGCTACTTCCCTAGAGGAGCTTCTTGATCTAAATCAAGTCCCATAATGAGAAGTGGTAATCTCTCACCATATCCTGAGCTATGTTGAATACTAATCGCAATGCATAATTTGTGTTATTTATTAACTCCATCTCCCCAGGTGGTAAGCTCCGCCACGATGGGGGCTATGCCTGTTCTGTTGACTACTGGATCTTCTGTATCTAGCATGGTGGCTGCTATATTTGTGGATAACAGGGTAGGTAACAGGTTGAGAGAGCTGGGCTGAAGACATATTTTTAATTTTGGGCATGTAACAGACTGATAAAATTGCTGAAAAACATTAATAGTAAAAAGAAAAGATGGCCAAAGACAGAATTCTAGAGAAATCCCTCTGGGTAGACAGCCTATGCCCAAGCAGGTCAATTCCCAGCTACCCCTATGAAAAATGAAAATGTATGTGAAGATAGTAGTAGTATTGATGGCAGTGGCATTGAAGGTAGCAGGGATGTTGGCAACAGTAACAAAGAGGAATTTTTATTTTCTACTTACCATTTGCTGTACAATTTCACTAACTTATTTTGATGTCAAACTTTATCACAGCTGAGTTCTGCCTTCTAAGCATATAAACTATAGAATATAAAATTTGCCTCTTTGAAAACGATAGGCAGTTTTGACAATATATTTGAATTCATTAACCTCTTAACTCTGGTACAAGTCCATATTCACAAGTATGACAATGATTAAGTTAATGAGTTAATCATTCCCTTCTAGTTACAGTCTTTCTTAATTAGTTGATTTAAATTGGGGAGTGGGAGGAGGAAGGAGAAGAATCTTCTGTGGAGTCTATTTTCATAGTGCCAGATAAGATTTCTAAAGGCTTTTTTTTTTGAAAGATGCAGAAATGTAGACATCTTTTCAATACCGTTTATAATTTTTTAAGCTACCAAGTCCTACTAAGCCGATTATCATATTTTAGCAAAAGAAATTGGTTGGCAAGTACTTCCTAAGTGCCTGCCCTGCTGTGACCATACCCTTAATTTGGGCCCTACAGGGAACATGGGGAGGGGAGAGATGTGGCATGGGCTTTCCAGGATTGTGGATTTGAAGTTTACTAGTCACCTAACCAAAAATGAAGAGTGATGGACCATATCCCCAAGATCAGTTGCATTCTCTCACAGGGTTTTAGTTCATAGGTAACACTTCCAGGTTTAAAAAAAAAAAAAAAAAAAAAAAGTCAAAATGTACTCAAATGTCCCTGCATGAATTAGACCAGGCCCTATAAATGCTCTATAATTACATTATGCAGACACTTTTGAAATAATATCCTTAGCATTTTAGTATTTTCCTTTCTCATTTATGATTTTAAAAGCTCTCTCAAGTGACCTTAAATAAATGCCAGATGATAATCTCAAATTTCCACACTTCAATAATTTCTTTCTTGTCAGTGCACTCATAAGCGCAAAGATTTTAAAATATCTTTTCTTCTCATACAGTATGCATAATTGGAATGGTGCAAACTCATTCTGTACCTTTGGAGCTCGAGAGGCTTTTTAATTTTACATCTCTGTGTCTGTAGCAGAAAGAAGCAGAAAGGTGAGTGATTTGGTAAAAGAGAACTCAGTTAAAGAACCTAGAAGATGATACCAGAGACTTATTGAGGCTCTTAAGAGAAGTGATTCATATACTTGACTTCCCTCCTTCTTCTACACCCCTCTGCTTCCTAAATTATTTCTCATTCACACACTCTCTCACCTCACCGCCATTGCCTCTTCCTTACCTATGTCTTCAAACCCTAAAATAAAAATCTTACTGGGGCCAGGCGTGGTGGCTCACGCCTGTAATCCCAGCATTTTGGGCAGCCTAGGCAGGTGGATCACTTGAGGTCAGGAGCTCAAGACCAGCCTGGCCAACATGGTGAAACCTCATCTCCACCAAAAATACAAAAATTAGCCGGGCATGGTGGTGGGGACCTGTCATTCCACCTACTTGGGAGGCTGAGGCAGGAAAATCATTTGAACTCGGGAGGTGGAGGTTGCAGTGAGCCGAGATTGCACCACTACACTCCAGTCTGGGCGACAGAGCAAGATTCTGTCTAAAATAAATACATACATACATACATACATACATACATACATACATAACTATGTTGAAGTATTTTTTTCCTTTCCATGATTTCATAATCAAACTCAAAACATATTTCAATTTAAACATTTTCAGGAATTTTTTTTAATCTGTGCATTATGCTCCAGGGCCCCAAATTAGTCAAAATTGGAACTCCATGATGCTATCATTTGGAAGCACAGAAAAGAGAAGTTTTACTTAGAAGTATTCTTAGATATTATCTAATTCTTTACGAATTTTTGCAAATTATTTTCACCTTACAAATGTATATTAAGGCCTTATTAAGAGTGAATTTCATAATTCTCTCCAGTAAACTTAAGTTCATTGTAATAAAGAGAGAAAGCTTTGTAAGGGCAGGAATGTACTGAAAACTTTTTGAAGAAGGCCAGTAATTCTAGGACTTCCACATAGGTCTACAAAAAGGTCTCATCAATCGGTTTCTACGTGGCCCAAACGTTAGCCTTGGAAATGGAGATAGGATCTCAGGATAGCTCTTAGGTCCCTGATAGGACCATGGAGAAGGAAAAAAAAGAGTGGGGGAAAGGAAGCTAGGCACTGACCTTGCAAACCATCCTGTCATTTACTTTCTGATTTCAATGTTTTTTACATATTCTGAAAAAGAAATATGAGAATTACATATAAGAAATCAAGAATATAATTCTGAAAGGTAAATAATATCTAGTGCTTTTCATTTTGATGCAAAAAATTATATAGTTGATACTTTTTATAGTTATGTATTGTTATTTTAATTGTTCATATTATTTCTGATCTTGTTTTTATACTTGATTGTAAGTGTCTTGAAGGCAGAGACCTTGGTGGAAGGCTTGTACATACTTCACAGGAATCACAGTGCACCAAGAATATATTAACTTGAATGGTAAGATAAAATAAAATCAATCGTTACTTAAATTTTTCGTGCCACAGAGGGAAATTAAATGTTTTATATTGACTTAGGGGGGATTAACTTTACCTATATTTCAGCGAATAATTTGAACATGTGTTGAGAATCTTCTTTGATAACTGTACACAAGTGTTTCTTATTTATCTGTAATTTTAAAAACTAAAAATAACAGAGTATGATAATTCCAGTCTAACTTTGTGTATGTAGATGTATATACACACACATATATACATATATACATATATACACATTATATGTATATATATGTGCATATATATGAGGGAATGTGTATATATGTATATATATGCGCATACATACATATAGACACATTCCATCATATATATACACACACTCTTATATATGAGAATATATATTATGAGAGAATGTGTACATATGTGCGTGTGTGTATATATATATACATATGTATGTATGTATATGTATAGCAATGGAGGAAAAGAAGTACGTCCAAGCACCTGAGCAGCCATTTGGCTGAAAAGGACTACAGCCAGTGTGACTTCTTGAACTTAAGATCATATACTTAATCAGTGCCTGGCCTAACCCTTAATAAGTCAAATCTCTATTGATTTGCAGCCTTACTATCTCAGAGTGTGCTGTGAGTGGATACAGTAGCTGGCAAGTGGGAGAACTAAGAGTGGAGAAGGTGCCTTCACTGGGAAATAGGTCACCACAGAGCTTTCCTCATCATGGTGCATATAAGGGAGTATACCCCTTCAGGAAGGCAACAGGAGCAACACAGAGAGGAGTAGCATAATGCATCCAATATGATCAGACAAAGAAAAATAAGTCCCCAACAAATAAGAACGCATAACTCATGAACCTGACTAGCACAGAACAAAGAAATAATTTAACCACAGTAAGTCTAGCAGATCAATATAAGCAATCAACATTTAGACTAAAATGAGGATTTTTCACACTGGTTTATGCAGTTTGACTGATTTCACGATCTAAATCAATCGGTTTAAGCAGATTGATCAATTTCACCACCTGAATTCTTTCCATATGGATGTAGCTTAAGAATACTACAAGAATATTTAAAATTATGTACACACAGTCGTTTCATAGATAACTGAATGAAAATGAAATTTCTACCCCAAGATAAAATGATTAAAATCATGTGGGTAGTGGCAGAAATTGTGTACATAAAGACTGCTCTAAACATATGATACCTTAGCTCCATATCTGGTTCTTTAAAGCTGTCCCCAGGCAACCTTACTGTAGAAAGTTTAGGGGCAGGTTATCAGTGACACGTGGAGGGCTCTCTGGGCTAGGAAGGGACTTTCAGGCCACAGTGTTCTCACAAGTTCTAAGAAGTCATTCACAGTGAGAGGGACCACATTCGAAGAGGATTGACAGTTTAGACTGAAAACAGCTTTCAAAGAGACTAATCTTATAAAGTATTGCAAATGAATAAGGGCAACAGGAGTAGGTGTTCACCTGCCAGTCTCCGCCGTGCAAGATGAGAGCCTGTCTGTACGCACACATGCGCTGACTTAAAAAAAAATCATATAAAAAACAACATCTTTGCTACGGAGTCGTTTTTAACAAGTATTACAGAAAGAGCACCAGCTACCAAAAAGAGTTGCCAGGGCCAGAAGGAGCCATCAATCGAAACAGTTTACATTTCAAAGTTTTTCCAAGAAGAGTGAAAACGTCTCCTCTCCTTGATGGAAAACGGAGGAGCTGTAGTAAAGAATCTATTTGCTGCCTTCTCAGTCAAGTTTCTTTCTCTAGAGTAGCCCTTTAACCATTAGGCTGAGGCCAACAGGTAGAGATAAAAAGGAATGTTTGCGTCTTCTGCTTGTGCTCTGAGCAGCTTACTAGGCTGTAGAGTTAGGATAAAAATCCTCTTTCTTTTGCGAGTTTCGTTGTTCAGAAAGGAGTCTTTTTTGCTCTTGGGCACTACTGGAGATAAACAGGTCACTTTGACTTTTACACTCTGTACTTCCATTGACATCACTAACAATTATACACATCAGCCTTGGAACGTGTTTTTCTCCCCAAAATATTTCAGGAATTGACTGTTTCTTCTCTCGGCTTCATTTACAACCTTGGAAATTAATGCTAAACATGCTACATTTTAACCAGTGTATATTTGTTTATCTCTTAAAAAAAATCCTTTATTTGAAAGAAAAAAATTTGGCCCTAGGTGAAAAAGTATTTCTTAAAATCAGGAACAGTTTTCATAAGATATACAATCTAAATGTATACTTCTGTTTTTAGCTTTTAATTTTCTGCTTAATTTTTTCCTTATTTCTAAAGACCAAATTTGATTTCCTGAATCCATTAGGATAAATTCTACATACCTCATTCTTACTTCTAGAAGCATGTCAAATGAAAGCACTAATCTAGGAAAAAATTTAATTTCACAATTAAGACTTGGGAAAGAAAGCAACAGACCCTGGGACCCCTTTGTCATGAACTTGTCTCATAAAAATAGTTATTTGTGCTTCTCCCTCCCCTTACTCCAATAATTCCACCACTGGATTCAATTGTTATCACATCTCTTTGACCAACAGGCAGTTTGTAGAACCATAATGAAGACTCCGCATCCGTGATGATCATTTTTTCAGATTGCAGTGTGAATAAAAAAGGGAATAAATGAAAGGACCCCCTTCTATTTTTGCACACACATATAAATGCTGCTCATTACGGTTACAAAAATTACAGTCACTTTCTTAGATTGATTTATTGATATAAATGACACGATATCACTGAAAAAATATTGCCAATTTCCATATTAACATCCTTTATAAATACCATTGGTTCTCAATGAACTCCTTCTGACCTCCTGGTCTGAGACCGTCGCTATGTGATGTACATAATTCTCTCAACACTGATCCATTACTTCTGCTCAGTGCTGGGGGTCAGGCCAATAGTGTAAAGTCAAAGATAATTAGCACCCCTATCAATAACCAGCTACAGAATTGCTGCCTAAGTGACAGGCCAGAAAAGCCAAAAAAGAAGGGGGCAATATAAAGTAGAAGGGAAGTGCCGGTATATTCTGTGGTTCGAGCAGCTGCTATGGACTATCAGCATCACCAGGAGACCTCATTGCATTAGCATAAATTCAAATGACAAATGCACAGTGCTATTCAGAGACTCATTAATTTGCAATGGGTGCAGTGCTCATGACATATTAGTGCAAAATTCAAATGTCTTTGTAGCAATGTGAATTTAGTTGTGAGACCAAAGTCGCTAAAATGAAAATGTGTGGTTTTTTTAGCAGTTTATTAAATTATGAACTGTGATGACTATATCCGTGCATCTTTTTAAGCAGATGAGGTCCAGCGTGCTCCAGCGGCAAATCGCATGGTTTGTGTTGATATTTTCCTGTCAGACAATTTCCCAAGCAGCAGATAAGATACCAGACTGTCTGCCTTGCTCCGCTGCATGCGGACTGAGAGCTCCCCCTTCTGGACAAATGACATTGCCACTCTAAAAGAAAACCCAGCCATTTTTTGTCTTCTTTTTATATTTTTAAAAGGTTTTGAGGCAAAGAATTTTGGTGTCCACCTAAGCCAGAAGAAAACAATTTGCAATTATTTATTATAAGTGACAGTACATGATAACTGTCTTCAAAATACTGAAGAGTCACCCTCAATTGAAATGCATCATATAATTTTATATGAAGCTTCTTCAAGACCTCACTTGCAAATATCTTTTAAAAATAACTGCCTGATTTATATATACCAAGAATATAAGCTACAAAAATAATAAAAACTATCATATTCATATTGCTTCCACAATGTCATAAACAAACTTAAAATTACTAGCATTCTATTGTATAAGAAAAAAAGCAAGTATATACACGGCTGGAGCCTTTTAAACAAAGCAACCAAGTGTATATTGTATTCAACTCTATTGAATGAAATTATGAACAGACCCAGACAAGGAAAGTCAGATCAACCCATGTCACATGTGTGTGGTGTGTTGCATGCGCATTTTTCTCTTTAACATCAGGAATCTTCTGTCCAATTACTTCAAGTTAGTCAAAGCAGTTTTATCATTGGTGTGTCTTTTAAAAATTGGCATGGTTTTTACATTTAAATAATGACTCAGATTAGTACAATAATGGGATGAAGAAGGTAATTTGTCTGCAGTATTAACATTACAAAAATATACAAGATGTTAACACCTGCACTTCTCAGTACCCAGGGTTCATAGCCTCTTAGAGTAGACCTGCATCCCAGTTTATATGATCTAAATATTCATGTTCACATCTAATACTAACAAAAACATACATATAGCATTTTTCAGTAAAAGCTATAGCTTCCCAAACCATGTAACATACCTCTGAATGAACTGAAAAACATGTTGCATTTTGAAAGTTACTTTTAGGAGAATAGAAAACCTTAAAGTAAAAAAAGATTTGCCCTTTGGCCATTTGAGCCAACTAATCTCCATCAGAGTACTAGAAGTGTGTTTTAGCAGATCTTTGTGAAAATTTATGTTTATCATTTTTTAACTTTAAATATGTTACTGAATGTAAAAAGGGGTGACATCACTCTGTTACTGCTTATAGACTTAATTACGTACTTTCTGAGCATTATTTCAGTTTATGATGAATTTGGGAGGAAGGTCTTCCAATGAAAGTTGTGTACTTTTGAATTATATTTTATAATATCATTGAAGCATTGTATCATCTTCAGCAATTAAAAGTAAGATCATTGTTATCTATTCCAGTTACTTGCAATTGAAATGGTCTTGAGTTATTTAGCAGGCTCATTTTATTTTACAGTAACTGCTACAAGGAAGACACAGAACTAATGAGGATTGAGAAAGATCACTGTACTGTACATTAAACATGTGGAAGTTGTCTATAACTGAGCAACATCAGATTTATCACTGTAGCCAGATGTCTAGGCATTGTTTTTCCCTAATGAATTTTCTTTCACCAAGTAATTAGAATCCCAGATTTACAGAATGTTAGAACTGGGAGAGTCATTGTTGATCATCTCTCATTTTATGGATGGGAGAACCAAAGGTTCAGAAAAGTTCAGCGAATTTACCAAGACCTAGTGGTTAGAAAATGGCAGAACTGAAACAAGAACCCTGCTCTCTACACATCCTTTCCCAAACTTGAGCTGACAAGCCCAGAGGGCCTGTAAAAACACAGATTGCTGAGCGTATTTCCAGGGTTCCTGATTCTGTAGGGCTGCAGTAGGGCCTACTGATTTGCATTTTTATCGAGTTCTAGGCAATGTTATGCTTGCTTGTCCAGGGACCACACTTTGAGAGCTATTGGTCTCTAAACCAGTTTTTGAAAAAACTGCTGGCATTTTATTTCTAATAGCTTTTCTCTTAAAGAAGAAAGCAAACTCAAGCTAATACTTGCACATTACTTTGTTGTCATCTCTCTAATAGAGGGTTCGGTAATACATTATGAAAAGTCTGGAAGGTTGCAGAAAAACAACAATAACAAAAACGGCACCCCGATTAAGGCATTTGGGGGCACTAAAAATAAAATAACGTCTGAGCTTCAGTTTTTCTAAATCATAACAGAATGTAGTTGGAAGCCAAATATAGGAAAGATGGCCTTGTTTTCTGGTCCCTTCCCCCACTAGCCAACAACATTTAGACAACATAGAAGTTTACCTTTTTAGTCTCTAAAATAGAATAGCATTCACAGACTTAATTAATCAAGGTACAATTCATCATTGCCTATATAGTATTCACAAATTTACATACTAAGGGCCAGAAAGAAGGAGCCCCTGTGTAAATGAACTTGAACTCATCCGTGCCTGAAGCACCGACTCAGAAGAACAGGAGCATGTTCAAGAGGAACTTCGCCAGGGCACGTGCTCGTTCTTAAGCCCACAACACAGAATTCAACAAACCTGTTCAGCAGTCTGGTGGCACAGTTGTAATATAATTTCATTTTTTCCTGGTTTGAAGAATGACCGTGATGAAGATAATCACCAAAATACAAATATATATATATATACACACACTTAATTTTAAAAAATAGTATCAGTTTGGAAAATGAAAATAACTGATGGTGAAAAAAGATTTTAACTATATACATAAACCTTGATGTTCTTATGTTTTTTCCTCCCATTTTTATTGAAGTACAATATAATTACTTCTTTTTATATAAGACTTTAAGGTAAATTACCTTTTGTCAGTTTTCTAGAAAAATTTAATTTCATATGATGGGCTTATCTCAGTTGATGCTATCAATCAAATGGCATTTTTCCGGACATTCAGGGTGCCTTCCCCCTAAATAACATCCCTGTTTTGGGGGTTTTTTGCTAAGTTATTACACTAAAATCGGATTCCATGTATTATTTAAACTTTCACAGAAAATCACCTTTTCACTTAAAAATAATTTTCAAATATAAATGGTTTCCAAGCAGATTTTACTGTGCTTTTTGCCTTATACTTAGTTTTCTACCATTATCCCTGTTTTTCAGATAAGCCAACCAAATCACAGAAAAACTAACATAGGTTTTGCTGTGATTGCAGGTGCATCCAGTGTGTTCCTGGGCTTACTTCATGCCTAAACCAACATTTTGTGTTCGCTGTTATTTCCTTTAGGCCCTCCATTAATAGACTTCTAATCCCAACATCTTTTGCCACCCTAGGTGCTTCCTTTCTTGTTTCTTTCTCAGGTTCTGCCTACCAAAACCCTTTAATGACTTGACATTTCTGAATTATAGCAAAAATGTATTTTGCTCTGTGTAAATTAAACTGAATTATTTAGTGTTTCGATCATAATTTAAAAAAATTATGAGTGGCAAACAGGGAATTAGTTTATTCAGAACAAAAGTCTATGATAAAATAATTCCTTTTTCAGGACAATAGAATACTATTTATTTAAAAAAATAAAATAAATAAAATAAATAAATTCTGTCCTGTAAAAAAAGTGTTAAGTGTGATCAAATATTGTGACTCAGAGGTTATCTGGAAAAAAAAAAAAAAAGCATATTATCAATGTAAACAGCTAAAAACTAGCCTCCTATGAATACTAAAGAAAATAAATTATAATCTATTAATTCAGGTTTTCTGTTCTACAACTGTGTTTTTATTTATACCTTTTCATTTCAAATGTATGTGCAAAAACTACTTTTATCCCTCAGTAAAAATAAAGCTAGATATTTTCTGGTATATTAAGCAACTCTGTTTTACCTGTTTCTAAAATCTTCTCTCTGATATTTTCATCACGGGTATCTTACACAGACTCTAGAAATGCAAAGGCAATACAAATGGTATGTAAGAACCTTTATTAATCTTTGTTTCAAGGAGAATGTGAACATTCTCTGTACGATTAATATTCTGTGTCCACCCACAAAATTCTACAGAGAAGTACGTGTGTGTGTATGTGTGTGTGTGTGTGTCAATCGGTAAGTTTGATTTTAGTAGGAAATTAGTAAAATATGCATATTACAAATAAAGAGAGTACAAGTCCCCGTCTGCCATTTATAGTAAGATTTTATATTTCAGAGCTTAATAATGAACCTCTCTGGGGAAAATTTAATAAAGCAGGTGCCCTTGTATTGCCGGCAGTTTGGTTTTTCTGCATCTCTTTTCTTCTTACTCCCCGGGGGGGGAAAAAGTCTCAGTAAGATTTGTGACCCTGTATCAAAGATAAATCTAGTATAGTCTGGACTATACACCACCCAAACTGATCCAGATCTCCCACCCAACCCACTGTTCGTTACTGTTTATAAAGTGCAACATGCCCTGTGAAATTATAGGTTGGAGCATTCTTTATCTGTCCTTACCACAAGAAGTACAAAACCAGTTTAGAGTAACTGGAAACTGCAGTGTTTCAAATTTAAAGAAACACCAGTTATGTATAGGGTGGGTTAGGGATGGGGGTAGTTCTTAACTGTTCTTTTCTCCTACAGAACACTGAGCGTCTAAAACATGTTCAATCCTGTTAATGCTTGTCAAAAATTTCACAGTTCAGCTTTGTTCAGATTTTTTACTGACTATGAAAAATCAATTTGGTGGGATTCAGATTCATAAAGATGAAAGAGCTGCAAGAGACCTTAAATAACCTTGTTCTACTAAGTCTATAGGTAAAAACTGAGTCTCAGTGAAATTAAGGGACTTGCTCAAGGTTTCACATGTCCAGATTGGAACTCAAGTCTGCAGGCGTCCAGTCCATCATCCTTCCCACTGCTCATTTCATCTATTATTATACTTCAGTAATTAAACAATTTAGATAAGCTATACAATGTGATTTCACAATTAAGATAAAGCAGTCATATTATATCCAGGGTTGTGTGGAATTTCATCTGTGCAAAATTTCACTTGGTATTTAGTCATTACACTCAAATAGTATCATTATCTTTCAATTACAGAGATCAATTTTAGTTCATTAGCAAAATAAAATGCTTGCAGAAGGTCCACACAAATTCTTCAAAGCTGCAATCTTCTAAATGTCAGAATTGAAATACATTTTATAAAAAAAACAAAATGTGACAAAAGTACTTGAGGTTAAACCACAGCTGTGCAAGACTCACTGCCCTGCGTGATCATAAATCTGCTAAAAAGGCATAATTCAAAGTTCTGTAAAGGAAAATGTGTGCCGTTGCCAACTAATAATATTGCCATTTCCCCCAATTTCTTGGATTTTGCAGCTTTTCAAGAAAGATTTGGGTCATAGGATATTGTGACACAAATAAAGTATTATGAGTACAGATTCAACCTAAGATGACCTAGAGGCTGCATAAAGGGAAGATTAGATTAATATTGAAGCCTTGCAAGAGGATTACTATCTATAGGCAAAAACAATGGCCCAAACAATATAGCTATTAGAAATGATGGTAAGCTTATCAGGCTTTCTAAACTGAGAGCCTTAATTGCTATCCAAACAAATCCCAGTCAGCTAAGCAGAGCTACCAGCAAAGGGGCAATATTATCAAGTTTAAGTCGATGCTAATATCCTTTTGATAAATCTGTGTTGATAAATCTTGGAAGAAGTTATTTACAAAATATGTATAAAGTTGTTGCTCCTTAATATGTTTAACTATTGTGAGGTTATCATACTAGAGTTTCTAAGATTATATGGATATTTCAGCTTTAACTTGTTAGAATATGTAAACCAAAAATATAGCCTTTGGTTTTCCAACATGTTTTTATACTATTGTACTTTTTTCTAAAGAAGGAAGTGGTGATTTGTTCATACTATGATGTGGCCACACTGATATCACAGCTAGTGATCCTTGTGGCATAAATTACGTTTGCAATAAATGAGATTCGTTTTCTACTAATATAATCAGAAATTTTAAACCCAAAAAGATAAAGGGTTTTCAATTTTACCTTTATACATAACCCTTTTCAACATAAGTAAACTCTTCATAAATTTTGTTATGGAATGTAAATAATACATAGTCTTCTTTGTGATTACTTGTTTCATGGAACCCAGTCCCTAGAATTCTCAATTACTAGAAATTCAAGAAGTTCATCATGTTAAACAGTTTACTAATACAGTAGAAAGATGAGAAATATCATTTTGTGCCATACTGACCAAGGGTAGTGGTATTCATCGAGCCTGGATGGTAAGTAAAGCAGGCAAGCAAGAAAATAGAAATTAGGGGTGCACTGAGAGTTGTCCCATAAACATGAGTGAAGGCCAGGAAAAAAGTTTAAGAGAACAGAAAGGGCCTTTTTTTAAAAATGGAACATGTCAGGCACAGTAGTTCATGCCTGTAATCCCAATCCCTTTGTAGGCTGAGGCAGGAGGATCACTTGAAGCCATGAGTTCAAGACCAGCCTGGGCAACATAGCAAGACCTTGTCTCTACAAAAAATAATAATAATAATAACAAATTTTTAAAAAAATTTAATTAGTCAGGCATGTTGTCGCACACTTATAGTCCTAGCTAATAGGGAGGTTGAGATGAGATCACTTGAGCCCATGAGTTCAGGGCTGCAGTGAGTTATATGATCATGCCACTGTATTCCAGCGTGGATGGCAGAGTAAGACCTTATTTCTATTTCTTTTTTTTTTTTTTTAAGGAAGCCTAGTGTAGTAATTAAACTCCAGAGGCAAAATTTAAATATTCTTGTGTTATGGGTGGGAGAGATGGACAGGTAATTGTGAGATTATCAATAAGTATGCACTAAGTATGCATAAGAGCATTGTACTCAGCAATCAAGTCTCCAAGGAAAAGAACTGTGTGTGTGTGATTGAAAGGGCAGGGGGAGGCACTGAGGAATATCCAGAGCCATGCCTGCCATTGAGGGACTGAAGTCATCCTGTTTTGAAGGATCACTTGGGTGAGCCCCAGGAAAGTTTTCTGCTGCATAGACTAACAGATGGAGGAAGGCCAGAGCTCAATAACAGCAGAACACATCAGTGAAAAGCAAACTGATGGCAGTCCAGTCACAAAGCCGACGCAAGGCTCATCTGTGCTTGGAAGTACTGTTGGAGAAGGGCTTCCTTTGGGTTTGTAAAATCCCTTAAATTCTTAGACAGTCTTGGAAACTGGTTGGCCCCCTAAGTATGCAATACCGTACTTCTGGCCAGCGTGGCATGTGGAAGCTTAAGCCAATCCTACTTTAACCTAGCAAAGGAAAAACAGTGTGACTGTCCTTGCAAGCAGAGCCTGGGGACTGCTTTATCCCAATTATGTAAATACTTTGTTGTGTTGTTGTCTCTTTTGTTTTAAAAATACCACTACTGAAGGTAACTGATAAGTGTGCAGATGAAGCTGAAAACCCCATTGTACAGCTCTCAATCCATTTTACATTTTTACCTGCACACCTAGTCATTTGGATTATGATATTTACAACTAAATGCTTTATATACAAAAATCTAGTATTGCTGATACTCTTGATCTTATACTTTATTCCATAAACAAATCCATGATATTAGGAATGCTGATGGTGAGACTGTCCTGAATGTTGCTATTATTTAGAAATTTTCAGTAATGTCCTATCGTTTCATATGTTTCTCAATGTCCCGCATTGTTCACTTATATTCATCTTTTACAAAGAAAACAGAACCATGGGAAATGCTCAGAGATATATAGGTTGTCTTAATTTAACTCACAGATTTTTAAAAAATTCAAGCCTGGGGTTTAGAAAACAGGAGTAACTAGAAATGAAGCTCTCCGTCAACAAAAACTTTGAGTGGAAAATAACAGGCTCTCTTGAATAGCTTGGATATTCCATTTAAGGCCAAGAGTCTAGGAAAAACAAAAACTCCTTTTAAAATTATTCGAGTTTTTGATTTCTCAAATAACACATTTACGTACTTGCATTAAACAGCAAACATTACAAAGAACTCTAAATTATCAGTTGATCACCGTAATGAAAATACAAATCAGTTCCCATAGGTAAGCACTGTTACCAGTTACTGCTATATTCGTCTAAACTGTTTCCTATACACTTATAAAGATCCATAGAATAAGTACATAGTTGCCTTTATATACACAATTAGTACATGAAAATATGGTATATTTGATTTTACATGAACAGAGAGAAGGTATCTTTCAATTCTATGAGTATGTAATTTAATTATATTGATAAAAATAAAACATTTTTTGCAATTATTGGCCTAGAAATTAGCACCGAATTTTGCTTCCGAAATAACATATTAGCAGGAGCCTCTTCTACCTAAGGAGGAAAAATCTGCTTTAATAGCCCTTTCATATCCTTCGCAGCCCAGTGACAGACAGCATATATTTAGCTTCACTCTCATCTGCAAAACAGAAATGTTCCGCTCAGATTTTGTTATAAAACTTGTACCTGATGAACCTCAAGGCAAGTTGTGGAATCACATACCATTTTTGTCCAGCAATCCACTTTACTCATCTTTTATTGTCATTGCTTATCAAATTTGCAACACACACACATATATTCATAGACACATAGAGAAAATTAAACCCTACACTTCTTCCCTTGAGAGGGGAAAGGAAACAAAAATAGGAAAGTCAATATTCAATATTTGCTGTGGTTAAGTATATATATATATGTATATATGTATATGTTTATATATATGTTTCCCCCTGGAGGTTGCTGGATAGAGGATGGGTTTACAAAAAGTTTAAATAAATGATCAGTTACTCTAAGACCTCCAGAGACTTCACATTTTTTAACTCTAATATTTGGGGGCTGTTTGATTTGATGTTTGATTTGAAATGAAAAGGTTTAAATAAATGCTTGGAAAGTATACTGGATGGCAGTATTTAGCAATCTTGTTTTCTTTACATAATGTAACACACTAATGGACTACATTTTTCTTTGCTTTCTGCCGTTAACTTTGAAAATAAGCAAGTTACTGTCCAAATCAGAGCCAAAAACACCACAGGGTTTCTGGCTGCGAAGGGACACTTCATGCACAAATGTGGGAAAGGAAAAAGTTGATAAACAGCCAGTTGGGAAGTGTGAAGAGATTATTTTTATTTCATGGTGTTTTCAGTGTGTAGTATCTCAGATGTTCAAAAATATATCACTATGCCTGAAAGTTTACAATTCCCATGGTAGATATTATCTGATGTAGTAGCAGATAAAGTACTTATAATGGGGACACTATCCCTCAACCTCTCCCTCTCTTTTCTTCTCTCCATTCCAAATCTAGCACCGTAAAAATGAAGCTTCATGGAAGTCAAGCTTAAGCACACTGGGATTTTAATGAATGGGTCCATGAGACGCAGCTCTTAAAAACAGATGCTGTCCCTCTGCTGCTGTTCTCTCTTCTTGGTTATTTTTATTTCTTTCCCAGTCAAAGAGGTTGGTACGTCAGGGTGATTTTCCTTTGCTAACCATCCTTTTTCCAACATATAACACCAAAGTATTATGTTCAGACCTCAAGGTTTACAATGATAGTGTTTGAACAAAACTGGGGGGAAAAAAAACTTGAACAAATTACAATTTGCATTCTATTGTTGATTCTGTAGAATTTAAAAATGTATATATAAATGTACATAGGAGAATGAACACACACATACAATCAGACCACACTGGGTCTCTAAAATAATAAAAAGTAATTATCTGATCAAAGTGCCAACCTGCAACCCTTTTGTGAGGTTTCTAGTGTGTATTGCACATTTTCTTTTACATGAAACATTGCCTGCACTAGCCTTTTCATTAGTTCATTCCTCTCATTGTCATTGCCTCTGATTATTTTGTTAATTATGATCTTGATGTTTAATTAATATTTATAGATTGTGCTAATTTCATAACACAGGAAACATTTGAAATTAAATAAAGAAAAATTTGAATTTATTTAATTTAATCAATAAAGGTGTATCACTTGGGAGCATAAATGGGAAGTTAATTTGTTTCACAAAATAAGTGCCACAACAATGGAAAGACAAAAATTTTAAATAAAATTCTCACAATAGAGAATAAAATAAAGAATATTTTCCTCTGATGTCCTGTAATAAATGCGCATGAAAATCAATTGACACTGGTAAAATCATGATTACAAATCATATTTTTTAATGTGTTCCAATATTTTGTATCTATGCACCCCCTAAAAAAGCTATTTAAATTAAGCAAAGAAATTTATCACAGATGAGCTAAAAAGTATACACATGTATAGAATGTTTTCTGTTGATAAGTAATAAATCTGTTGAATGAACATTCCAAAAAGCAGAGAGTTTTTGTGAAACTAGGAAACAATTAAAAACCACCATCTAACAGAATGGGTGGCAATTGCACGGATAAATCCCCCAGGCATTCCATGCCCATTCATTAGTTGAAAAGAAAAAAAAAAAAAAAATACCCAGGATACATCTTGTTTCTTGGACCCTTCATCCAAAAGAAACCAAAGCAAATTACAGTATTTCCAATTTAATTTGGAAGCTAGTCAACCCTCTGTTTAAACTTCTGAAATAATATTGGTAAAATAGTCAGAATCACAGACTCCTATCTGCTAGCTTTCCAATGACATGTGGTTCTTCTGTTCCTATGCAAAGAAGGGATTTATTTCTAGTAAATAAACTATTTCACGGGAAAAAATAAACACAATTTGATAAAGATAAGAATGTTGCATCATAGGAGACAAAGAAAAAAGCCGTGTGTTTATATCATATGTTTTAAAGTAGCTTCTTTTTATATTAGCAATTTCTTATCAAAAACAGGAAAATAGCACATTCATAAGATATGGAAAACTCAGCTTCTGAGGAATAGTAGTGTTTGACAAATATAAAATAAAAAACACCGTAACATCTGCTTTTGTAAATTCTGAAGACTGGTAAACTGAAGGTAAACTTCAGAAATGAGAGAGACTCAGTAGCACCAAGAGAAATGTAGGACCCAGAGAAAAATCTTAACAAAATTCCTGTCCATTTTCCTTCTTAGTTTTATTGAATAAACAAATCCATTGGTGGAGTAAGGAGCTGGATGTTAATGCTTCCTCCTTCAGTCTGTCTAGGTCAGGAGTAGGCAAACAAACATGTCCCCACTAAGTGTTAGAAAATCTCTGGGCCTCAACCTTTTAAGGAAATGATTCTTAGCATCGATAAAACACCCCCACCTGCCTCTCTTTCATGACCTCCTTGAGAATACTCTTAAAGTTATCCTGCTCATAAAACTAATTCCATGGTTCCTCAAAAAGTTTAACATATGACCCAGCAGTTGCAGTCCTAGGGATATGTCCCAAAGAATTGAAAATAGGATTTGAAACAAAAATGTGTACACGAATGTTCATAACAGCACTATTCAAAAGTGTCAAAAGGTGGAAACTACCCAAATACCCATCAACAGATGAATGAATAAACAAAATGTGGTATATCCATACAATTATTCACCTGTAGAAGGTAATGAAATATTGATAAACAACATAGATGAACTCTGAAAGCATTATGCTAAGGGAAGAAGTCAGACAAAAGACCACATATTGAACGATTTCTTTCATATGATACACACAGCATAGGCAAATCCACAGAAAATAGTTCAGTGGTTGCCAGGGGTTGAGGAGAGGAATGAACTAGGGACTGACTGATTAACGGATATTAGGTTTCCTTTTAAGTTAATACAAATGTTCTGGGCTGGGCACCATGACTCATGCCTATATAATCCTGACACTTTAGGAGGCCAAAGTGGGAGGACTGCTTGAGCCCAGAAGTTTGAGATCAACTTACAAAAATTTTAAAATGTAGCCAGGCCTGGTGGCACCAAAATGTGGTAGGTGGTCAACTGGTGGTACATGAAATCACTTTAAGTGGTAAACAGCAAACATTAACTTTTTTATCTATCATGTCAAATTTGTAATTTTGGAAGTGAAAAAAATTTTGTTTTAAAATAAATTTACTTAGGTAAAAGTTTTAATTGACTTACAGAAGACAATTAAGCAGGCCAGGTGTGGTAGCTCATGCCCATAATCCCAGCACTTTGGGAGGCTAAGGTGGGAGGATTATTTGGACCCAGGAGTTCAAGATCAGCCTGGGCAATATAGCAAGACCCCATTTCCACAAAAATAAAGTTTAAAAAATAGCCAGGTGTGGCAGCATGCACCTGTAGTCCCAGCTACTTGGGAAGTGAGAAGAGAGGATCACTTGAGCCCAGGAGGTCAAGACTATGGTAAACCATGATTATGCCATTGCACTGCAGCCTGGGTGACAGAGTGCAACCCTGTCTCAAAAAAAAAAATGTTCTGTACCAACGTCGGGACTGGTGGTTGCACAGCATTGTGCATGTACTAAAAGCCACTGAATTGTATACTTTATAATGGTTAAAATGGTGAATTTTATATGTAAATTTTACCTCAAGTCAAAAAAAAAAAAAAAACTAATTCTAGCACATATGGCCTGGCCCAGAGCCTTCAGGGCTGATGTGCCTGGCTCAAGAGAACTAAAGACCCTGGCAAGTAAGCCTCCTTGCATCAATCCTACAAGGTGCACTATCTTTAAGTTGGGTAAAGTTTCTGCAGCAATGCCTCCATGCTCAAGTTTACTGTTTTAAAATTTGGCGGTTATGGCCCTAAACATAAAAACTCTGATCTGTTAAACAGTAGGCATTTTCAAGAAATCTGGATTTTAGAATATTCTTTCCAAGTTCAGGACCTGCTTTTAGCTCTTTGGCCATTAGATAAAAGAAATTTTAAAGCGAAAATGGTCAATGACTTCCTTCTAGGGTATCCATCTAACCAGTTTCCTGGAAGACTTACTTTACATCTATTACCCTACTGTTATTATTAATACTGTGCCTACCACTCTCAACTGTCTCAGTCTGGATGATCAATTATACAGTCTCCCTACTTCGAGGGGACCACTGTAAAGCCTCCCTATCTTTTCTATCCAACAGGAATCTTACTTGTGCCAGCTTTGATCCAGTTCTCTGGCAAGCTAGATGGGATTTGTCTTAATATGTGCATTCTGTTTGCCAAGGCATACATAGCATGTTTGGACACATGGTCTCATTTTATAATCTTTTGCTCTTATTTATTCTTCATACTCTATGGCAGAGCTAATCATTTGTGGGAACCAAAATGTTAAGAATAGATGGCATGTCAAATGTTGCCATAGCAGACTTTTCTGTGGGACATATTTTTAAAAATAATCCAAAAAGAAAATGTTTTAAACTTAATTTGAGTAGCCCCTGGTGTTATTGAATGGTAGTGTGTGAAGGGAATCTGGGTGAAATTTCACTCACATCTACTTTCTGGGATCAAGTCCTATAGACAATTCCATAGTTATCTCCCTATACTTGTGAGCATCCCTCTAGGTAAAAAGCAGTCATCTTTAAAAAAAAAAAAAAAGAAAAGAAAAAAGAAAAAAACCTACGCATAGTCTCAAAATTTATCTTCATACAAGATTAGATTAGAGAAGTAAGTGGGCTGAGAAGACTGAAATGGGCTGAGAAGTTTTCAAAATAGATTGCCATTGAACACATCAACTTTAATACATTCCTCTTAAATATCGCTGTCTGCTTCTTATATCATACATCTAGAAATTGCTTACTTCTAGAAATTTGGTGGCATAATGGTGGCATACTTCAGGATTTGACCATCAAAGTCATCCCAGGCAAAAATTACTCTGGCAATACTTTAGTCGGGCTACTTCGATTAAAACAGACGCTCACACAAGCCATCTTAAGAGAAGAGAAGTTTACTGTGAAATTACCCATAGGCTTAAAGAACCACTTACTGGCTACATCAGCCTCCCCCAGGGTAGGTGGTCATAATTACTGCCCTCCTTTGCTTATTCAAAATGTATGCTTCCTCAAAGCTTTGGTTTCCTATGGCTCAACCATGGCGCCAGTTTTACACCATAGCATCCTCTCAGCTTCAGATCCTTCTTTCCATTTAGTTCAGATAAGTAAAGGCGAATCTGATTGGTCCAACTTATCGCATTTCTGTGGAACAGCTGCCCTTGTTTCAGATTTATCATCCCTTTTCCATCCCCCCAACCAAGATAAACTGTTTTGGCCAAAGAAGAAAGGCCGGTCGTGTAATGCAGTTAAAATCCCCATCACCTCCCTATCATGAGAGGTTTTAAGCAAGATAAACTTCAAAACTGAGAGGGCTTCAGTAGCACCAACAGAAGTGTAGGACCCAGACAAAATATTTAACCAAAAGTTCCTGCCAAATTTCCTACTTTGTGTTATTGAATAAATAAATCCATTGGTGGAGTCAGGGTTCAGAATGGGAGATTCGGCATGCCTAGCTGGGGCAGTTACGCCTTCGTATTTTCCTCTCACGCATTTCAGTCCATCTCCATGAAAAAGTAGTTCCATAAAACTGCCTTCCATTCCCTTCCATTTCATTTCCGACCTCAACCTTCCCTGGATCTCATTCTCATTAACAATTATCTTTAACTGGGTATCAAATATTTCCAACATAACTTGTTAACTAGTGACAACATGATGCTACTTCCAGGAAATTAGGAGATTAATCTCTTCTCCTGTTTCTCAGACCTTCATCTTCCAAAATGTTTACTGGGAACATAGAAAGAGAACAAAAGATAGCCCAAACGTACATCTCTAATGACAGGCGTGACTTTATCTGCCATACTCACTCTGACTCTTCCCTGTGCTTATTACACGTCGCTCTCCTGAACCTTGGCTGCTGGCATGATTACATTTAAATTATCATCTCCTACCAGCTAATGCCAATATAATGGTAACCTATCTGTACTATTAAAGACACATTTAGGAACCGGAATTTCTGCCAAGCACCCCAACTACATCATAATTTTATTTACTAGGTCAGCTCAGGATTTTCTTGCTTTTCCATTTAATTCAAATCAATGCCCAATCAAAACACATTATGATTTATGTATATATTTCCATGACACTGCTTCAAAGCACAAAGCTTATGCAATAAAGTCTGATTTTTTGAAAGCATTTTTTAAATTACAAACATGAAAGTGCATATTTTGAAAGTCCTTTTTGCAGAAATGAAGGCCAGCCAGCTGGGGATAAAACATTGCAGATCTTTGCTGCACAGTGAGAATAGCAGTTTCTACAAAATTTTAAAAGTTGAATAATACTTACTAAATAACTGCATAGCACAATGTAGTACTATAGAAAATGTATTTCTTTAATAAAAGCTATCTCCTTGCCCTCAGAGTGCCTATAATAGTTTGATGGGTCCTCAGTATTATCTTCCTTGTTCAGTTTCTGAAGTTTTCAATTGGATAGCTTTTTCAGAGACTTGGGGAAAATAGTGAGCGAACAGCCCTAGAACCTTCTCTGGGCAGAAAAAAAAAAAAAAAAAAAATCCCATGAAATGTAATGTGTTAAGAAAATATCTTTCTTATCTCTCTAGTCCCCCAAGCAAGCCTGTCGAATTCTCCCACTTGTCGGTGTAGGGATCATGCCAGCAGCCAAGGTTCAGGAGAGTAATGTGGAATAAGCACAGGGAAGCATCAGAGTGAGTACAGAAGCTAAAGGCACGCCTATCATTAGAGATGTATGTTTGGGCTATATTTTGTTCTCTATGTTCCCAGTAAACATCATTTTGGAAGATGAAGGTCTGAGAAATAGGAGAAGAGATTAAAGATATCAGTCATGGGAAAGGAAGAGAAGCAGATAAACAACCTGACATCCCAGAAGGTGGGGATTTTCCCTTTTCTGGGAAGCAAAAAAAAAAAAAAAAAAGGAATCTTCTCAAGCAAATTTAACACCTTCATGCATGTAATTAATTTATTATCACTTAAAATAAAAAGTAGCAATAAAAACTCAGTCTAATCATGTGCAAAAGTTACTGTTTTCAGACACAGACCATGCAAACAGTCCTCAAGCTTATAAAAGATTACATCTTGGAACATGAGCTACCAAGTAAAATTACTGGATCTTGATTTTTTAATGTTATAAAGGGGTGGTGGGAGGGGGGGAGCAGAGGTGTATGTTCTTGCCTAAACCCTAACATTAAACATTTTGTAAGAAAAGCAGAAATGAGCTATTTAGTACCCCCCAAAATGTCTGTTTTAGACTTGTGCACATTAAAACCTTCGAAAATATTGAAGAGCACAAAGTATGAATCCCAGCACTATAATTTTTCTAGCTATGTGACCTCAGACAAGTTACCCTCTCAGACTCAGTTTCCTGATTTATAAAAATGGAATAATAATGGCACCTATCTCATGGGATATTGTAAGAGTTAAATTAGATAACCTATGTAAAGCACTCAGCAATGCCCAGAAAAGTGTGTGCGCTCAATAAAGGTTAGCTGTTGTTAGTATTATCATGTGTAATTATTAATAACCAGGCTCATGTCTTGCCACTCATCCTGTAAACTGCCCTGGTTCATCAAACCACATTGCAGCCCGTAAGTCCCAGACAAAAACACCAGATAACGCCATTGTATAGAATCCTACATATTTATTCCTGATATTGTTCTAATTCAGTTGCTCCTCATCACTCCTCCACCTGACTTGAATCATGCCACCAGTTTCCAACAATCCCCATGTGCCCTCTTCATTTTATTTATTTATTTTTATTTATTATTACTTTTTTAAGACGGGTCTCACTATGCTGCCCAGGATAGTTCTGAACTCTTGGTTCAAACAATTCTCTCACCTCAGCCTCCAGAGTAGCTGGAACTACAAGTGCCTGTCACCACTCCTGGCTCCATGTGCCCTCTTTAGCTCCAGCCCCCGTTCTGGCCTCCATCACTTCATTGGGACCTGCTCAAGCCAGCTATGTTCTCTTTACCAGCCCCACTGCCGCAGTGAAAGCATTAGATCACCTTAATAAATCATCTAAAATAACTTAATACAATCCATTATAAATGTATAAAATGTAACAGCTGCATAATTTTCCCTTAATTCAATCAAATCTTGATTCTTCCTTTACTCCTCCCCCACCAAAACTTGTTCCTTCCTGAGACCTCCTCATCTCAGTAAAAAGCACCTCTAGCACTTCCCCAGAATTCTAAATGTTGATTCTTCTCTTTTCTTACTCCCTAAATTCAATCCATTGGCAAGTTCTATAGCCTCAACTTTAAAATACATCCTGAATCTTTCCCCTTTTATCTCCATTACTAACACCTTTGTCCTTTATAGAATCAGCATCAGCACAACCTGCAAACACGGGCACCATCCCACTTGTATTGAATCAGACCCCACGGAGAAGAAGCAGGCCTATCAGCTTGTGTTCGGCCCTCCCTTCTGGTGATTCCCATGAACACTTCCATCAAAACCACTGCCATTTCTCCCACTGAGAATATCACAATAGCCTTCTGACTCATGTCCCTGACCCAACTCTTTTGCTCCCCAACAATCCATTTTCCACACAGCCGCAAGAATAACATTTTTTCACTTAAAATCCTCCAGTGACTTCCTATGTCCACTAAACTAAAATCCATTTTCCTTATTCTGGCTTACAAATCCCTTCATGAGCTGGCTACATTCTACTTTTCCAACTGCATTTCTCTCCAGCATCTTTTATGAGCTGGTGACACTGGTCTTCTCTTGCCATTACTTGAACATATCATTCTGGTTTCTACCACAGGGCCTTGGTAAAAACTTGCTCTTCTGCTGGGATCATTCTTGTCATTGGGATCCCAGCTTCAACGTTTGCTCCTCAGAGAGGTCTTCCCATTATGTTACTTAATAAGTAGCTTCTGGACTCCAATAATTCGTCACAATCAGATAGCCAACAATCATTCTCTATGTATCTCTAACTGTGATCTCATAACTTTCTTATTTGCTAACTTGAGATCTATTATCTTTCTTATACTAGAATAGACTAAGAGTAAGGACCTTGTTCATTATATTCACCCTTATTCACTCAGAAACTACAACATGGCCCAGCACGGTGGCTCACACCTGTAATCCCTGAACTTTGAAAGGCCGAGGTGAGCGGATCACCAGAGGTCAGGAGTTCGAGACCGGCCTGGCCAACATGGTGAGACCCCATCTCTACTAAAAATATAAAAATTAGCCTGGCATGGTGACAAGCACCTGTAATCCTAGCTACTTGCGAGGCTGAGGCAGGAGAATCACTTGAACCCGGTAGGTGGAGGTTGCAGTGAGCTAAGATCGCGCCACTGCACTCCAGCCCAGGCAACAAGAGTGAGATTTCATCTTAAAAAAAAAAAAAAAAAAAAAAGTGGAAACTACAACAATCACTGGCATATGTGCAGCAAACGTTTAATAAATATTAATATTTAACAATAATTAATAAATTAATTATTTATTGAAATAATTCATTAATTGAAATAAAGCAGAAGAGGAAGAAATATTTTCAGCAGTTTCAGGGAATTTGGAAAGTATTCTTTAAGAGGATTGTGTCCAGTTACCCTGAAAAGAGGCAGAGTAGGACAATGGATTAAAACTAAGCTTGGAATCAGATCCAGCAGGATTCAAATCCTAGGTCTACCTCTTACGATATACAACAAGTATCTCTTTTTTTTTTAACTTGTTCAACTTCTAAAGCAATTTTTTATCTTTCCTTTTTTTTTTTTTTTTTTTCATTTATTTTGTTTTGGAGACAAGGTCTCGCTCTGTCACCCAGACTGTAGTGGGTGGCATGATCACTGCTCACTGCAGCCTTGGCCTCCCAGACTCAAGCAATTATCCCACCTCAGCCCTCTGAGTAGCGGAGACTACAGGTGTGTGCTACCACCCCCAGCTAATTTTTTATTTTTTGTAGAGACGAGATTTCAGTGTTGCCCGGGCTTGTCTCAAACTCCTGGACTCAAGAGTTCCTCCTGCCTCCTGCTCAGCATCTTCCTCTCAGGGTCATTGTTGGGATTAACTAAATGATGTTACAGAGTAGTAGATCTACTCTGTAAACTATACTTTAAAGAAGATTTGGAATTCCTTGAAAAATATATGTGTCATATGACAATATAAATGTAAATCAAAACAAAATGAAGAAAAAATTCACCCTATAATCTCGTTTCCTTCAAAGAAAAAACTATTTCACCTTGCCATTTCCCTTTCACATACACATACAAATTGTTTACATAATGAAAATCTTAAAATGGGTTCAATTTTGTAATTTCTTGCCTTTTTGAAAACTCAATTCAAAATGTCTCCTTTTCTGTCTCTCTTTTTTTTTTTTTTTTTTTTTTTTTCTCAAGCAGACAAAGTGATCAAGTTGCTGGTCTCTCCTGCCTTTGAAGCTGAAAGTCTTACTACCTTCTTGTACTGCTCTCTACATTAGCAATTTCATCTTGCACTCTGATATTATGAATGTCATACCTTTAAAATGCATGAACAAACCCTTATTTGCACTAAAAATTCCAAGCCTTTGATCACTCTTCATCCTTTTGTCTCAAAAATAACTACTCCAGGTTTTGACTTGAATAGTGGTCAACTCAAAAGCACACGTCTCCGTGTTTGATCATGAATCTACAAAATTAAAAGCCTTTGTTCTCATTGGAGCAATGCTGGTAACAGGAAAAGGAGTGAATCCTGGAGACAGATAGAAGTTGGAAGTCACAAAAATATGACGAGTATCATCATTCGGGAGACAGCCTAAATTGCATAAGTTGTTGAAGTGCTTGTGGCCACTCTGAGTGTTGCGAAGGGATGACATAGGTATAATAAGGAAACGATTGTAAACGAATAGATTTTGAAAAGTAAACAGGGGAAAACGAAAGTCTCCAAGTTTACAATCTATCCAAGTAACATTAATTGAATGCCTACTTTCTGCCATGCAATGTGATAAATTCTGGAAATATGGTGATGATTAAAAATAAATAAATTAGCCAGGCAAGGTCATTCATGCCTGTAATTCCCAGAGCTTTGGGACACCAAGGCGAGGGGATTTCTTGAGGCCAGGAGTTTGAGACCATCCTGGGCAACATGACAGAGAGCACAGCATCCACAAAGGCCCTAAGTCAGAAACAAGGCCTGTTGACAGAACTGTTAGAAAACCAGTATGACAATGGCCAAAATTGCTCACAAGGTGAGTCAGAGCACCATGCAAGTCAATGTTGGGATGTGTCTAAATCAGTGCTAGAGCTGTAACTCACAAAGTTGGCTGTGAGTGTTAAAGAAAGAAAATAAGATAACCTTGGTAAGGAACATAGTACAGTGCCCGGCACAAACCAAAGCTATTTGTAAGTGTTCCCTATTCTTATTACCATCATATTCATGACCATGTCTACTTGCTCATACATTCGCCATTTTCCTCTTTTCTGCCATCTTACCAAGGCAGGTCAGGCCACTATTGTTCCTCACATGGATCACTCCAATAGCTTCCTTCAAACTCATTCTCTACACTGAATTCTTCCCTTCCCACATGAAAGCATTTAATGATTCCACCTCTGGTTAGTTGTGTGTAATGATGGCTTTGAATATGGTTCATTGTGTGCAATGTTTATAAGATTAAAAGCCAGACATTATTTATACCGGTCAAAATATACAGAAAATACAGTCATTGCCACCCAAGACAGTGATAGAGATGGCTTAAATATTATGTACTCAAAACGTCAGGTGAAATTAAAATATCATCCAGAGTAATTATAACTTTAACTAAGGAGTCACCTGTCAGGTAGGATCTCCAAAATACCAAAAGCTATATTGAGTGGGGAAGGTGAGGCTACATCTGCTCAGTGGAAGATCTAGGGAGAGCTAGAAATGTTGGAGCCTCTGATCACTTTAAAGTACAGCCTTCAGTAAAACTTCTCCAGAGTGAAGTTCTGAGACAGTCATAGCTCTCTGCTCCAGCCAACCAAGTCTAGAGCACCAGAGCATCTAGGACCCCAACTTCCTCATCAACAGTGTAAGAAGTGAGGCTGGGAGAGCCATGTAAGCAATAGAATTTCTAATTAACGGCAGGGCACGGTGGTTTACACCTGTCATCTAATCACTTTGGGAGGCCGAGGCGGGCAAATCATTTGAGATTAGGAGTTCGAGACCAGCCTGGCCAATAAGGTGAAACTCCCTCTCTATTAAAAATACCAAAATTAGCCAGGTGTGATGGCACACGCCTATAGTTCCAGCTACTCAAGAGACTGAGGCAGGAGAAGAGCTTGAATAGGGGAGGTGGAGGTTGCAGTGAGCCAAGATTATGCCACTGCACTCCAGCCTGGGTGACAGATTGAGATTCTGTCTCAAAAAAAATAAAATAAAATAAAATAAAATAAGAATTTTTAATTAAAGACCCCAAAATCCTTCTCTTTTTATTTTGAACTTAGTCCTGGCTAGCCTATGGTTAAATACCAACCATAATATAGGAACCTAAATGGCATAGTCTTCAAAATCAAGAGAAGTACAAACATAATAGAGTCACCTTCTAAATAAAACCCTTCTAATGATTCACATTGCCTCAAGATAAAATCACTCCATGTAGACCCTTTCATGATTTGTGATCTATACCCTCTTGAATTCCTCCAACTTCACCTCTCATTACAACCCACACTCACTCAACACTCCAAACTTAATCACAGCTTTTGAAATCTCTTGAGTCGATTACGCTCCAACTCATCTTTGAGTCTTAGGATATAGCCTACTCTATCTGCCTAGAATTTCTTCCCTCCCTGCTACCAATTCATTCTTCGGGACTCAGCTTAGAAATTATCTTCCACAGCCGGGCACAGTGGCTCATGCCTGTAATCCCAGCACTTTGGGAGGCCAAGGCAGGCAGGTCAATTGGGGTTGAGATTTCGATGCCAGCCTGACCAACATGGAAAAACCCCATCTCTACTAAAACTACAAAGTTAGCTGGGTATGGTGGCTCATGCCTGTAATCCCAGCTACTTGAGAGACTGAGGCAGGAGAATCACTTGAACCCAGGAGGCAGAGGTTGCAGTGAGTTTAGAGCATGCCATTGCACTCCAGCCTAGGCAACAAGAGCTAAACTCTGTCTCAAAAAATATGTATATATATTATCTTCCAAAAGATGCCTGTCCTAAATACCCTATCTGGGGTTTTGTGTCTCTCCTAAATGTTCCCACAGCACCCTGTTTCTATGCTTAGTAAACCATTGTCTGCTTTTGCACCCCACACCACCACACTAGATTGTGATCTGCCTGAAAGAAAATACAGTGATGTCTTCATTCATCTCTTTTCTTTTCTGTTTTAAATAATTTCAACTTTTATTTTAAATTCACAGGGTACAAGTGCAGACTTGTCACATGAGTATATTACACGACACTAAGATTTGGAGTACAGATGATCTTGTCACCCAGGTAGTGAACATAGTACCCTATAGGTAGCTTTTTACCCCATACCCTTCACACTCTCTCCCTCAACCCCAGTAGTCCCCAGTGTCTGTTGTCTCCATCTTTGTGCCCATGGGAGCTCAATATTTAGCTCCCACTAAATAAGAACATGCTGCATTTGGTTTTCTGTCCCTGTGTTAATTTGCTTAGAATAATGACCTCCAGCCTGGATCCATATTGCTCCACAAAGGACATAATTTTATTTTTTTATGACTGTGTAATATTCCATGGGGTGTGCGTATGGCATTTTGTTTACACAATCCACCATCATTGGGCACTTAGGTGCAATTGTGAATAGCACTGGGATGAACATACAAGTGCATAGGTCTTTTTTGTAGAACAATCGATTTTCCTTTGAGTATATACCCAGTAATGGGATGGCTGGGTCGAATGGTAGTTGTATTTTAAGTTCTTTGAGAAATCTCCAAACTGCCTTCCACAGTGGCTGAACTAATTTAAATTCCCATCAACAGTGTATAAACATTCCCTTTTCTCCACAGTCTCGGCAGCATCTGTTATTTTTTGATTTTTTAATAATAGCCATTCTGACTGGTGTGAGATGGTATCTCATTGTGGTTTTGATTCATTCACCAAATTGAGAGTTTTCTTTATGCACATAGTGAATAAAAATAAAGTCCCTATCCTCAAGAAGCTTATATACTTTATTTAGCTTGTCTTTCCAGCATGTAGCAGCACATAGTAAACAATAAATAGATGAAGAGAGTTTGAGTGGATAGCAGTTGTTCTTGTCATTGTTATTGGTTGGGAAATCTCTGAGAACAACCTTGCCCAGGGCAGGAGAGTTTAGAACATTTACTTTGTTTATAATATTTATTTATTTTCTGGTTATTGAAAACTATATTCATATACAAAATTCTATATATATATATATGCCTAAAGAAGTGAGTAAAAACTCAACTGAAAATACATATGAAACATTTATTGATATTTTATGTTTTCTTGCTGTGTGTTTCTGTGTACGTGTATATGTATGGATATGTACAGGTTTTTAATTGTTTTATTGGAATATAATTCATACATCACGCAGTTCACCCATTTAAAGTGTTTTTTAGTGTGTTCACAGGATGGTACAACAATCACCACAATCTAAATTTTAGAACATTTTCATCTTGCCAGAAAGAGATTCTACATACCGTTTAATTAGCAATCACCCCCAACATCGCACTCCCTTGCTCCAGGCAACCACTAATCTACTTTCTGTCTCTATGGATTTGACTATTCTAGGCATTTTATATAAATGGAATTATACAATATATAGTTTTGTGACTTGCTTCCTTCGCTTAGCATAATGTTTTCAAGGATTATCCATGTTGTAGCATGCCAGTATTTTATTTACTTTTATAACCAAATAATATTTCATTGTGTAGATATATCATATTTTATTTATCCATTCATCACTTGATAGACATTTGGGTTGTTTCCACTGTTTGGCTATCAGGAATAGTTCTGCTATAAACATTCATATACAAGGTTTTGTGTGGTTGTATGCCTTCATTTCTTTTGCTTATCTGCCAAGTAGTAAAATTGCTGGGTAATATGGTAACTCTGTGTTTAACATTTTGAGCAAATACCGAACTTTCAAAGTGGCTACACCAATTTATTTTCCCACCAGCAACAAATGAAGATTTCATTTTCTCCTGTATTTCTTAACTTAGGGAAGTTCTTATTGTAGATAGGTAAGATTTTACTGTATAAAGCAGATTTAGGTTCTGCTTTACAAACTACACAAGTGCGTCTCTCTTATAAAAGAATTACTTGTAATGTCTGTATTAGTCTGTTCAGGCTGCCATAACAAAATGCCAGAGATTAGGTGGTGTAAACAACAGAAATTTATTTTCTTACAGTTCTAGAGGCTGGAAAGCGCAAAATCAAGTTTCCAGCGGAGTTTAGTGTCTGGCGAGGGCTCTCTTCCTGGCTTGCAGATGGGTACTTTGTCCTCAGATGACCTTTTCTCAGAGCACATGCCTAAAGAAGAGAGAGAGAGCTCTGGTTGATCTTCCTTTTCTTATAAAGACAAAAACTCTCTCAGATTAGAGCCCCACCTTTATGACCTCACTTAACATCTATTACCTGTTTACAGTCCCTGTCTCCAAACACAGTCACATTAGGGGTTAGGGCTTCGACATGTGATTTTAGAGGAGGACACAATTCAGTCCATAGCAGTGACTAAAAAATGGTCTATTGCAAAATTCTATATGAAAATGATGCTCTAGGAGCAAGATATTAAAGTTTAAAAACTTTTTCCTTAAAATACATTATTTGCAAATTTTCTTTAAAATTCATTTTGTTGTGTTAGCTACATACCCTTCACGTCCAAGTGTGGATAAAAGTGTCTTTCTGAAATTTCTCACCTGCATCTACTTGCAATCTGGAAGAACAGACTTCACACTCTTTCAAAAGATATTTAAATTTTCTGTGTAGCTCAACTGTTGTTGTCTCTAACTCCATTTCCATGCTAGAGAAAATGATGCCTTTTACACCATTGAGAGCCTGTATAATCTTGAAAGTTTTCATTTGAACTGATGAAGGAAAAGAGGCCATCCTAGAGTTAGCTTTATTGGAAGCTTCTACTAAGCAAAAAACTTCAGATTTCCAAAGAAAACTAATTGGAACCCTGAAGCAGATGGGAAAAGCAGAAATTTCGGAACACCTCGGTGACCTCATTACAAGCATAATGAAGGAGGCAACGATGGAGTTAATTAGAAGAGAGGCAAGAAAAAGATTAAATGAGAGTACAAAAAAAATGTAACTCAGAGAAAGAGAGGCATTCAGCAAGAAATAGAATATGCTGATCTCTGCAAAACTATTCAGAACCGAGGGAGATGGGAGCTAGAATCAAACAAAAGGAATATAAACCAGGTGGCCACTGAGGATGAAAAGTCTGTAGAAAACACAAAGAGCGGGCACCTGGGAAGGAATTACCAGATATCTGCATCAAGCAGAAAATATAGACTTGGTAGCCAAAGGAATTTAGTTAGTTACACAAGAGGAGTCGTTCTTAATTGGGTGACACTGATTGTGTGCCTGTGTGTGTATGATGGATAAAACTCATGGATTTCTTAATAGTCACAAATAGACATTAGTCCAAATTTGTCCATTGCCACTTAAGGCCACCTTAAACTGTTAATATCTTAACCACTTTCTAACCTAAGGGCTATTACTCTACTATGTGTAGAGACCAAACAGACCTCTAAAGATCATTATTTTCATAAGCAATATTTGCCCTTCAGACATAGGCTGCGGATGGTAAATTTTAAAACTTGTCCATAAAATGGTATTTTAGATATGTAGTTTGTCCATTTATTTATGGCTCATACTCATTTTGAGAACAACAAGAAGACAGTTTCATAGCTCTAAAATTCACGTGTGAAAGTTTGTTGCAAGAAAGGAATACCATGCTTTCTGGTCCAAATATAATTATGCTACTTGTGTAGACTGGTGGTTTAAATTATAAGAAATTGCAAAGACATGATCCAGAAAATATTCAGTTGACACAGACTAACTTCTAGAAAGTTCAGCTCCAAAATTTATTTCTGAATTATGTAGATTAGCTAGTTACAATGAGCACACAGATTAGAAATTTGCCACATATTTTCTTTATTTATATTTGAAATAATCCAGGTCTACAAGCTGTGGTTGAAATGAACGTGAAACCATAAGTATGATTTGCTGTAGTTCACCTTAATGCCACATGGTGATACATTTATGGCTCCAGGTTCTCACTCATGTACCCCCCAGGGATGTCACCAGGTAAGCGTCAAATTGGACTAACCAGTCATTTTTGCTGTAATCCTACAGTGATCAAGAATGTAAGATTTATTGCAGCTCAGATTGTTACATGAATAATGTAGAAGGTACATTTCTCACATGTATCATATCTTCAAACCTCTTGCAGAACTATATTCCATTGTATACATAAATTAAAAGTTAATGCTTCAAACTTCCTTTACAGCATAAAAGAAGAAATAAAGTTTTAAAATATAAACAAAGAGATGGGTCAAATTATTTTGAATGTGATTTTTGGACAGTTGATTCCAAATAAGAGGAAGTAATATCTCATCCGAACTTTTGTAGAAATTTATACTATGGCAGCCCCATAGTATAAGCCCCATTTAACCCCATCATGGCAATTGTTTCCTAGTAACTAGTATTCTTAGTAAATCAGAAATTCATTTTTTAAGCATGGTCTTTTTAGTTCACTAATCTCTTTAATTACCCCCACTTCAACCCTTCTAACTATCTATCTGCCAGGCCAATTCCAAAGCCTAAAATTTCTAATTATTCTCTTCTATTTCCTCTGCCCTGTTGAACAGAAGTGTTCAACAGTTTAACTTCTGAAAAATGTCAGATAACCATGTTGATTGGCTTCCACAAACTTCTACTCCCTGAGTCTTCCCCAGTTGCTTTTAACTTCCAAGTTTACAGTAAATGAATAAACAGCAATAGCTATCCAATTGTGAGCTCTGGAGTCATTCCTATGTCATCCCTTTTTAACTCTTCCCCTCCTGCCATCTTCATTGTGGTTTATGTTTGTTAATAATCTTGGCTCCTTGTGAAGATTCCTTCTCTTGCTTAGTGACTTGAACTTAAACTGTGCTTTGAACTGTAGTTGTTTATACTTGGCTTTGCTTCTTTGATGGCACTCGTTCTTTGAAAAATACAACAATATTAACTATTTAAGGATAGATCTTAGTCACCTTTGATTCCCTCAATCAAAGATACAATAGCAGCCACTAAAAGATATCCTGTCCCCATCACCTAACCCAGTGCTGCTTCTTCTTTGCTTCTTCCAGGTAGGGAACAACTTTGAACATCATTCAACCATATTCAGGACCCAATACTGTTCCATAACCCTTCTACCAATTCCTGAATCATATCAAGTTTCCTTCCGTGTTCTTCCCACTATCTAACATTCTATTCTCTGGAAAACTGCCAAGCACTCCCACCCCTCATTTGCAGCATACACCCAACTTTATCAATCAGTCCAAAGTCATCCAAAAATATTAAGACTTTTAATTTCTTACCAATTCAAGGGCAATTATCACTTTCTCAAGAGTGAGTTTGGAAATGCACCTCGCAAGATTCTGACAAGTATGGTGCAGACACAAGGTGGACTCCAAACCTAAGCCATTTGTCTGGAGATCTGCTAGTTAAATTGGTTTTATTTGAAAACTAAATGGAAAAACTTAATGAAGGAAATGGTATGAAAGATTAAAGGCACAAAGGAGGGAAGAAGTTTACGGATACCAAATTGAGTTCATGAGAATGCTGGAAAATATTGTAAATACTGACCAAATGTGTGAAAGTGATATGGTTTGACTCTGTGTCCCCACCCAAATCTCATCTTGAATTGTATTCCCATAATCCCCATGTGTTGTGGGAGGGACCTGGTCAGAGATAACTTGAATCATGGCGGCAGTTTCTCCCATAGTGTTCTCGTGGTAGTGAATAAGTCTCATGAGATCTGATGGTTTTATCAGGGGTTTCTGCTTTTACATCTGCCTCATTTTCTCTTGACACTGCCATGTAAGAAGTGCCTTTTGCCTCCTGCCATGATTCTGAGGCCTCCCCTGCGATGTGGAACTGTAAGTCCAATTAAAACCTTCTCCTTTTTTTATTTTTTTTATTTTGAGACTGAGTCTTGCTCAGTTGCCTAGGCTAGAGCACGTAATCTTGGCTCACTGCAACCTCCACCTCCTGAGTTCAAGCAATTCTCTGCCTCTGCCTCCCAAGTAGGTGGGATTAGAGGCGCCTGCCACCATGCCAGGCTAATTTTTGTATTTTTAGTAGAGACAGGGTTTCACCATGTTGGCCAGGCTGGTCTTGAACTCCTGACCTCGTGCTCCACCCGCTTCAGCCTCGCAAAGTGCTGGGATTACAGGCGTGAGTCACTGCACCCAGCCTCAAACTTCTTTTTCTTTCCAGTCTTGGATATGTCTTTATCAGCAGCGTGAAAATAGACTAATACAGAAAGCCAGCATCGATCACTAGAGAAAGTACCAGAGTAGACAAGCAACAGGGAGCAGAACACATATTCCAGGGTGACAAGGCAAACAGAGTAGGGTGGGAGTGAAGGCATACCTTTCCTTATATGGAGCTGAGATGTGGTGAGAACAATGCAGTGTGATGACAGGAGTAGAATGGATGGGAATGAGTAAGCCAAGAATGGAGTGCCAAGGCCTTTGCTCTCACAGAAGAGAGGAAGAATGGAAATAAGACCACATTATTAACAGATTGTGTACCACTTTTAAAATAAATCTAAAATTCCATTATTGTACATTGTCACACTCTTACACAATTAGTTCTGGTTCTACTTTAAATCAGAATTATATGCTTGGAGCAAGTATGTTCTATATGACATTTGAAAGTTTCCTGTACAATGAGCACACTTAGTGATGAGGGAAGGAATAATAATACAATAATAATGCCACCATTTATTTATATAAAATTTTATCATGATACTTTTTGGCAAAATACATATTTAATTGTATAAAATGATTATAAGTGATATATAATATTTTATTGATAATAATATAATAATGAAGACTATATAATATATAGTGTAACATAATATAATATAATAAAAAATACTATAACATATTTGTCTCCAAGCCTTTACTAAATCACTTGCCTTCTTCCCTCGACTCCTTGCTAGGTTTGACGTTGTTCACATTCCTCTTCATCTGTAATTGAATTGTACATAAGAGTACTTTACATCAGAGTACTTTCCCCTCCGCCCAGTAGGGGTCTTGCTTTGTAGTTGCTCTTTGCACAGATGAGAAAAGAAACCAGCCCTTTCACCACTGAGGGGACCGCTGCTTTTTGCTTTTTTAGTCACATTATTATAAGAGCATCAGTGTTCAGGGACATATTCTGCTCATTTATCTAATAATCTCCAGAAGCTTTCTTAAAAGAACCAGAGTTCTTAGTGCAACTTCCTGAATGTGATCAGGTAAACATCAGTTCAAATTTTCAAATCTCAAAATTATACAGAGGCCAAGGAACTAGAGAACAGGGACCTTCTCATTCAGTTCCCCCACAGAAGAATATCAAAGAAAGATAGGCTGCCTTGTGAGTAACTTAGGTTCATAGGTAGACAGTCACCAAGGAAATTTTCATTAAGGTTTGATGCCAAGGAAAGCCACAGAATAGCCTACTGAAAGTATTAGGTCAAAACCCTAATGGAAGGGAGACAAGATGATAAGGGACAGAAAGGGGTAAAAGAGGAAGAGAAGGAAGAAGAAAATGGTATTCTTGTTTAAAAATGCATATGATACCAGCTACATGTAAACCACCTTTACAAATAAAATACAGCTGGAAAATGCCCACTCTTCAGTTAGATCCTAGATAACCACTTATCTCCATGGCTTACTTCACTCCCACAGTTGTCACTTTCCTCAGAGAGGTGGAGATCTAAGTTGTCAATTAATAGATAATGTAAGATTACTTAGACGTCATGTAAGCTTTTAGCCACATAGAAATACAACGTTGTACTTCTTTGTCAAGGCTACAGAGTTTAGTCAAATCATGGTTTTGGGGAAAAACAAGAGTTTGAAAATATGTTTGAAGATTACAGAGTACATGATCCTTTAAGATGCGAAATCTCACAATTATGACTTTTTAAATGACTCTACATTCCCCTTTCTGAGAATACAGAATATAATCTCAGTTTTTGCAAAATGTTTTCAGCATGTATATGTGCATTTGCTTATATACATACAAACATATATACAATATATCTTTGGAAATATGATGGCTTGATGTTTAAAGTTTTCTGACACTAAGCTGGATTATATTTTGAATCTAAACCTTTATAATATAACACAGTCCTTTTGTTTCAGTAAATTCTTTTCTTCCTGTTTTCAACACCTTAATGCTACATTATGAGTGCAATTCATACTGCAATAGAGCAACATAAGGCAGTATGACACAATTAGAAAGCACTTGTCTTGTAGGCTCTAGGTCTGAAAAAAAAATGAAAAACAAAAAGAAAGCACTTGTTTTCTATAGATATAGCATCAATGTCTCTGAAAGAGTTAATATTACTTCCAAAATACCAAGCCAGGGACATAGGAAAGCAGTGAGAAAATTGGTTCAATATGATATTGATTTGTGGAATTCCTGAGTTCAGAGCAAGAGTTCCCCACTTAGTCTATAGATCCAATCTAGGTATTCCTGGAATACATAGTTCAGGCAGAACTCACTGGAGATCTAGCAATATAAACACTAACCAAATTAACTCCAAGATGCTTTAGATACTGGTTCATGAACAATGGTACCAGTACACTCCTATGTACTCTTAGACCTTCCCATACTATCTATCCATCAAGCTGTGAAATGCCCAGACATACTCCAGCCACCAAGTAAAGAGTGGATGACATTTAATAAAAGCAAGTCAAAGTTAACATTTTGAATCAATTTCTTTCCCTAATATAGCAGCAGAGAGTGATTTAAAGCAAATGTTTTAATTGTGCATTTCCTCTGGCCGATCCTAATCTAGCATTAAAACAGTGCCTCCTACAACTTTGTCACTCCCACCTGCCACTGCTAATGTTGTAGTTGTGTAGGCATAACCTATGTGCATTTAGGTCCAAATTTAAAATATTCTGGAAGTTAGTGTTCCTTTCCAATGTACTTTTCTATATACAAACAGGAAAAAGTTAAATCGAGGCAAAAATCTGTAACTCTAAGGACACTTTGTCTTAGACATTTTCCTCACCATTTCTAATCATCTTTATAAAACTGCTTTGCCAAATAACAGCAGTCAAATTCTTAAATAAAAATAGCAGAAAATTGTAAATAAATAAAGAAATGAACAAACAGCTCTTTGCTCCAAATGAAAACATTTCCTATTATATTCCATCAGTGTAGTTACAGTTTAAAGGTATAAAGGGAGTGTCCAAAATAGTGTGTAAACAATAAATATTATCTAAAAATGAAACACACTTTATTAGCTGTTTAGGGCTTTCTATTTCTTCTGGCTAATAAAGTGGAATTCAAATATTACATTTGAAGCTGAATCATAAATCCATCAAAGAGCTTATTTTCCCCAAATCCCAACTTCAAAACATATGGAAAATTGCCTAAAGGTAGAGAAAGTTGTTGCTTTTATCACACTGTGCATCTAAATTCCCAAGATGATTGATTTAACGAGGTTTGCACATTAGAAGCCTTTTCCATTGTTACAATAAGAGGAAATCACAAGAAAGATTAATGCCCTCCGCATGGTGCCACTGTATTAAAATGTCTTTGAAATGTCTTCACTCCAGGAGCACTTCCTACCCATGCCAGTACTTAGTAAAGTTGGTCTCAGTGTGAAGGATTTATTAGTTACAGCCAAAGACGCTGTTGTGCTGGAAATAAATACCTGCAATACGCTTACTTTCCAAGAGACATATAAACCAGTCAGTTTCCAAACAAAATTTAATTTCATGGCCTGGTACAAGGAGAGCACGTCTCTGAGATGCTCGCAAGTGAGGCCACCCACAGGTCTGCCACAGTATCTAGGATCTTGTCACAACACTGCAGTGTTACCAAATGGAAAGCAAAGCCACGCACCCTCCTATCACTTGGAAAACTTCTCACACTTAGATCCTCACTGGCATTTTCTCTAAAGTAATGGAATGTTTTCTTGCTCTCACCTTTCTTCCTCTTCACAGACACAGGAGAAAAAACATTTCAATCTGCTCTTACAGTCTCTGGGATGGTGCCATACACCTGAGTCTGTTTTCTCATACTGCTTGGATTATATAAAAGAGGTGACTTCAGAGAATTATCTTTTAAATGATTAAGACTAAGACTCCTATACTCATATACAAGCAATAGCATTAACTGTGTACAAATTATATGGTCCATATTGAGCTAAGTGCTGGGATATACACATGAAACAATTTATGAACAAAAAATTATTTATTATTTCATTACCATGAAGTAAAATAATAAATCTGAAGTAAGTAGCACATACAACGATAAAACAAGTTAAAATAAGAAATATCATATGAAATGCAACAGAACTGTGATTGACAGATACCAAAATGTACATGGCATAGAAAGGCAATTGCTGGCATGCATCAAATATTAAATCAACAAGCATAGAAATAGAAAGTTTCTATCTAGTATATCAATGTTATTCCCTGGTATTATGCATTTCTGTTTCTTTCCCTCTCCTCATGCTCCCCTGGTCTGGAATGTTTCGTCTCTTCTCTGTTCATTCAAGTGATATTGTCCTTAAGGATCCAACTGAAATCCCACTTCCCCATGGCAACCACAAACCCCGTCATTCTCCCACTTCTATAAACTTTTAGTTTTTCTAGTAACCATCTCATACTTCAGTGTATATTGGCCCATACTGCTTACTATTGTTTCCCCTTAATTAATTATCCTTGCTGGCTTGCAAGCATCATGAGAGTAGGAAACAAACCTTCTATGACTTCTGTTTCCTCGTAACACTTATAGGAGTGAGCACGTGTTTATTTGTACTTAATAAATACTTGACACCTTGGTTTGATGTAGGATGGCCTGTTACCAAAAGACTTCATGAGGTTGTAAAAAAGTTGTTAAATGCAGAATGGAAACATTAATTTATTCACCACTTCAAAGTGAATAAACAAAAATAGTCATCAAAATATATAGAAAACACAGACACTGAGGTACAAATTATGCAGCGGTAAATGTTTAACTCATTAATTAGTTTAAAACAGTAAAAATTAGAATCGGGAAAAAAATCCATAGGTAAACACAATGGGAACAAGCAGTAATAGATGATGATTAATCCATATGCAAATACAATAGGAACGAACATTCATGTATTAACTCATAGTTTCTTTGCCTTGTTCCAAAAATTCTAGTATTGCTTCCTAGGCATCTCTCTCCCTTGTAATGAAAAAGTTAAGATTAACTGTCAGCAGATCATGAAGGTGTGGGACAAGCAGAAAGAAACAAAGAGCTTGTACACACGAGGCATTCAGGAGCCATGTAGGGAGAAAATTTACAGAGGATGAAGAGAAAAGCTGTTCAGAGAGCTGCTGGTGAGAGAGGTAGAGGTGAAAACAAAGACCTGGATTCCAGTTATATTTAGCTGCTAACTAGCAGAAATATTTGGGAAAGTTATTTAAACTCTTTGAATTACAGATAACGTACATATCTGTAAAATCAGAATAATAAAACCCACCATACGGGATTGTTGGAAGGATTAAATTAGTTCCTGGTTCATTATTGACATTCAGTAAATAGAGCAAATCTCACGTTATTATCAATAACAGGCTCTGAAATGTTGGTAATCTCACCTCAGCCTCCCAAGTAACTGGGACTACAAGCACACACCACTGTGCCTGGCTAATTTTTTGTACTTTTTGTAGAAACGGAGTTTCACCATGTTGCCCAGGCTACCCTTTCCCTTCGTTTGGCTATTTCTTTGATCATTCAGTGTCTTCCAATGCAACTTCTATCTTCACACTTTCCTCCTCTTGATATTATTTCCATGGCTTCACTTTTACCTATTCTACGGCAAGCACATATTGCCCCTGAGAGTACAGAAAGAAAAAATGCAAAGAAAAAGAAAAATATGGATTTTGTGTGTGTGTTTAATAAGTTCAATCAGCTGGGCGCAGTGGCTCACGCCTGTAATGCCAGCACTTTGGGAGGCCGAGGTGGGTGAATCACCTGAGGTTGGGAGTTCCAGACCAGCCTGGGCAACATGGTGAAACCCTGCCTCTGTTAAAAACACCAAAATTAGTCAGACATGGTGGCTCATGCCTATAATCCCAGCTACTCAAGAGGCTGAGACAGGAGAATCGCTTGAACCTGGGAGGTGGAGGTTGCAGTGAGCTCACAGTGAGCTGAGATCGCACCACTGCACTCCAGCCTGGGTGACAGAGCAAGACCCTGTCTCAAAAATAATAATAATGATAATAATAATAAGTTGAATTGTATGAAATTACCATTTTGTGGGGAAAAGTTTATATATATATGATATGTAATATGTTTATAACAGTATGTCTGTCTACAAATATTATAAATACCTAATGTTTTATTGCTCTGAGCTTATGAAAAGTAAAGATACATTTTCTTTGGTAACATTGCAAAACCATGTTCAATGTGTGGGGAAATTTCAAAAGTGAGCCATAAACCTCATACAAATGGTTATACAGTTAAGTTTCTTCAGTTGAAAGCAATAGGAGCCAATTCTGGCTAATTTAAACATAAAAAGTAATTTATTGGAAGGTATAGGGTAGTTCATAGGATTTTTTAAAAATCTGAACAATTCTTGGGAAACATAGACATAGGGCAACCATAGACCTCAAGAGCAAGAATTAATGTTCAGAAACCTGAACATTAGGTCCCAGAAATGATGAAGTTCTATTTTTTATGCGTGGGTTTTCCTTTCATGATTCAAAGTTCTGGTAGAGTCTAGCTGGCCTACTTTAGGCCAAGGCTCCACATAGAATCCCATGTTGTACAACCCCAGGGGCCAAATTCCTATTTAGTCTGTGACTGAACCAGTGAGAAAGAAGTTCCTTGGAATTACATGACATGGGATCTGGCATTAAAGCATGTGGACTGACTGTTCCAACAGGGCAGACAAAATTTTACTTTTTTGCCCCCCAAAAGTAAAATTTTACTTCCCAAAGCTGGAGGAAGGAAGAAGAGAGGTCTACCAGAGCACGTGTGTGTGTCCAGTGACAAAGGACAAGCAAAAGATACTCTTCCGAGTTGAATAACCTGGAATAAAACAAAAAATCACACTTATTTTCACAATAGTTACACTTTAATTGTTTCTGTTACTGAACCCTGTAAGAGAACATTCTCATAGCTGCTTACGAGATGATTCTTATAATTGTTGTTTAGCTAAAGTATTATAAGAATATGAGTCTTCAAAGCATATGAGTCTTCAAAGCACTCAAAGAATATGAGTCTTCATAAGCACACCCGTATTGCTTACGGGTGTGAAGAGGAGGGGTTCTTCTTAGCTGGAAATAAGCCAGATGCTTCTACAGAAAAAAATAAATAAATAAGCCCATAACCCTAGCCAGGAAGGATGAGGATATTCATTTATCAATTATCATAGTTCTGCCAGTCAGATATACAGGAAGCATACACTGCAGACCTGAAACCAGATCAGAAAAAGCACATTCTAAACAGATGGTGTTCAGCCAAGCAAAGTGTCTTTTATTAAGATTCCACACCTCCAGGTGCACATATAAGTTTCCTGCTACCACAAGACAATGTCAAGACTTGGCTTCCTGAACTACCTGGTTGCCAGTTTCTACCCCATGTTTTGTGGGTACAGCTAAAATAGCACAAGTGGTTTAAGCTCAGATTACAATCTTGGCTCCACCATTTACGTGCTAGTTTTATGAGACCCTGGGCAAGTAATTTATTCTCTGTCTCTCGGTTTTCTAATCTGGAAAAAGTGGAAATAATATTCCTGCCCCACAGGGTTGCATATTATTACATAAGTTAACGCATGTACAGTGCTTTGAATGTGCCTTGGGACTTCATAAATACTCAATAAAAATTAGCTAGATATTATTCTCCTAACTCTCCTGGTATACAACTATTATTGATTCCATAATTATGGTTATACAATCACCTTTCACCCTTTTAGTTTGTATATATGTATGTCTGTTTCTCTGGACCATAATCTTAGCTTTCCTCCAAAGTATATTCTTTGGTTTCATCTATTGGAGAACCAACATAGAGCACTTCTTTTGGTTAGACCCAATTTTTTTCTTGTTCACCCAGCAATTTCTCTGTCTCTTCATTACTAAGAGCACCCAAATTCATTCAAATCTAAGTCAGCCATGTTCTTTCCAAAAGACAACTTCTACCCAACCCCAAGAAGTTAGGTTTGTTTGGTCCAAGCCAATTACGGTAATTCCATTTTCCTTATTTTAGTTTGGGGCTGCATAAAGTATCACAGTCATTTCTTAGTCTGGTCTTTTATGACTCCAGATATGTGAGCAAACCAATGAAGAATCTGACCCTAGGTATTTAAGACATAACTCTCATATTGTGTAGAAAAGAAAATCAAAGCAATTAGCAGGGCATTAAGTTGGTAGTGAAGCCACCAGCCCTTTGAGGCTAGAATATAGCTAACTTGGGACAAAATTCTATAATCTGGGAATTTGACTCATCTATGCTAAAATTTTTCTTTCTAGTGTCCCGCTATGCTTAAACATCACAAAGAAATTTCAAATACTAACAAGGTGTCTTGGGTAGCAAGAGCTCAGTGGTATACAGCACTCAAATTTGTCCCAAAGGAGTCAGACCAGTAGCTCATAGAGCAATGGCAGGCCATTGAAGCAGAAGCAAGTACACATTTTGGTAGTTGTACCATTAAGAGTTGCAATGGATTTGGCTAAGATGTAAAAATAAAGACTCAAAAAATGAAAGAGGCTGTGCACGGTGGCTCACACCTGTAATCCCAACACTTTGGGAGGCTGAGGTAGGTGGATTACCTGAGGTCAGGAGTTCGAGACCAGCCCAGCCAACATGGTGAAACTCTATCTCCACTAAAAATACAAAAATTAGTCTGGCATGGTGGCACATGCCTGTAATCCCAGCTACTCGGGAGGCTGAGGCAGGAGAATCGCTTGAACCCCGCAGGTGGCGGTAGCAATGAGCCAAGATGGAGCCACTGCACTCCACACTGGGCAACAGAGAGAGACTCCATCTCAAAAAATAATAATAATAATAAAATAAATAAAAATAAACAGAAAGAAAAAAAAGAAACAGTACTCAGCATGCAGGTAAAAGTTAAGGTTTATTTGAGCGAATTCAGTTAACTTGGTAATTATCAAAAGACAAGGAGATGACAGTAACATCTGGATAGAATAATGTTCTACCATGCATTTTCGTTGTCTACTCAGTAGCAATTTCTCTGTCTCTTCATTATTAAGAGCGCCCAAATTCATTCAAATCTAAGTCAGCCATGTTCTTCCCAAAAGACAACTTCTACCCAACCCCAAAAAGTTAGATTTGTTTGGTCCAAGTCAATTACGGTAATTCCATTTTCCTTATTTTAGGAATGGGCATGTAATAAACGACTCACCTATAAGAAGTGAGGGGAGACTTCTGTGGATGGATAGATGAACAAGGTTTGTCGTTTTTAAAAAAGGCAAGAAGAAAATGGTAAGAGAAAAAATCAAGCATTTATTTTCTTTTTCCTGTATTTTGAGTAACCAAATAGTTTTTGAGAAATAGTTATTCTTTGTTCAAGAATGCCAACTAGGGCCGGGCGCGGTGGTTCACGCCTGTAATCCCAGCACTTTGGGAGGCCTAGGAGGGCGGATCATGAGGTCAGGAGATCAAGACCACGGTGAAACTCCGTCTCTAATAAAAATACAAAAGCTTAGCCGGGCGTAGTGACTGGTGCCTGTAGTTCCAGCTACTCCGGAGGCTGAGGCAGAAGAATGGCGTGAACCCGGGAGGCGGAGCTTGCAGTGAGCCGAGATCATGCCACAGCACTCCAGCCTGGAGGACAGAGCGAGACTCTGTCTCAAAAAAAATAAACTAAAATAAAAAAATTAAATTAAATTAAATTAAAAGAATGCCAACTAAAACAATTCAACCCTTAAAAGAATAATGAATCTAGGCAACAACCATCAATAGATGTTAAAATATTATGGAAAAGTTGACGTGGAACTTTATAGTGGATGGAATTTTACAGTGGATAGATCTTATTGACAACTTCTGAATCCACAGATGAATTTTAGTATACTAAAAGTAGAACAACAAAGCTGTATCTGTCATCCAATTTGAAGTTTGGGGCTGTATAAAGTATCACTTGTAAAATATTCTTACAAAACAAAAGTGAATCTTAATCTATTAAAGTCTCTATATTTAAATCTCTAGTTTGGAAATATGAGGAGAGATAATCAGGTTAAAACCATCACAAGGAAGCAACCAGCCAAATCCAGAACATAGGATAAACTACAGGACAAACTAATTTCTTCAACAAAATGAGGAGAGAAGGACTCTTGTAGATTAAAAGATGTTTAGAGAAGCATAACAACAAAACGCAGTGTATGAACCTTATTTGGATGTTTTTCTTTAGAAAAAAAGATGAACGCAGATTAGGGTGTAAATAAGTTGAACATTGAACACAGATTAGTGTGTAAATAAGTTTAAGAAATTATTATTATCATTATATGTGATAACAGCATCACATTTAAATTAAAAGTCCTTAGGTGCTTAAAATGCATGCTGAAATATTTATAGATAAAATATATAATACTTAAAGATAATCATATTTAAAAGTGTAGAAAGGAATAAATGAAACAGATTGGCAAATATCTGTAATTGTTGAAGCTGGGTGAAGGGCGTATGACTGAAATTTTCTGAAATTGAGATTTTAGACATATGGGAAAAATATGACATTAGAAATGATGCACTCTGTTCCCATTTCCAACTTCTGAATATTATTGTAACCATGAGGGGACAACTCTTCTTATGGCAGAGCAGAGAAAGAAAAAAAAAAAAAAAAAAAAAAACAGACCTTGATGACATCATGAGCTAGTGGATTATCCAGCCTTGAAATCATTTTACTCTGTGATTTTACCATGTCAAATAAAAAATGCTTTATTATTTCATCTAATTTTAAAATGGGTTTTCTGTTACTTGCAGCCACGATTATCTTAATTGATAAAATGTTATATATAAAGTTATTTTGTTACATGTTCATTGAAGCGAGTTATTATATGCTCAGTGAAAAAAAAACAAAAAAACAAAAAAGAATATAGAACACAGACTATTATTCCCCTTCATGTGGCCCCATCTCCCTCTCCTTAACAGAGGCAGCCACCCTTAACATATTTTGATTTAAATGTTATTGGAATATCTGCATCTATGCTTGCCTAGATGACATTGTTTATGAGGACTGCTCTGTGAGTCTGTGTGCCTATGTATCTATGTGTATCATCACGTGTGGGACCTGATCCTTCTGGGACAGACAAGGAATCTGTCTTCTCATTCACTTCTAATTATCTCCCCCCTGTGGCTAATGTGGCACTAAAATTTCACCATGCACTCAGTAAACCCTTATTTGTAGGTAATATTAATGCTGATAAGAATAGCCAGGCTCACAAGAATCATTTCCAAACTGCACTCAAACTGAACTCCAAGTCTGCAAAAGCAATATTGTACCTTCCCCACCCCCACAGAAAAATAACAATAGATCACAACCAAAGATACCAGCAGGTGTGCAACATGCAAATGGCAAGCATGAAAACTGAAGTGACTGACATTCTGAAGACATTTTCCAGCAAGATAAATTGTCAAAGCTGAGAACATTTGAACAGCAGGGCACAGCAAAGAGGCATTACATCTTCACATTTCAAGTCATTTGGCTGTGCACGGCAGAGTTACTTATAAAACTTAGTAAAGAGAAATCTACATTAACTGTTGAGCCATCCATAGGACTGCATTTGGTAGGGAGAGAGGGCATATGTGCCCATCTGTTCCGGATCTAGCTACCTTCCCAACCTTCCCTCTCTTGTCATTTTTAGAATGTAAACATTCTGAATGTAGGGAGGAACTGGGTTCTGTGGTATGTTCTGAACAGTTTCCAGCACTTTGAGCACTTAGAACATTTTTAAGGAATAACAACATTTTGCATTGGACTGAAGGGAATAGAACTTCCCCTTCATTTGCTAAAATGAGAATTATCTTTTATTCACCAAAAGCTGTTCTTTGGCTGACCAATTTAGCAAAAGAATAAAGAACTCCTTTTCTCATGCTTAGAAGGGACCTGTTCTTAAACAATGAAATGATAATTCAAGGAGACATGTAGCAGCAGACAGCCAGTTTGTAAAAGTACTTTTCTGGACAAGAAAGATAGTTTCAAAATGTAGAAACTCAATTGGACCCAGCTAGATTTTGCTTTGGGAGGCCCACAGTGCCTAATGCAGACACAGAAAAAAAAAAAAAAAAATGTGCCAGATTAGGGCAGGCATTTAGAAAAAGAACAAAAAAACTTTTTGATTCCACATGCCTAAGTTTAAAAAAGGGAAAAGGGAATGGTGTCTATCTTTTAGAATCTTTAAGAAGTAATAGTAGCCTGATTATTTAAAAGAAAATCAAAGCTTTTAAAATTCTAAATTTTGTTTTAATTTTGATTTTTTTTTAAATCAAAGCTTTTAAAATCCTAAAAAGTCCTTTAGAATTTTTCCTATAGATATCATCATTCATGTGTGGAACAAATGTAAAAATAGAGTGACTTACTGTGCACTGAATTAGTGAAAAACTGGAAACAATACAAATATTCATCAACAGAAGACCAGTTGTCATAAGCACATGAAAACATGAAATATTATGTAGCTATAAAAAAGGATGAAAAGTTTCTCTACATAATCATGAAAATATCTGAGTAGTATATTGTTAAGTTTTAAAAAAATACAAGAGTATATATAATATAATGACAGTTTTATAGTAAAGAAAAATATCTATATAGCAAATATATGCATGAAAAAAGCCTGTAAGGGCATATTTTAAAACCTCATGGTGGCTCCCTGGTGAGATTTGGAACTGAGCAGATACAAGATAAGAACTGAAGGACTGATTTTCATGGTGTAGTGTTTCATAGTTTTTCATTTTGAATCATGTGACTGTTAAAAAACGTTTTTAATTAAGTCCTTTTTAAACCTTTCTCAAAACTTAAGATCAATTAAACATGCCAAGTTTCATCTTTTGGATGATTTTTTTTTTATGCCTTCTTCCATTTATTGCAAAAGGAAAGCAATCCTGCCTGCATTTATGGACTCATATAAAAAAATAGAGCAGGTAAAAAGGAGGTAAGTGTATAATACACTATTTTTCCCTAGACAGCTGAAAACCTGAATATATAAATATTTGAAATGGTGTGTTGCTAACGTAAAATGAGAGATGTAACCTCAGGGGTAGAACGGAATTCACAAGGGAATGACTACAATTTAGAGGAAGAAAAATACATACAGTCAGACTAATGCTAAAACCCCAATTGTGTCCACAGAGACTATAAACAAGACCAAACATCGTAAGATCTTCAACAATGGATGATAGTTTATATGCTCCACTCCATTTATGTCAATAATAGTTATATTTATGGAATGTGTAGATGGCCTCACCCAAAGGCCCTATTACCATAGAGAATAAAAGTGTGGCATAAAGGGCAACTCTGCCCATTGCCCCTGGTTAAAATAAATTGTTGAGAATACAATCCAGTCCAAGAATGAATGCCTAAAGACCTCTGTTTAAAGTTTTAACTTAATCGCTAAAACCTTTTGTTGTATCTTTATTTTTCTATCATTTCTCAATTGTTTTGAAAATAAGCACCTATAGTATTTGGGGAAATAAAAACTATATTAGGTTCTCTGTCAAGACAATATGGATCCTTCTTTCTCAATGAAAACACAAAACAACATGAAACTAAACAAAAAATTCAAGTACTATTGTTGCCTTCATTTTATCCCTCTAGCTAAAAAAGAAAAAAATTAAATAAAGTGGCCACTGCTTTTTAATGTTGACTAAATGAAAAATAAGCCAATATTACACACAAAAAAACACTGAACATAAATGATAAGCTCCCATTATTATCTTTGCTATTTAATTTGGAGATGTTAATTATAAAAGTAAATCAATGTAATGTAGACATATTGTCTTATAGTGATAAATAATTCCACAGTGTGATTCACATAAAAATTCTTCATTTGAAAATGAAGTCACTTTTTCAAATTAGGGAAAATACACTTGGGATGATTGGAATCTCTCCAAATAACTGGCAGAAGCATAAACATGACTTAATAATCTGAGTGTCATTTCAACTAAGTGTTTGTGAGGTATCAGATGCATGAAAAACTCTGGTGAAAAACAAGCCAGAAGCATGTTGCAACAAATTATTATTATAATATGATTCATTTCTACACATGATTTTTAGTATTAAGTCAGTGATCCTTCCTAAAATCCAGACTACAGTGTATCATAGATATTATATCATTTGTCTAACACATTTAGTTTCATAACCAGATGGCTATCAGTAGTTGCAACTTTAAAACATTATAAAAGAGCCTGTTTAACAATTTGAGTGTGCCAAAAAGTGACTTCCTCTGAGAAAAAAAAAAAAAATCAAATGCAAAAGTAAAAGTGCAATCACTCATCTTGATTATTTTGCCTGTCACTAAATATCTGAAAGTAGCAATAGAAACTTAAGAAATAGAGGGATGTAGGAGACTTTTAGTAATAGAGAGAATTTCTTCTACAACATTCGACAGATGATTATTCAATCTGGATTATTGATGAGTGCCCTTTTTCAGTGATAAGCAGTTACAGTAATAGTCTTTCCTTGTTGAATGGATCTAATTGTTATCAGAACTTTTAAGTTAGCAGCCCCCATGCTGTCTACCAAATATTCCGAAGCCAGAAAAAGAAAAGTTTATTTTTCCCACAACATGGTAGGTTTTCAGATATTCAAACAGTCCTTCCATGTACCCAGGTTTTCTGGTTCCAAACCAAACATTTTTCAGTTGTTTTCTTATACTTTCCAGATGCTATACCTTCCCAGTTTCTCTTTGACACTCTCATGCGATAATGTCCCTATTAGAGCGTATAAGTGTGACTAACACCATGCTTCAACTAACACAGCCTAAAATTGCGCACCTTAACAGTTGCAACACATTTTTTCAAATCTCAGAGTAGATTTAGGATTAACCATAATGCTAAGGTCTTTTCAGTATTACACTTTTGGACATTTTATGTTACTTTAATAATCATAGGACTTTATGTTAATATCTGAAAATTTTAACTGATTGTTTTTAGTACCTCTTTCCAAATAGTTTTAATTTTCAATCAGAATTGAGGCATACTCATTATACCTAAAGTTTATGTTATTGTTAATTTTTATAACCTTGGAGCCTATTTCCAAAACAATAAAAAAGAATGTTTGAGTAACTAGAGTTAGAAAATTTCATTAGAGAAAGTCTCAAAAACTAACATTGGTGCATCAGTCAACCAGTTTTCTTTGCATTTTGTTGTACAGTCATATGCATTTCCAGTTATTTGTGTTATCATTAATTTCACATTTTATTACCTGTTCAAAAAGTAGGTGAAGAATGTTGTCAAATAACCAAGCCACTCTATACCATGGAATAATGCTGACCCACCAATTTAGCAATTCATAAAGAAATGGAAATGGCATTAGTTAGTAAGAACTTTTTGCTGGTGAATACATGCTGCCACCCAGAGATTACATTCCATATTTCAGTGCACTTTGTCCCAGTTTATTTCTTCACCCAAGAAAAAGGAAAACAATTCTCCATGGGTATGACCTTGGAATTTGGATTTTAACTGTTATGAAATGTTAAATTTTAAAAGCTTAAACTTTAATGAAATTTCTAAGAATAGTCAAAGCAAGAAACAGAAATCTAGTATGGTTACTCAGTCCCAGTGGAATCTGGATGTCTTCTTAGTGACATGAGATTTATCTCTGAGGTAGTAAACCATAAGATATTCTGGAGAAGACAAGCTTCATTTAAACACATACCTTATTAATGTTATCCAAAGTTGCACGTGTATTTGTTTTTAAATGCCTTCTCTTTCTGTCAATATTTGCTAACTTTCTGGCAAATACGAATAGGTTGGTAGCAAAGTATTCTTCCTTAGTTATGAAACTATGTATGGTGAAGAAATAAATGAACAAATGAATAAGTAAAAGATGAGAGAAGGGAAGGAGAGGGAGGGAGGAGGGAGAAAATTGTCTATTGAATAAATTGGTCTTGTACTCTCTCTGTTGGATAGAAATGCTTTTCTTACTGGTTTCCAGTAGGAAAGGAAATTAACTAAAGGGAAGAGCACAAAGGTATTAGGAAAGATGTACATCAGTGATGTGAGACACCACTACCCAAGTTTTTACACAAGTTCTGGGGTAGACTTGACTAACTTTTTCCAAATAGATTTTTAATTATCAAATGAGGGAGACAAACTCTGAAATCTAGCACATGTACTAACACGGAAACATAACAAGCCAGTTAAAAGACACTGGTCAGCTGGGCATAGTGGCTCATGCCTGTAATCCCAGCATTTTGGGAGGTCAAGGCAGGAGAATTGCTTGAGTCCAAGCGTTCAAGACCAGCTGGGGCAACATGGTGAAACTCTGTCCCCACAAAAAATACCAAAATTAGCCAGCTGTGGTGGCACACACCTGTTGTCCCAGCTACTTGGGAGGCTGAGGCAGGAGGATCACTTGAGCTCAGGAGGCAGAGGTCTCAGTGAGCTGAGACCACGCCACTGCACTCCAGCCTGGGCAATAGACTGAGACCTGGCCTCAAAAGAAGAGACAGTGGACAGTGGCCTACTTGTAACATTTTAGAAGGCTTAATTTAAATTATAAAAAATTAAAGTATTCAATTACTTTAAAAACATCTTTAAAAAAATGATTCTAACATAAAAGACTTAAAACATAAAACACATTTAAAAAAACAAAAAAAGTTGAGATTAATCAATTTCTAAATAAAAACAAATTGAGCTAATATAACCATATAATAAATCAGTTATGGTATAAGTAGACTATGTAGAGATTAATTGGTCTATAATGCTTACCATGACATTGTGGAGGTGAAGATAACAAAGCAAGTCTTTTTGTCATTAAGATTTCTTCAATTTCAGGTTATAGGATAATCCAAAAGCCTTTTTAAATATTCTTAACTTTTCAGAAGTAGTTTATTTTGTAAGATTTCTCATCATGTATATTTCTTTTTTTAATCTTTGCCCTGAACATTAAGAAAGTCATTTGTTTTTAATTTGCAGTGTTCTGCCAGCAGCAAATGTGAATGACAGTATTACTTGCTTTTCCTTCCTCCTATTAAAGATTGCAAGCATTAAAAAATTTGATTCCTATTTTTGTTTTGAGTCACTTTTGGCAAAGTTGGTAGGATGTTGATTGTGTAATGGGGAAGGGTTTTCTTCATTTTGACTTAACTCTACCCCTATTATCGCACCATGGCATTTTCTTGGTCCTGGGATGGCTAGGAGGAGAAAAGGTTTATGGGTACCTTGAGCTACACGGGCTCTAAGTTCTTTGGATATTTGAAACAGGAAAATCTGTAAACCTGTCATTGCAATACTGTGCCCTTCGAGATGTGAAAATCACACACCACTTCTTCCTTTATCCTTGGAAAAATAGCAAAATGAGTCATTTTGTTATGAAAATATTAAGTAGTAATGTTTGAGAACCTATGGCTCCAAAGAGCTAAAATGCTCACTGAAATCATGTAGAAGGCTAAGTGTAACCTCTGCAGACTTTCTCCTTTTAAGAAATATCCTTTTTTAGCTCTGCATTTTCATGGTAGTATACTTGCTGACTGTTGCTTTCCTTATGGATAAGGATGTGTGATAAGTCTAATTATTATTGCTCATGTAATACTAGGAACTAAGACTTAGAACTACAGAAAAGATGTGTGATATTATACTGGTTTCAAGAATATAAAAGCAAACTGGAGTCAGACTCTCCGGGAATGGAGGCTTACATCTATATTTTTAGAAAGCTCCATGCGTGCTTCTGAAGCAGAGCCAGGTTTGAAAAGTCTTTTACTACAGCGTATTGTAGGAAACTCCCTCATGGTATAATTTAAGATTCAATAAACCAGACTTTGAAAATAATCTGATGTTGGGGTATTATGTTCTGATGTGATTATTTGGGGCAAGGACACACCAGGAATGTTCTAAGACTGGAGTTTCCCTAGAAAGAAGTGGAAGTGAGAAGGCACAGGGACGAGAGAGGCAGGTTGAGACAGCACATATGACTGAGATGGTGAAAATTTCTCTGCTCACATTGGGCCTTGTACTTCAAGCACAGCACCTTGGAGCATCAAGACATACTAAAAGGAGCTCCTGGCTGTGGGAAAAGCTGAACTACATTTATGGTAGCAGGCCAGAGGCCATTATTCTTTGTGCACAAGAATGATGAGTGCTAAGGGAAAGTGGATAGGGCACTGATAATTTTACCCACACTCAGGAAGTAGGTTAAATGTTCATGAAGTGTGCACAGTTATCGAGTTATCCTTCTATTTCTCATGTGTGTGTGTTTGTGTGTGTGTTAGAGACTAAGTAGTGACTAAGTGTCACTACACTTAGTTCTGAACTGCAGTGCAAAGAACATACCATTTAAAATACTACAAGATCCACCTGTTCAAAGTGTAATTTTCCCTCAGCAAAAACAAACAAAGCAGAAAGGGTATATCTGGCACCTCTTGGCATTCAACACTTTCTCCATTAGCAGCTCAAGATGAAACCTAAATGTTTCCATGTGCTCTAGGTCCTAGTGGAGGCAAAGATGTAGAAACTACAATGGTTACTGCTGTTTTCAGATCCACCTGGACAATGGAGATGCTTTTGCAGGTTGCCTTACCTTCAATGATAAGGCTACATCTCAGAAGTGAACAAGTGTAGCATCATAATATCTGTATGTAGGCACTGAAAACCACACATTGCAAAATAATGTGTACAGGATTCACAAAACTTAATTTGTGTGCCATATAATGACAAATCTCATGACTGAATATGCTGTCACAGTGAACTTTCTCTCATAGCTACAAAAAGATTCTAATGATCTGTACAGATGTATCTATAAGATTCTTATTGTTGGGTAAGAATGAAAACTTGCCTATTATTTTATTACATATTGCATATTTCCTCCATAAAATTGTACCATTTTACACTCCCACAGCAGTGCAAACAATTCTCATAGACTTATCAATATTATATATTATCAAATTTGGGGTTTTTGCAAACCTGATAGCTGAAAAATGACAACTTGGTGTGATTTTAACTTGCTTTTCACTCACTGTGAGTGAGGTTGAGCATCTTCTCATGTGTATTTGAGACCACATGGATTTCTGTTTCTGCGTTGTGTCTGTTCATGCCCTTTGCCTATTTTTTCGGAGGAAACCACTGGACTTCTTCTCAATTTTCACAATTTGTACACTTCTTCTATTAAGGTTCTCCAGAGCAACCAAATCCCCCATATATGTGTGTGTGTATATATATAATGTATGGAATATTTATATCATATATAGGGAATATCTATATCTTTACTTATCTATCTATCCTACATGTATAAATTCCCTATATATATAAATTCCCCATATATATATGTAGGGTGGATAGATAGACGATGGATAAATAGATGGATAGATAACTTATATATGTAGGATATATACATAGATAAAGATATAGATATAATAAAATTATTATGAGAATTGGCTCATGAGATTATGAAGGCCAAGAAGGCCCACAATTTGCTGTATGCAAGCTAGATAACAAAGGGAAGGCCAGTGATATAATTCAATTCAAGTCTAAAGGCCTGAGAACAGGGGAAGCTGTGGAAGTCCCAGTGGAAGGCTGAAGGCCTGAGAACTGGGGTAGTCCCTTGCATAAGTCCTGGAGTCTGAAGTCTAGAAAACCAGGAGCTTTGATGTTCCAGGGCAGAAGATGGATATCCTAGCTCAAGAAGAGAGCACACACCCTCTTTCTGCCTTTTTGTTCTATTCAGTGGATTGGATGATGTCCATCCACGCTGGTGAGGGCAGATCTTCTGTGATCAGTCTACGACTTCAAATACTAATCTCTTTTGGTAACATCATAACAGACACACCCAGAAATAACGTTTTATCAGTTATCTGGGCATCCCTTAGCCCAGTCAAGTTGATACATAAAATTAACCATCACAGGCCGGAGTACAGTGGCTTGCACCTCTAATCTCAGCAACTTTGGAGGCTAAGGCAAGAGGATCGCTTGGACCCAGGAGTTCAAGGCTGCAGTGAGCTATGATTATGCTACTTCACTCCTGCCTGGGCAACAGAGCAAGAATCTCTCTCTAGAAAAACAAACAGGCCTGACACGGTGGCTCACGCCTGTAATTCCAGAACTTTGGGAGGTCAAGGCGGGCGGATCACGAGGTCAGGAAATCCAGACCATCCTGGCTAACACGGTGAAACCCAGTCTTTACTAAAAATACAAAAAATTAGCTGGGCATGGTGGCGGGCGCCTGTAGTCCCAGCTACCCAAGAGGCTGAGGCAGGAGAATAGCATGAGCCCAGGAGGCGGAGCTTGCAGTGAGCTGAGATCAAGCCACTGCGCTCCAGCCTGGGCGACAGAGCGAGACTCCATCTCAAAAACAAAAACAAAAGCAAAACAAAACAAAAAAATTATTATACTGCCCCTAAATTGGCTCATAAATTTCATACAATTTGAATACAAATGCCAACAGAGTTTTTATTTATTTTTTGTTTCTCTGAAATAAGACAAAAAGTGCTGGGGTTTTTGGATACTTCTTGCTTGTTTATTTTTCTTGAGTAACAAGAAACAATTTGAATTTACTTTAAATATACAGAAAAGCTTATAAGCTTTTCCCATTTCTTAAGTTTCACCTAGGTACTGTGTTTTATCTTTTTTTTCTATTGTGAAAAGAGTCTTTTCTTCAAATTATATCTTCCAACTTATTGATTTTGCATCTATTAGGTATTTATTTCTGTATATTAATTTCAAATCCTGTGACCTTTCTGAGCTTTGTAATAGTTTTTAATAGATTCTTTGGGGATTTTTTAGTTATTTATTCATAGGTTGCCTCTTCATTTTCTCTTTTTATACTTTTAATTTTTTCTCTTATCTAATTACGTTGCCAGTATAATTTTAAATAGTAATGCTGAAAATGAGTGTTACTGTCTTATTCCTGACTTGATTGAGAATTCCTTCAATGCTTATTTATTTTGTAGTATGCTGTTTTGGAGATAATGAGACACAAATATGCACATATCTCTGTACATGTATAAGTATTTGTATATATGCTATATATATGTTTCTACACACACACATATATAATCTATCAGTTTTCATTTATAATTTTAATAAATTAAAAATGGAGATTGAATTGTGTCACGTCTTTTCAGCATCCATAGACATAATTATATAATTTTATTCTTAACTCTATTAATTTATTAATATAAAACAATTCTTCTTTTGCTGGAATAAACCCCCATTTGGTTATGATGTGTTATTTTTTAAGGTACTGTAGAATATTGTTTGCTTGTATTTTATTTAATTGCATAAATATTTAGAAGTGAGATCAATCTGTAGATTTTATCTCATGGAGCTTTAATAGTTTTGGTATCAGGCCAGGCGCGGTGGCTCAGCCTGTAATCCTAGCATTGGGAAGCCAAAACTGGCGAATCACCTGAAGTCAGGAGTTCGAGACCAGCCTGGCCAACATGGTGAAATCCCGTAATTACTAAAAAAGTACAAAAATTAGCCAGGCATGGTGGCAGGCATCTGTAATCCCAGCTACTCAGGAGGCTGAGGCAGGAGAATCACTTGAACCCAGGAGGCAGAGGTTGCAGTGAGCTGAGATCGCACCACTGCTCTCCAGCCTGGGCGACAAGAGTGAGACTCGTCTCAAAACAAACAACAAAATTTGTTTTGGTATCAGTGTTATACTCACTTCATAAAATAAATCCCGACCTTGTCCTGTGTTTTCTTTATTAAGCTGGAACAGCTTAAAAAGCACTGAGAATACCTGCCTTTAATGATTTTATAGAAATATGATTTAGAAAACATCTGGCCATGGTGATCTTTTAAAGGATGACACTTTGATCCATTTTTCTATTTATTCTAACCTCTTTCCCTTCCTACCCCTCAAGTTCTCCATTATCCAATTTTAATCAATAATTATTTTCACAGTGTTTATTTTTGGAAACTTACGTATGCTTACACGTATGCTACTTGACTTGTTACCTGTTTTACTTCCACTTATTACTAATGAGACAACTATTAAGTTCAGTCTACTTTTTTTTTTTTTTTTTTTTTTGTAAGACGGAGTTGCTATGTTGCTCAGGCTGGAGTGCAATGGCAATGGTGCCATCTCAGCTCGCTGATTGCAACCTCCGCCTCCTGGGTTCAAGCAATTCTCCTGCCTCATCCTCCCGAGTAGTTTGGATTATAGGCGCCCACCACCATGCCCGGCTAATTTTTGTATTTTTAGTAGAGACAGGATTTCACCATGTGGTTGGGCTGGTCTTGAACACCTGACCTCCTGTGATCCACGCACCTCATCCTCCCAAAGTGCTGGGATTACAGGCATGAGCCACCTTGCCCAGCCAAGTTCGTTCTACTTTCTACCATCGCTCCTTCTCCTTTCATTTTTTTCTCAGGTCGTCAATTTTTACATTGTCAAGGCATATAACAATTATACACAAATATGTCACTTTTGTCCTTTTATACCTTTGTCTTACTATTGATAATGTATTTAAGTCTATTGCTTATTATTGGTTCTTTTGTCATTTCTTTGCTTAATCATCTTTTGGTTGGAAAATATACAACTTCAAGATCTTCCATGTTGTACATAGATTATCCGAAACCTGTACACTTAAAGGAGTGTTTGGCTGGGTATCTAATGCTCGCCTCAGACTTCTTGAGTACAGGGCTCTACAATGTTCTGTAGGCATTAAATACTGCTTTCAAAAAGTATGATGCAGCTTAGTTTTTGTTCCTCATAACCTGGATATCTTGTGGAGTTATCCAAAGATTATTCTTTAAAGTCCAATACTTTTATTTGTTTATTTATTTATATCTTAATATTGATTCTGGATTGGTTTTCTTCAGTATATGATACGCCTTTTCAAGAGATTCAAGTCTCGTGATTTTAGGGACATTCCTTTGAATTATAATTTAAAATATTTATTCTGTTACTTTATTTTGTTTTTCTTCCTCAAGAAATTAAATTATATGTTTCTGGATCTCCTTTGTCCATTTTTCTGTCTAGTCTCTTTTTTTTTTATTTTTTACTTTTTTCCCATTTTCTTTCTCATGTCATTGTTGTGTTTTTATATCTGGTGTTACTTGTGCTTTTTGTAATTTAATCTGCATTTCTGAAATATTTTATCTTTTCCTTTCATTTCTTTCCTGAATTCTGTCAATTCTCAGTTTCATGTTCCTACTGTCTGCCATCTTTTCTCTGAGTTCCTTTATTTCTATTCCATGATTTTTATGACTGTGAATAAATAAATATATATATAAAATATATATATATAGTTTTTCTATATAATATTAAAATGTTTGTGATTTTCTTCTAATCTTAGCAGTGTTTTTCTGGGGAGTTTTCTTCTGTTGTTGAGCTCTGATTTTTCTTGTGTTTTTACAACATCTTCATTTGAATTCAGCATTTTTACTTTTCCGTTCATAGCTGAATGAGTTTTTCCTGGCTCACCTATTATCAAAAGAACCTGGTAAATGGGAGAAAAGAGGCAAGGGTTGTATTTTAGTTCACTCGTGCTGCTATTATAGAATACTTGAAACTCGGAAATTTATAAAGAATAGAAATTTGTTTCTCACGGTTTTGGCACGTGCAAGTCCACAATCAAGGTGCTAAAAGGTTTGGTTGTCTGGAGAGGGCTACTTCCTGCTTCCAGAATGGTGCCTCAATACTGCATCCTTCAAAGAGAAGGAAGGATGTGTTTTCACTGAAAACAGAAGGTTAAAAGGGGGCAAACTCTCTGCATCAAGCCCTTTTAAAAGGGCACCTAATTCCATTCGTAAGGGTGAAATCCTCATGATTCAATCACCTTGCAAAGGCCACACTTCCCAATACTGTTGCATTGGGGATTAAGTTTCACACAAATTTTCAAGAGGACAAAAATATTCAAACCATAACAGGTTGCTTTCTCAGTTTCTTAGCTCAAGAAATCTGCCTTAGATAGCTGAGCTGTTTTTACTCAAACATTTCTGACACCAAATGTGTGGGGATTTTTTTCTCACACCAAACAATTCTCCCACTCTCTGGACACCAACTAGGTGTCCTACAATTCAATTCAATTGCGACACTACCCCGAGTTAGCACAGACCACGCAGCCGAAGGGTTCAGTCCCATAAGACTACCCCAACGTCAGATGCCAGTCACAAGTTCTGGGTTGCCACCTGTACATATGACCAGATGACTATAAATTCAGGGTGCCCATGACTCCTCCCTCAGGTTCAATAACTTGCTAGAATGGCTCACAGAACTCAGGAAAACACTTTACAAGTTAATTGTAAAGGATAAGGCTCAGAAACAGCCAATTGGAAGGCATGCATAGGACGAGGTATGCATGGGTTGGGGAGTCCATAGACTTTCCTTGCCCTGTCTGGATTATCCACTATCCCAGCACTTCAGTGTGTTCGCTAACCCAGAAGCTCCCCAAACCCTGTCACTGGGGAAGGGGGTGGTTATTGTGATTTCATTATGTAGCCATATTGATCAAATCATTGGCTATTGATACTTAGCTCAACCTCCATCTTCCCTCTCCTCCTCAGAGGTCAGGAGTTGAGGCTGAAAGTTCTGACCCTCTAATCATGCCTTGGTCTTTCTGATTACTAGGGGTCCCCAGCCACCAATCATCTCATTAGCAAACAAAGACACTCTTATTGCTTTTGAGATTACAGAGGTTTTAGGAGCTAGGCACTAGAAACTAGGACAAAGATGAAAGATATATCTCCTATTGTATCGCTCTGTAACCAGTATTCTCTTCAGTATCATCTTTAATATCATTTAATACTGCCACCCTATTCTCTACACTGTCTACAATCATTCACATTGCTTCTCTGAGCACTAATGCTCTCCCCTGCTTGTTCTTGGTTCTACCCACAGCAGTTCTCACACAGGGCCCCTTCCTTTGGTGGGGTGAAAATTTGCTGGCATTGTTTGTGCTCTGCTTCTGCTAGAAAATCTCACTCCCAGTTCTTTCCTGCAACACCTGCCATCACCCAACACTATTTGTCAACCCATGCTATTCTTCTTGTTTCAAATGTTCTTCCCCTAACTTATGTTTTATTCAGTTTGTGGATTTTTCTTGGTCTTCTAGTTCTTTTGAAGGCTGTGGAGAGTTGTATTGTTGTTGTTGTTGTCTCTATTGTAATCCATAATTCCTCTAGTTCTAATTTCAAGTTATTATTTCTGTTTTCTTACCTTGTATTATCCAGGAGACTTCAGAATAGTTTGATAAAACTTAGAGCTAGATCTCTGGAAGATTGTAGGAAACTAAGGGAAGCATCTATGCCCACACATGCGATCAAACGGAAGGTATGGAAGAGCCCTTAGCAGGCTGAGGGAGGTCAGCCATCTGACACCAGAGAAAGCATTATGAGTGGAAGGAGACTAGACTCAGAAAGTTTATCTGCAGTGTGGAAACAGACAGCTGAAAACAATACAAGATGTGTTATTTATAAAATTAGTAGGCACACTCAGGCATTCACTTGAATTCTAGTGGAAGAGAATAATAACAGCAACAACAGTTAACACAGAGCACCTCTATGTGCCAGGCACTGGTCTAAGTGCCTTACACACATCAACTCATTTGTCTCTCACAACAACACTATATGATAGTTACAGTTTTTATCCCTATTATACAGATAAGGAAACTGAGGCATAGAGCTTATGAGTAATTTGCTAAAGGTGAATAGCAAGTGAACAATGGAGCTGGAATTCAAATCCAAACAATCTGCTCCAGATTCCATGCTCTTAACTAGTAAGTTATTTGTATTCATCAAAATTTTGAAAGAAGTAAGTCATCTTCGGAAAAGCTGACTTTTAAGGTGTTCTCAATATAAGACTCTATGTTCTTTAGTGTCTTGATACGCATGCTCAAAGCCACCATAATTTGAGCAACAATGTTAATCTGACCTCATGTGTGCCATAAGCCATTAGGTCAGGGAAATTCTGCTTTGCACATATATATTAAGAATAAGTATTACTTTGGTACTTTAGAAATCAATGGGTGAAAAATTCTAATCTGGAATATAGTTGTTTAAGTAAGAAAATATATGGTTTACTTCAAGATGGCAACGATTTCATGTGATCCACATTTTAAATAGAAAAGCTAATTATTTTAATTTTGAAATCAAATTAATATAAAAAATAAAGTGTCTACAAACTGAAAGCCATATCTCTCCTGCTTATAAAAATGGCAACTTTTATTTGTGTTCTACATAAGGTAGAAAATCTTGCTTCCTTGAAAATGGCCCCATATTGAAAAATGAGGTTTTGGGTTTTTTTTGTTTTTTGTTTTTGTTTTTGTTTTTTGAGATGGAAGTCTCACTCTGTTGCCCAGGGTGGAGTGCAGTGGTGCGATCTCGGCTCACTGCAACCTCCACCTCCAGGGATCAAGTGATTCTTCTGCCTCAGCCTCCCAAGTAGCTGGGACTACATGCACGCACCACCACGCCTGGCTAATTTTTGTAATTTTAGTAGAGATGGGGTTTCACCATATTGGCCAGGGTGGTCTCAAACTCCTGACCTCGTGATCTGCCCACCTCGGCCTCCCAAAGTGCTGAGATTACAGGTGTAAGCCACTGCACCTGGCCAAAAAAATGAGACTTTTTAAAACAACCACTAGTATATAACAAGTACCGCTGAATAATTAGTGTCACAATCACTGGAGATACAGACATTGCACAGATAACTAATGTTCCTTTTTCTTAATTTTTTTAAAAACTTTTAGGTTCAGGGATACAAGCGTTGGTTTGTTATATAGGTACATTGTGTGTCATGGGGGTTTGATGTATAGATTATTTCATTACCCAGGTAATAAGCATAGTACCTGATAAGCAGTTTTTTGATCCTTTGCCTCCTCCCACCCTCCACCCTCAAAGGAGCACCGTGTTTGTTGTTCCCTTCTTTGTGTCCATGTGTACTCAATGTTTAGCTCCTACCTATACATGAGAATATGCAGTATTTGGTTTTCTGTTCCTGCATTAGTTTACTTAGGAAAATGGCCTCCAGCTCTATCCATGTTGCTGTAAAGGAAATGAACTTACTATTTTTTATGTCTGCATAGTATTCCATGGTGTGTTTGTATCACATTTTCCTTATTCAATCTACCATTGATAGGTATTTAGTTTGATTCTATGTCTTTGCAAATATATATATTTTGTTATATACCTAATAATGAGATTGCTGGATTGAATGGTACTTCCATTTTAAATTCTTTGAGGAATCATAACACTGCTTTCCACAATGACTGAACTAATTTACACCCCCACCAGCAGTGTATAAACATTTTCTTTTCTACTCAACCTCACTAGCATCTTTTATTTTTTGACTTTTTAGTAATAGCCATTCTGACTGGTGTGAGATGGTATCTCATTGTGGTTTTGATTTGCATTTCTCTAATGATCAGTGAGGTTGAGCTTTTTTCCATATGTCTTCTTTTGAGAAGTGTCTGTTCATATCCTTTGCCCACTTTTTAATGGGGTTGCTTGTATTTTGCTTGTTAATTTGTTTAAGTTCCTTCCAGATTCTAGATATTAGACCTTTGTCAGATGCATTGTTTGCAATAATTTTCTCCAATTCTGTAGGTTGTCTGTTTACATTGTTGGTAGTTTCTATTGCTGTGCAGAAGCTGTTTAGTTTAATTAGGTCATACTTGCCAATTTTTGTTTTCATTCCAATTACTTTTGGCATCTTAATCATGAAATCTTTGCCAGGGCCTCTGTCCAGAATGGCATTCCCTAAGTTACCTTCCAGGGCTTTTACAGTTTTAGGTTTTACATTTAAGTCTTTAATCCTTCTTGAGTTTATTTTTGTATGTGGTGTGAAAAAGGGATCCTGCTTCAATCTTCTGAATATAGCTAGCCAGTTATCTTGTCAACGTTTATTGAATGGAAAGTCTTTTGACTATTGCTTGTTTTGTTGACTTTAAGATCAGATGGTTGCAATTGTACAGCTATTTTCACTCTGTTCTATTCCATTGGTCTATGTTTCTCTTTTTGTACCAGTACCATGCTGTTTTGGTTACTATAGCCTTGTAATATAGTTTGAAGTCAAGTAATGTGATACTTCCAGCTTTGTTTCTTGCTTTGTTTTGTTTGTTTGTTTTTGTTTTTGTTGTTTTTGCTTAGGTTTGCCTTGGCTGTTAGAGCTCTTGTTTTTCATTCCATAAGAATGTAAAAATTTTTTTTTTAATTCTGCAAAAAATACCATTGGTAGTTTCATAGAAATAGCATTCAATCTGTAAATTTCTTTGGGCAGTATGGCCGTTTTAACACTATTGATTCTTCCTATCCCTGTGCGTGGAATGTTGTTCCATTTGTTCGTGTTATCTCTGATTCCTTTGAGCAGTGTTTTGTAATTCTTATTGTAGAGATCTTTCACCCCCCTGGTTAGCTGTGTGCCCAGGTTTTTATTCTTTTTCTGGCTATCGTGAATGGGATTGCATTCTTGATTTGGATCTCAGCTTGGGCACTGTTGGTGTATAGACATGATCGTGATTGTCTTACATTGGTTTTGTATCCTTTAACTTTGTTAAAGTTGTTTATCAGATCTAGGAGCTTTTGGGCAGAGACTATAGGATTTTCTAGGTATGGAACCATATTGTCTGCAAATGGAAATAGTTTGACATCTTCGCTTCCTATTTGAATGATCTTTATTTCTTTCACTTGCCTGATTGCTCTGGCTAGGACTTCTAATACTATGTTTAATCAAAGTGGTGACAGTGGGCATCATTGTCTTATTCTGGTTTTCAAGGGGTATGCTTCCAGCTTTTGCCTATTCAGTATGATGTTGACTATGGGTATCTCATAGACAACTCATTATTTTGAGGTATGTTCATTCAATGCTTAGTTTGTTAAGGTTTTTAACATGAAGGGATATTGAATTTTATCAAAAGTATTTTTTGCATTTATTGAGATGATCATGTGGTTTCTGATTTCAGTTCTGTTTATATGGAGAATCACATTTTTTTGATTTGCTTATGTTGAACCAACCTTGCATCCCAGGGATCAAGCCCACTTGATTGTGGTGAATTACCTTTTTGATGTGCTGCTGGATTTGGTTTGCTAGTATTTTGTTGATAATTTTTGCATCTATGTTCATCAAGAATATTTTTACATCTATGTTCATTAAGGATATTGGTTTGGTGTTTTCTTTCTTTGTTGTGTCTCTGCCAGATTTTGGTATGAGAATCATCCTCATAGAGTGAGTTAGGAAGGAGTCTCTCCTTCTCATTTTTTTGGAATAATTTCAGTAGGAATTGTACCAGCTCCTCTTTGTACATCTGGCAGAATTCAGTTGTGAATCCATCTGGTCCTTGGTTTTTTTTTTTTATTGGTAGGCTATTTATTACTGATTCAATTTCAGAGCTCATTATTAGTCTATTCAAAGATTTGATTTTTTTTTTCTATTCAACCTTGAGAGGCCATATGTTTCCAGAAATTTATTCTTTTTTTCTAGATTTTCTAGTTAGTGTGCATAGAGGTATTCACAGTAGTCTCTGAGGGTTTTTTTAAATTTCTGTGGGATCTCTGGTAATGTCCTTTCTGTCATTTCTGATTGTGTTTATTTGGATCTTCTTTTTTCAAAATTAGTCTAGCTAGTGGTCTATTTTATTCATTCTTTCAAAGATTCTACTTCTGGATTTGATGACCTTTTGCATGGTTTTAGGTTTCTCAATTCCCTTCAGTTCAGCTTTAATTGTGGTTATTTCTTGTCTTCTGCTAGCCTTGTGGTTGGTTTGCTCTCGTTTCTTTAGCTATTCTACATGTAAAGTTAGGTTGTTAATTTGCGATCTGTCTGACTTTTTGATGTGGGCATTTGGCACTATAAAATTCCCTCTTAACACTGCTTTATCTATATCCCAGAGTTTCTTGTATGTTTTGTCTTTGTTCTCATTAGTTTTGAAGAATTTCTTGATTTCTGCCTAATTTCATTGATAACTCAAAGTAAACTCATTGTTTACTCATGTAAGAGCAGGTTGTTTAATTTTCATGTAATTGTATAGTTTTGAGTGATTTGATTAATGTTGATTTCTATTTGTATTGCCCTGTGGCCAGGGATTGTGGTTGATATGGTTTCAGTTTTGTTGTTTTTTTAATTTGCTGAGGATTGTTTTGTGTCCAATTTTGTGGCTGATTTTAGAATATGTACCATATGGTGATGAGAAGAATGTATATTCTGTTGTTTGAGGAATGGAAAGTAATGTAGGTATCTATTAGTACAAGTGTTGAGTTCAGGTCTTGAATATCTTCTGCCTCAATTTTATGCCTTGATGATCTGTCTAATACTGTCAATGGCATGTTTAAGTCTCCCACTATTATGTGGAAATTTAAGTCTCTTTATAGGTCCTAAGAATTTGCTTTATAAATCTGAGTGTTCCTGTGTAGGGTGCATATATATTTAGGATAGTTCTTTTGTTGTTGTTGTTGAATTACACCTTTTACCCTTATGGAATGCCCTTCTTGTCTTTTTCTAATCTTTGTTGATTTAAAGTCTGTTTTATTTGAAATTAGAATAGCAACCCCTGCTTTTTTCTGTTTCCCCTTTGCTTTCTAGTTTTTTTCTCCATTCCTTTACTTTGAGCCTATAAGGGTTATTGTATGTGAGATGGGTCTCGTAGAGACAGCATGCCATTGGATCTTGCTTTTTATCCAGCTTGCTACTCTGTGCCTTTTAATGGGAGCATTTAGCCCAATTGTATTCAAAGTAAATACTGATATGTGTGAATTTGATCCTGTCATCGTGTTGTTAACTGGTTATCATGCAGACTTGTTTACGTGGTTGCTTTACAGTGTCAATGGTCTGTTTACTTAAGGTGTTTGTGTTTTTGTTTTTGTTTTTGTTTTTGTTCTGTAGTGGCTGGTAACAGTCTTTCCTTTCCACATTTACCACTCCTTTCAGGACCTCTTGTCAGAGAGGTATGATGTAATGAATTCTCTCAGCATTTGTTTGTCTCAAAAGGACCTTCTGTTTCCTTCACTTATGAATCTTAGTTTGGATGAACGTGAAATTCTTGGTTGAATATTCCTTTTGTTAAGAATGCTGAATATAGGCCCCCATTATCTTCTGGCTTGTTGGGTTTCTGCTGAAAGATCTGCTGTTAGCTTGATGGAGTTCCCTTTGTAGGTGACCTGTTCCTTCTATCTAGCTGCCTTTAACAATTTTTCTTTCATTCGACTTTGGGGAATCTGATAATTATGTGTCTTGGGGATGGCATTTTGTATAGTACCTTGCAGGGGTTCTCTGCATTTCCTGAATTTGAATGTTGGCCTCTCTAGTGAGGCTGGGAAAGTTTTCATGATGATATCCTGAAATATGTTTTCCAAGTGGCTTGCTTTCTACCCATCTCTTCCAGGGATACCAATGATTTGTAGATTTGGTCTCCTTTCAAAATTGCATAATTCTCAGAGGTTTTGTTCATTCTCTTTTATTCTTTTTTCTTTATTTTTCTCTGGCTGAGTTAGTTCAGAGAACCAGTCTCCAAGCTCCAAGATTCTTTCCTTACCTTGATCTATTCTGCTGTTAATAGTTACAATTGCATTATAAAATTCTTTTAGCATCCTTGTCCACTCTATCAGATCAATTTGGTTCTATCTTACAATGGCCATTTCATCTATCAGCTCCTGATTCATTTTATTGTAATACTTGGATTCCTTGAGTTGGGTTTCAACTTTCTCATGAATCTCAATAATTTTCATTCCTATCCATATTCTGAATTCTATTTCTGTCATTTCTGCCATTTCAGCCTAGTTAAGAACCCTTGCTGAAGAACTAGTACAGTCATTTGGAGGAAAGAAAACGCTCTGTCTTTTTGAGTTGCCAGAGTTCTTGTGCTGGTTCTTTCTCATCTGTGTAAGCTGATGTTCCTTCACCGTAGTATAATTTGAGTACAATCAGCTGACTTCTTTTCTGGATGGTTTCAGAGGGCTGAGGCTTTGTGCAAGACCTTTATTTGTAGCTGAGTTCTTGTCCTTGGTGTCACGGGGGGGTATATTAGCAAAGTATTTTTGGTGTTGATGTTTGGGCCGTGATCCAGCAGATGGTGCTTAAGCATAATGGCCAGTAGGTAGATTCTTGCTCAGTCACATGACTCCTCTGTATTTCTTCTCAGTTGCAGCCATGCTGTCTCTTAGTGCTCTGAAAGTGTGGGCTCCTCTCCCACTGGAATTCTGGCTGTGCATCTCAGGTTGGTACTCCCAGACTGCACACCACAGACATGGTGCAAATTCAGGCTTTCTGTTCCCTCCCCATCTTGGAGCAGCAAGGGATGTGACTGTGACTGTGGCTGAGAGCCTTTCACTTGTCTCTTGGGATTTCACCACAGAGAAATGCAGAGCTCCTGCCAGTCAGTGCATTTGGCCCAGGGTGGGGCAGCTGTGTTGTGGGCCCCAGTCAGGTGGCCCTGCCTGGTAATGAGCAAGGATGGCAAGGGGCTTATTAAGGAGACAAACTGGTCTCTTACCCTTAGGGTGGCTGTGGCTCGCCAAAAGTGTGGCTAAAGTACTAGGGTCTTTACTCCTTTCCCAGTTCAAGGGCAGTACCACTGCAGTGGCAGTGGCAGAGGGGCTTTCAGTTGCTTCTGGGAGCTCCACCTCAGAGAAGCACAGAGCTGCTGCTACTGAGAATGTTCAGCCAGAGGATGGGTTTGCTGCCCTGCTGGCTCAGGCTGTGGGTCCCTCTTGGTGAAGAGTGGGGAGATAAGGACTCACAGGGAGGACAGAGGGGGCTCCTCTATGTATGGTAACTATGCTGTGCTAGCAGTGAGAGTAAAGCCCTCAGGCCCTTTGTTTCCTCTCCAATCCTTAGGCAACAGGGAGAACCACTGCCATGGCAGTGGATGAGGAGTTTTTGATTGCCTCAAAGAGCCCCTCCCCAGGGAAACACAGAGCCACTAACAATGGGAATGCTCAGCCAGTGTTGGGGTGGCTACTCTGCAGTCCTAAGCTGATGGTCCTGCTTGGTGAAGAGTCAGGGATGGAGGCTTACATGCAAGAGACACTGGGCTCCTCTCCAAATAATGGATGCGGTGTGCTGGAGCTTCCAGCATAGTGACAAGGCTCTCTGTTCCTTCCCCAGCCCCAGGACAGTAATAAAAGTACTACTGCAGCTACAATTGCAGAGGGGTTGCGTGATGCCCCTGTGATTTCCTCCTCAGAGAAATGCAGAGGGTCATTGACTGAAGTGTTCAGCAGGGAGCAGGGTGATTATGTTGAGATCGCAGGTGGAGAGGGACTGCCCAGTAAAGAGTAGCAGAGGTGGGGACCCATATGGAAAACAGTCTGGCCACTTTTTCATAAAGCACCTGCACTGTGTTGGGGGTTCACATTGGTCCGCAACTGCTATGCTACCTTCCAAGCACAGAGGAACAAGGGCTGTGGGCAGCAAAAATAGCAGCCTCCCTGCTTCCTCTAGGACCTCCATCCCAGGGAAGTGCAGAGCTCAAGAGCTCAGGCAGGGAGTAGGTGGAGTCCTTTCTCTATCAGGTCCCCTTATCCAGAGAGCAATAGTAGAAGTGATGACCTACGTGAAAAAGTCTGGCCACTTTTCTGAAAGGCAGCTGCACGGTACTTGGGGTCCAAGATAGTTCCTAGTCACTGCGCATACTCCTGAGCCTGAGAGCAATGGGAGTGATAGCTGCAGAGCACCAGAAATGACAGCCTATCTCTCCCTCTGGGAGCTCCACCCCAGGGAAACTGCAGAGCTGCTCCCAGCCTAGGAATGAAGGCAGAACTGCAGTGGCCTCACTAGCATCTCAGGCCAGTAGGTCTTTCCCTGTAATTCTTCTTATAGAGATCATTCACCTCCTTGGTTAAATATATTTTACTTTGTGTGTGTGACTATTGTAAATGAGATTGCTTCTTGACTTGGTTCTCAGCTAGATTGTTATTTGTGAACAGAAACATTACAGATTTCTGTATGATAATTTTGTTTTCTGGAAATTTACTAAATTCATTTTTAAAATCTAAGAGTTTTTAGTGAAGTCTTCAGGGTTTTCTAGATATAAGATCATATAATCAGCAGATAGGGATAATTTGACTTCTTTTCCAATTTGGATGCCTTTTTTTTTTTTCTTTTGCTTGATTGCTCTGGTGAGGACTTTCTGTGCTATAAGAGTGGTAAAACTGGGCATCATTGTCATATTTCAGTTCTTAGATGGAATGCTTTCAACTTTTCCCCATTAAGTATGATGTCAGCTGTGGGATTTTCATAGATGGCCTTCATTATGTTGAGGTAGGTTCCTTCTGTGCCTAGTCTGTTGAGGAGTTTTATCATGAAAGTTGCTGAATTTTACTGAAGGTTCTTTCTGCATCTAATGAGATGATCATAGAGTTTTTGTACTTAATTCTGTTTATGTAATAGTAATATATCATATTTGTTGACTTGCATATATTGAACCATCCTTGCATCCCTGGGATAAATCCCAACTGATCATGGTTTATTATCTTTTTGCTGTGTTATTGGATTTTATTTGCTAGTATTTGAGGATTTTTTGAAAGTAAAGAGGTGGAAAAAGAGATTCCACACAAATAGAAACCAAAAGCAAACTGGAATAGCTATATTTATATCAAATAAAACAGATTTTAAAAAAACTATAAAAAGACAAAGAAGTTCATTATATAATAATAAATATATATGTTGAGGATTTTTGTATCTGTGTTCATCAGGATATTGGTCTGTAGTGTTCTTTCTTTGTTGTGTCTTTGTCTGGTTTTGGTATCATTTGGGCCTCATGGAATGAGTTAGGGAGAATTCTCAACTCTTTGATTTTTGGAATAGTTTCAGGAAGATTGGTGTTAGTTCTTCTTTATATGTTTCTTCTTTGCATGCACAATTCAGCTGTGAATCCATGTGGTCATGGGCTTTTTTATTTCTTGGAAGTTTTTTTAGTATTGATTTAAAATTATTACTCATTATTGGTCCATTCCAGTGTTCTGTTTCTTCCTAGTTCAATCTCAGGAAATTGTGTGTTCCCAGAAATTTATTCACTTCCTCTAAATTTTCTAGTTTGTGAAAGTATAGTTGTTCAAAACAGTCTCTGATGATCTTTTGTATTTCTGTGGTATCAGTTATAATGTCTCCTTTTTCATCTCTGATTGTGTTTATTTGGATCTTCTCTCTTCTTGGTTAGTCTAGCTAGTGACATATCAATTTTGCTTAGGTTTTTGAAGAACTAACTTTTCATTTTATTGATCCTTTGTGATTTGTGATTTGTGATATATTTCACTTAGTTCTACTCTGATCCTTGTTTCTTTTCTTCTGATAAATTTAGGTTAGTTTGTTCTTCTTTTCCCTATTCCTTAAGGTGCAATGTTAGGTTGTTAATTCATGATCATTTTACTTTTTTGATGTAGGCATTTAATGCTATAAATTTCCCTCTTACCACTTTTGCTGTATTCCACAGCTTTTGTGGAGTATTATGTTTTCATTTTTATTTACTTCAAAAAATTTTTCAATTTCCATCTTAATGTCTTCATTAACCTAGCCATTATTCTGGAGCATGTTGTTTAATTTCCTTATATTTGTATAGTTTTGGAAGTCCCTCTTACTATATGTTTCTAGCCTTATTCCACTGTGGTATGAGAAGATACTTGATATAGTTTAGATTTTTTTATGTTTGTTGAGACTTGTGTTGTGGCCTAATATATGCTCTATCTTGGAGAATGTTCCATGTGCTGCTGAAAATAATGTATATTCTATAGTTGGGCAGAATGTTCTGTAAATGTCTGTTAAGTTTATTTGTTCTATCTCATGAGGCAAATTGAATTTTTTAAAAAAGTGTTGTTCAAAAGTCCAATTTAAAACCAATGTTCCTTTGTTAATTTTCTGTCTCAGTGATCTGTCTAGTGTTGTGAGCAAGGTGTGTTAAAGTCCCCTACTGTTATTGTATTGCTATCTATCTCTTTAGATCTAGTAATATTTGTTTGGTAAATTTGGGTGCTCTGATGATGAGTACTTATATATTTATTATTATATAATGAACTTCTTTGTCTTTTTATACTTTTTTTTAAATTTGTTTTATTTGATATAAATATAGCTATTCCTGCTTGCTTTTGGTTTCTATTTGTGTGAAATCTCTTTTTCCACCTCTTTACTTTCAAAATATATATATCTTTATGGGTAAGGTGAATTTCTTGTAGGCAGCATATAGTTGAATGATGTTTCTTGATCCATTCTGCCAATCTGTCTCTTAAGTGGAGTATTTAATCCATTTATATGCAAGGTTAATATTAATATGTGAAGCTTTTTTCCTGTCATACTGTTGATTATTTTCAAGTTGTTTTATAAATTCTTTCTTTCTTTTTCTCTTTTTGCCTTTGTGTTTTGATGAAATTTTGTCATGTTGCCACTTGATTCCTTTCTCTTTCTCCTTTGTGTGATGATTTTATACAAACTGTTTTATATGTCCATGTGTTTTCATGGTGGTGAATATTAACCTTTTGCTTCCACATTTAAGATCATTTAGAGTATTTCTTATAGTCCCAGTCTAGTGGTGACAATTTCCCTCAGCATTTGCTTATCTCAGAAAGACTTTGTTTCTCCTTTATTTATGAAGTTTCTTCTGGAAGGATACAAAATTCTTGGGGGATACATTCTTTTTCTCAGCACTTCAAAAATGCCATTTTCTTCTGGCCTTTAAGGTTTCTGCTGAAAAGTCAACTGTTAGTCTGATGGGATTTCCCTTATAGGTAACTAGGCACTTTTCTCTTGCTGATTTTAGAATTATTTCTTTCACTTTGACTTTAGACATTATGAATATATGTTGTAGTGGGGTCTTTTTTCAATGTCTTTCCTTGGGGATCACTGGGCCTCTTGAATCTGAATGTCTCTCTTAATAGACTTGGGAAGTTTTCATTGATTGTTTCTTTAAATGTGTTTTCTAATCACTCCCTTGAGAACACCAATAATTCATAAGTTTGGTTGCTTTTTATAGTCTCAGATGTTTCAAAGGCTTTGTTCATTCTTTTTATCCTTTTTATGTTATTTTTGTCTGATTGGATTATTTCAAAAGTTTTGTCTTCAAGGTCTGAGGTTCTTTCCTCTGCTTGGTCTAGTCCATTATTGTAGCTTTAGAATGTATTTTTTATTTCCTTCTGTGAATTTTTTAGTTTCAGAATTTCCACTTGGTTGTTTGGGTTTTTGTTTTAAATATCTTCATCTCCTTGGTAAATTTCTCATTCATGTCCTAGATTGATTTTCTGATTTCTTTGCATTGGTTTTCAGATTTCTCTTGCATCTCATTGAACTTATTTAAAATCAATATTTTGAATCATTTATCTGGCATTTCAAGGACTTTTTAAATTGGTATCTGTTGCTGACAGTTGTTTTGTTCTTTTGATTGTATATTGGCCTGCCCTTTTTTTTTTTTTTTGAGATGGAATCTTGCTCTGTCACCCACGCTGGAGTGCAGTGGCTGGATCTCAGCTCACTGCAAGCTCCACCTCCCGGGTTTATGTCATTCTCCTGCCTCAGCCTCCTGAGTAGCTGGGACTACAGGCACCCGCCACCTCGCCCGACTACTTTTTTGGTTTTTTTAGTAGAGATGGGGTTTCACCATGTTAGCCAGGATGGTCTCGATCTCCTGACCTCATGAGCCACCCGTCTTGACCTCCCAAAGTGCTGGGATTACAGGCGGCCTGCCTTTTTATGTTTCCTGTGTCCTTCTGCTGATTTCAACCTCTGCCTCCTGGGTTCAAGCAATTCTCCTGCCTCAGCCTCCCAAGAAGCTAGGATTACAGGCATATGCCACCATACCCAGCTAAGTTTTGCATTTTTAGTAGAGACAGGGTTTCACCATGTAGGTAGGCAAGGCTGGTATCAAACTCCTGATCTCAAATGATCTACCCGCCTCAGCCTCCCAAAGTGTTAGGATTGCAGGTGTGAGCCACCATACCCAATCTTTATTCCAGTTTCTTGAAATTGCTTTTGTAGGAGAGAATTTTTTCCTCAGGATGTATGTATATTGTTGATTAAGATACTTTGGCTTTGATTTTGGGTGCCTGAAGTACTGTGATCTTTGTATGACTTCTTCAATAGTACATAGGGTCACTGGTCTGTGTGATTTCCTTGGCGATTTAGGTTACAGTTATTAGTTGAGGTTGTGATGAAGTTTAGCTGAAGACTTGGATGCCAACTGAATTAGCCTTCAGGCCCTAGTGGTGGCAGCAGTGGGTTGACTGTGCCTGTTTTTAGGCCTCAGGTCAGCCTCCACTGACTCTGGTGTTAGTGGGTCCTGGAGAGCTGAATTTTAGGCCTCCAGGTGGCTTTCTTAGAACCCAGTACTGAGAGTGGTGGGCCCAGTATGTGGTGTGAGTTCTAAGGTTCCTGGACAACTGGTATTTCATGTGGATGATGGCAGTGGAGAAACCCACTGGGACCCAAAAAGTCCATGTTGGTGTTGCTGGAAGTTGCAATAGGTTGAGCAAGTTAGTGCCCAGTCCCACAGACACCTGGAGCATGGCAGAGTGTATTGTCCTAAGAGTGCTTAAGAGAGCTTCATCTTCCCTGTCCCTCCCTGAGCTGGGTGGTGACTGCAGCTTAATTGCCTCAAATTCAGCCCAAGGGTGGGGCACAGCCCAGCATTAAACTCTCAAAAAGGTACCAGCTTGTGACCTGAAAGGGGAGGGCCTATCTCAGGCCAATAGCATGAGCAAGAAGCTGTGGGGCGTGTGATCCTCTTGAGTCTCAATCTTACAGAAGCCAATCTTACAGACAGCCTGGCTTCCTTGTTTCACCTCAACCAAGTGGTGGCTGCAGCTATGTCAAGTCAAACTTGGCCAGAGGGTGGGATGTAGCCCAGCATTAAACTCTTAAAATGGCACCTCGGGCCTGTGACCAGGGAGGGCAGGGCTCCTCCCAGGCAGACAGTGTGGGCAAGAAGCCTTGGGGAGTACGGTCTACTCATGTCTCAGTCTCAACAGTAGCCAGCAGGGGTCCTTCCAGGGGTGAGTGAGAGTGTTTGTTCTCCCTTCTCCCTCTTTGGAGCAGCTCAGCAGCAGCAGCAGCCATGTCTGTAGATTCCCTGATCTCTCGGCTCAAAATGACTCCCAGCTGAGATGCTCCAGGCTCAGATACCTACAAGATTCTGTGTGGGTTACTTTTCTGGAGCAACATCTCTGTGCAATCTTTAGGCAGCTCTGTACGTCAGGCCCATTCCCTAGTAGGTCAATGATTTCTCCCTTGGCCAAGATCACAAAACCCCATTTTGGAGCCCTGGAGTTTTCTCTCTTACTGTTTCCTCATGTGCAGGAGCCTCTCCCAGCTCTCAGTCAGTTCCCAGCTGAGCAAGCTGCCTTAAACCCTCTACTTACTTACTTTGGGTGCTTCCCATCTCTTCTCTTCTCTGGCTTATCCTAGCATTCTTTTCTATGAAATCTGTTCAAAATGTGTTGAGATTAGCATTTAAGTCAATAGACTGAATAAAGCATCTTGCCCTTCCCAATGTGGGTGGACATTATGCAATATGTTGAGGACCTCAATAGAACATAAGGAAGAGGAAGGAGGCATTTATTCCTTTTATCTGTCTCACTGTTTGAGCTGGTACATCTCATCTCTTCTGCCTTGCAGCTGGGCTTTACATCATGGGCTGCCCTGATTCTCAGGCCTTCAGACTCAGACTCTGAGTTATATCACCAACTTCCCTGGGTCTTCAGCTTACAGATGGCAGATAATGAGATGATGGGATTTTTCAGCCTCCATAACCATGTGAGCCAATTCCTATGTGTATTAACTTACATGTGCTTATATGTGTGTGTATATTTGTATACATATATGTATATCTGTATACATATATGTGTATATTATATGTATAGCTGTATACATATATATGTATATGTATAGCTGTATACATATATATGTATATGTATATGTATATGTATATGTATATGTATATGTATATGTATATCCTATCGGTCTGTTTATCCAGAGGAACCCAATATATAACCTAATGCTGTTCAAAGCATCTGCACTCCTATTTGGAGTTTACAGCAGTCTAGTAAGGTGAGTGAAACTTTAGCATTCTCATTTCCCAGATGAGGAGATGCAGGTTCTAAGAAGTTAAGTGATTTTCCAAGGCCACATGGAGACTTAAATTGTTAAAAGAGATGAGGACCTAGGGCTTCTGCCCCCCAAATCTAGTGTTCTACCCACAGCACCCCACCAACATGGACATGTGAGAGACAACTCAAACGCTTGCAAATAGTAGACAACTCTGTCTACTATTACAGTACACAACTCTGTCAGGCTCCCCAGGTTGTGTCCAAGATTAATAAAAGTCAGACACCCAAGAATGTCACCCTAAGTATCTGGAAGCCCCTGACTTCTGATTTCTTGTCCAGTAAAGATACTATAATTGATTTAGTTTTCTGTATATTTGCCTTCTGAAGTCACTCAGCTATTCATTCAGTCAATAGTAACTGAATATTAATAGAAAATGTGTTATGTTTGTTGATTAAACATATGGCTACATTTTCTTGGGGCAAATAAGAGACTTACATGGATTAAAACTATTAAATTTACATTTACAAGTATATGCCAGTAGATTAAAATCAGTTGACCCAAACCCACACAAGTTATCCACCAACTTGATATCAAAGTATAATACTACATTCTATTCTAGTAGTTTATTTTTACAAACATTTATTTTTAAAATAAATTAAATAACTCTTAGATTTTAAAATATCAGCAAAAACATTGTTTAAATTTCCTGAGAAATTAATCATCATTAGGAAATAATACATTTCTATTTAGAGTCAAATTACATTTGACTAAGACTTTATGGATTCGATAACCTACTTCAGGAAATACTATCCCACAACATCGTTTCTTCACATATAATTAATGTTTTCTAAAGTTCTTATTTGTTTATTTATTTATTTTTTAAATATATTATTGATTTCCTGCCCTGAGCCATGCTGGACACTGGGGACACAACAGGGAATAAAACGAATTTAAACAATTTTTAGAATCCCCCATCCTCATGGAGATAACATTGCAGGAGGTGGCACAGGGACAGATACTGAAAAAGATAGGTAGATAAAATGTAAAGTATGTTAGATCGTGATCAATACTGAGAGGAAAAGTAAAGAGGGCAAGCCAGATGGAAGGAGCTGTTGTTTAGATAGGGTGACCAGGGCTCCTCATTTGTCCAGAAAAGTTTCATGTCCTAGGAATCCTCAGTCCCAGGCAAAATAGGATCTTTGGTCACTCTAAATCTGTATTGAGAGGCAAGGGAAGACATACTATGAAAATATTCTTTCAGTGAAAAGAACACTTCCAGTAGAGGAAGCAGCAAGTGGAAAGACCCTGAGGCAGGAATAGGCCTAGCTTATTACTTGGGCAAGGGCAAGGATTAATGGGGGTGGGGCAGTAGTGAGCAAGATATGAGATGAAGAGAAGTATGAGGCTGCAAGTTGCTTCAGACAAATGCTCAGTGTCCTCCACAGGAAGAAGGAATACCCTCAGTACTGCTAGCTTTGGCTGGGAAGAAACTTACTCTGAATTCTGGCTGTTCCTAGTTCTTACTTCTGGTACTTCTGGAGAAGCCAAGGGGCAAAAGGGGTCAAGAATAATAGTTTAGGAAAAAAGGGAAAAGAAATGAGCCCAGCCACAAGGAAAGACTCCCTCCCATAAATCCATCTCCCTTTGGAAAGTCTTAGGTTAAATCCTTGAAAGTGCCTGCCTATTTATCCCATCTCTCCATTTTTTCTTCTCTGATCTTGCTCAACTGGGCTCCTTCTGTTTGTTGACAACTCAGGATTTTAAAGTTAGTACTACCACCAGGCATTCCTGCTAATGGAAGAAGTCCAAATTCTATTTGGCCATGAATACAATTACACCCACAGAAGTGTATTTTTGCTCCCAGCTTCAGTCTTCTTTTTGCCAGGTAGATAATTTATACAGAACTAGAAAAAGATTGTTTGGGGGCAAATGACACAATACATTTGCCACAGATAGACACAGCCTCCTATGTGAAACCACGACAATGAGCAGTTCACTTAACTTTTCAACTCCCGTTTCAGCATCCTTTTTAATTTAAATGGAGTTGATATTTCTTTACCACCTACTAGCACCAGAAGGGTGTCATAAGGACACTTTTAAAATGCTTTCAACTACTCAGATGAAAGATACTTTATGAATATTATGTGATGCTGTCACTGAATCTTCATTCTCACTAGCCTATTTATGTGTCTTTCTTTTTTATTTTCCACAAACATAATCATGCAGTATACCCATTGTCTGCATACTTTGCAAATTTGCTAACTAGGCATTCGTGTGCTCCTTCAGGTGTTTCATCCATATTTATTGATATTCATCAAATAAGCAGGGATAGTAGTGTAGCCTGTTTGCTTTTTTTTGTTTTGTTTTCTGCTACTTTAGTTGAAGACAAATTAAATTGTCTCTCAGATGTTATCAGCAGCTGTCAAAAAGCATCCCTTACTCAAAGATCTATTTTGTATTCAGAAAACACAAAATCACATAACGCAGTCACTCCAGCAGCAACCTCAGTAGCTATCTATAGTTGTTTATTGAGGGCCAACTATGTGTCAATCATCAAATTTTTTATTGCATCTAGGAGAATTCCAGAAATGGGTAACCACCATGTGACATGTATGATTTCAAAGACTCCCAGCAATAACCCCTTCCCTTTAATGTACTTTCCAAAACAGATTCCCTCTAAATAATGTGAGAGGGCACATCAGTGGTGCCCAAGGCTTTGCGTAGAGACTTCACAAGTAATGTGAACCCTAAACACTGCCATGTGAGGAATAACTTAGGTTAGGGAGGGGTAAGAGTATGAAATAATAAGCGTAAGAAATGCATTTGATGGAGATTACACAAACTATCACTGGGTATGTAAGACTTCTGCCTGATAGGGAATAAAGTGCAAAAAAGCAAATACTATATTTTTAAAAATATTTCAAGTCATTTGATTTCTTTTTTTTTTTTTTTTTTTTGAGATGGAGTCTCACTCTGTTGCCCAGGCTGGCATGCAGTGGCACAATCTTGGCTCACTGCAACCTCTGCCTCCCGGGTTCAAGCGATTCTCCTGCCTCAGCCTCCTGAGTAACTGGGATTACAGGCATGTGCCACCATGCCCAGGTAATTTTTATATTTTTAGTAGAGATGGGGTTTCACCATGTTGGCCAGGCTGGTCTCGAACTCCTGACCTCAAGTGATCCACCCTCCTCGGCCTCCCTAAGTGCTAGGATTACATGTGTGAGCCACCATGCCAAGCCAAGTCACTCCATTTCTAAAAATTTACAATTACTACCTTGGGAGAGCACTGAATCTGGCAAACATCTATTCTTTAGAAATTGATCACTTTGTGTGTTTAACACGGCAGGGTTTTTGTTGTTACTGTTCAACTCTCTTTTTCTTTTTTCTTTTTTCTTTTTCATATTTATTGTTCTCTTTTTTAAAAAAAGATGAAGTGAAATATTTTACTAGAAAACACACACACACACACACACACACACACACACACACGGGGAAACAAACCAAAAGTTTGAGTTTCTAAGCCTGGTTGTGCTACTTGAGATTCATATAACCTCTATACATTTTAATTTCCTAATCTGTGAAATGCTTATATTACCAGCCCTTCCTCATCACAGGGTTACTCCATTATATGAACTAATGTATACAAAAACAGTTGGAAAAATATGTCACCGTGCAAATATTTGGTAGAAATTATTATTTTCTAGTATTTAAGCTACTAATTTTATCTCCTGTTCTGGCCATCAAAGGTTGCCCTGAAGAAACTTAGAAAAAAAAACCTTTTGCATTTGCTTATGCAGTTCCACTCTGCCACTCCCATACGGGAATGTATTTATCTTTGTCCAGCCTCTGGCAAGCACATCACTCCATCCTGTGTAGCCAGAGGGAAAGAATAGTGCTGAATAAAAAATAAGGGTCAATCATCCAATTGACATTCACTTCTTCTGGTTCAATCATCTATTTGTCATGACGAGAAGCCACAAAACTGTACTTGCATATGAAGTACAACAAGAAAATACAGAGAGATAAATTAAAAAGAAAAACCTGAGCAATCATCACCTATTTTTCCTTTGAGGGAATATTCCTCAGTCCGTGTTTCAAGAACAAGGTATTTTTATTAAGAATTTTTTTGTCATTGCCCCAATATGTAACCTTTTAATGATGTAACCTGTATCTCTATAAATTACATAGCATGTGTCAAAATCAAATATTCCTAAAATATTATCAAAAGTTGCTAAATGTATTTTGCACATTCCTTCCTAACTCTATGTTATATGATAATTGATACACAGGCCACAAAACATCTAAAAATACTTTTACAGCAAAATAAATGCCTGCAATTTCTTTCTACTCTATGGTAAATGTTGACCACAGAAACCAATGTAGAAATTCATAAGTATAATTCAGGAAGTAAAAGGAAGGAAGAATAAGACAGCGGTCTCCACAACTCAACGTTTACTTCATCTCTCTTTGTTTACTAATTCACACATAGTTCAAGGAGTTAGAGCCCATTAGAATTATGCCTTTTTCCCCCAGTGATATGGAAGGGTTTTTTGGGTTTTTTTATTGTCTGAGTCAGGAGATTGCTTTCCATTTGAATTTAACGAATATCAAGAAATGGCAAACAACTTGGCTTCACACTGTTACCCCTCCCAAAACCATTTTTCCGTTCTCCTTCCAAACAGAGTGATGATTTCCTTAGGTATCTATGCCTTTCCCCCACAATTCAGGGGGAGGATATTCCGACCTCTTGCCCTCTCTATATGTTATCTCTCCATTGAGCAAACAAAACGTTGTGTAACCTTGAAACTGCTTTTGGGCCAAGGTAGGAAATGACCTAAGTCATACCAATCTGACTGAATGGAACAATCTGATTTCATACTTGAGCTATGGGATCTCAGTCTCTCCTGTTGGAGGTGAATATGATATCGCTTAGACGTGGAAAATAAAAAAATCAAACCCGTGGAAGTTAAGAGTAGAATGAATGATAGGTATCAGTGGCTGGAGGATGTGGGTGGATAGAAAGGGAAGATATCCATCAAAGAGTACAAAGTTTTAGCTATACAGGAGGAATAAGCCTTAGTAATCTATTGCATGGAATGGTGACGTACTTAATAATAATGAACTCTATACTTCAAAATTGCCTAAGCATTACATTTTAAATGTCCTCACCAGAAAAGTTTGATAAATATGTGAGGTTGTAGATATGTTATTAGTTTGATTTAATCATTCTAGAATGTAAGCATATATCAGACATCATCTTATACATCATAAATGTATGTAATTATTATTTGTCAATTAAAAAGAAAATACAATTTTTCCAAAAAGAAAGAAAAATATGAGAAATAAAAAGAATCATGTAGACCCAATGGCTCTAATGGTAACTGCAAGGGGAAGCAGGATGGGATGAAGCTGTTGCTGAATACGGCAGAGCATAGAGGCAGAAAGAACCTGAGACTTTAAAGACTTACCTCCAGCTATTGTATGACAAGAAGCCTGCCTTACTCCTGGCAATTATGTGAAGTGACTTTCATAATTGTTTCATCAATTTAGATTGTGTTGTCATTGTTACTTGCAGCCAACACCATCCTAACTTATCAATCATGTTCCTTACAATTTTTCTTTTATTTTCCACAGTTTAATAATGAGTAGACCTGTTCGGTATATATAAGTAAGCTCATAGACATAGGTTTGCTTTATTGTACTGTATACGAATGATTAGTCCATCAACGTGTCCAAGTTGCTGTTACTAAGGGGACAGTCAGCAATGAGAAAGCTTCATGCATCTCGGAGTATCAGTTTTAGCACTTCTTTCACGAAGAAGAGAAAACCCGGAGAGTTTAAGAGTGTACATGCTGTTTCATCTTTGCATGGAAGAATCTTTGCACTCTTCTTCTCTACCTGATCTGGCTGACCCCTATTCACCCTTCATGGTGTCCCTTCTCCTGAGAAGCCCTTTTTGATCTACAAAGACGACTAGACTAGATGCCCTTCCTGTGTGTTCCCACAGCACTTTCATTTTGTCTCAATCCCAGCTCGTTAGCATATGGTAATTACCTTTCTCTTTGTATTCCCCGCTAGCCTATAAGTTCCCTTGGGGCTGGGATGGTTTCTATTTTGCTGTTATATCTATAGTCTTTGGCATAATACCTGTTCCTCATAGGTTCTCAATAAATACTTACAGAATGAACACAGGCCCAGAATGCTTTGAATAGACTAAGACAGAATTTCAGCATAAAATAGCCATTGCTTTTAGAAAATTTAGTAGAAAATATTTTGGAAAAAGCAAAATTTCCAAAATAAGACTTTATGTGGGGTAAACTTTGAGCATTTGTAATTACACACTTCAAATATTCTAATAAAGGTCCTATGCAAGAAAAAGATATGCTAGAAAAGATGCTGCAAGATTTTTTAAATTCAGTAAACTATGAAAGGAAAAATAATTCAGGCTTATAGCAGAGAAATTACCCTTTGTCACACTCTGAGTATTATCACCAGTTTATAATGAGAAATAACTGAAGATCGAGATCAGAACTCATTCTGTGTCCTTTATAGTTGTTCTAAAATATGCTTCAGTCATTCTCAACACTTTTGTGGTGTTCATGAAACCCCAGATTTTAGAATCCTTTCAAGTCGTTTCATATGGGACAATCCTGCTTCACGACTTTACAGTCAAGATTCTGTTGCCCGGAAATGACCATTTCTATTACGTAAATGACTTTAATAATTATCTTTTTATATTTCCATCACAAGTAGCATTATTCTGGATGCATACCAATATAGAAGCCAATTACTACTTAAATTGAAAGTAGGGACTACCAAAATTATTTTATTACACCATAATTTTTGGTATCAGATAATAAACTACAAAAACTCAAGCATCACTAGAACTTAGAAATCTCCTGAAAGCATGTTCCTAATATAAGACTTTGTTAAAAATAGAACTTGCTTTATGCCATTAGAAAATGTCAAAATTTTAATAATATAAATTGTAACAGAAGGCTTTCAGTTTGCCTAATTAGAGCAAAGAAAGTTTTGTTTTGTTTTGAAAGTAATATTTTTACTCATGAGCACCAACACTCCAAAGAGGCCATAAAGGGTGTGAAGAGCAGATTTTAAGAGAATAAAGCAGAGTCATACTACATCTCCAGAGTATTTGCATTTTGTTTTTATTTGATACCTATTTTCATGTATTTCTAGTTTTCTGGTGATAACAAGATTTTCCAATTTTACTTCTGTTGAAAGATAATGATTTCAGTTGTATACCTCAAGATGACACCCACAGAAGTTTTTAAAGCCCAGTAAAGCTACTCCTAGAAAGGAGTCCCCATGTATAATTTATTAAAAGCAAACAAGCAACCCAACCAAGTTAATTGAATTCATTTTGCAATTTTACATACCTATCTATAAAGTTTTATTGGAAATCTCTTGTGATTATGACTCCGCTCCTTGGGTAGAGGGTTGAAGAAGTGATAGTTAAAGATTTTCGCCTTGCATCCTAGCATCTAGGGCCTTAGCTTATGCCAATAGAAAGAAAGAGCAAGAGAGATCTAAAAAGGAGAGATGACAGAGTTAATGATCAGGGGTAGCCTAGTAAAGTCCTAGAACTCTGATCCTGGCATAACTATCATGAAAAGTCTTGGTTCACCTTTATTGGCCATGTACCCACTGAAATCTGAGCTCCCTTAATTGTCACAGTCTATTCTGTTATTGTGTGGTTGGTTGATTGACTGACTGGTTGATTTTTGTTGATAGTAACGGAGTAGTTCCTTATTCTTTATGCCATTATATGTGCTACCATGTTGCCAGTTTGTTGCTTTACCAGTATTTACTCTGAAATAGTATTTTTCTATGCCACCTTAATGCTTCCTCCCATATAGATTATATTTGCCTTGCAGTCTCTTGCTCTAGCTTTCTGTCTCTCCTTTATTCTCCACAAGTAAGTCACATTAGAAGAAAATTGCTAAGCATATTAAATATGAAATGATATACCCTACAGTTATATGTAACCTGTTTTAGAGGAGAGGTATAGATAGGAAAGAAATCCAAAGGCAGCCACTAGATTGTACCTACATAACAGAATAGAAAGAAGAGACTTGGGAGGCTGAAGCAGGAGTATGTCATGAATTCTGGAGGCGGAGTTTGCAGTGAGTCGAGATCATGCCACTGCACTCCAGCCTGGGCGACAGAGTGAGACTCCGTCTCAGAGAAAAAAAAAGAAGAGACTTAAGATTATCAAGTCTTATCTAGTCTTGAGATTAAATTATCAACTCTTACCTAGTCTTGATAAAAAGACTATGTAAGGTTCCACGAATGATGGCATTTGGGGCCTAAATGTCCATGAAACTATATTTCATGGTGTACCACATAGACCAAAAAGTTCATGTAAGGGGAAAAAACGGAAAGATTAGAAACCTGACCTCTGAAAGGGAGGGAGAAAGGTAAAAGCTGGTTACAATCCAGATATTAAATAGGAGGAAAGTAACATTAAGAAGCATGAAATGGAAGTAGATGGTAATTGGAACCAAAAGAGAAGAATTTATCTTAGAAAAGAACAATGTCATCATCAAATGTGGAAAGAACAATAAAGGAAAAAATTAAGGTGATTGGAAGAGCAAATTATAAGAGTAATTAAATGGAATTTTGAACATTTAGATACACATATATATGAAGTGTCTGTTTAACAAACTGAACACAGAACAATGGAGAAGAGGGTCACTTCAGAGCACCTCTATCGAGTGGAAGTGAATCTTAGGTTCGCACCTCCATGTGCTTGCTAAGACATTAATGTCAAAACCTAATATTGATATTAAATAAGTCACTAAATCTTTGCTAAATTCTGCAATATGTAACTAGAAATAATGATCTAAAGATGTGTGGGAATGTGAATACTCATAATAGTATGTTGTGAGTACTACCATAAGCACTTTTTCCTTTTCCGATATTTCAATATCCAGCAGTGTATAATTATATAATGTCAACCTGTTATGTTTGAAAATAATACCCCCACAGGGGTTGGCTTATATCACAAGATCTTTGAATATGAATATGGTTATAAGAATTCCCCTTTTGATTATACCTATGTTGAAGTAGTTTGTTGCTATAGGTTGTGGTAATAATACTTCAAATTTCATAGCCCGTTCATCCAAGGATTTGGGGAGATGTTGCTAAAAATAGGAGAGCTAAAATTCAGTAACTAGAAAGCCTAATGTTGTTCTTTCTCTACTTATTGTGAAACATTTTAAAGGTAAGGATTTGAGGGGTTTCTTATTATTTCTCAAATTTTGCTTTGCTATCACAGAGAAAAATTATGCTAATATAACTGTAGAGGCAATTATAAGATGCATACAATTGCATAATGAACCAGGTTATATATAGTTGAAGAAAAGTTTGTATCTAGAGCAAAGAAAAAACAGCAAAGATTGCTCTGAACTCTAATGAAAACATGTCATATTTAAAAACATAACATGACTGAGCTTTTTGAATTGCCTTCTGAGAATGTAACTGGATTCATGTTTGCAAAACAGCAGGCTATGTAGGGAGTGCTAGGGTAACTCACGTCTTAGAAGTGAATCTACAACTAGTTCATAAACATAACCCACTAAGCTCATCTATGACGCACAAAGGCAGCATATCTGCAATACAAAGGGTAGACCAAGGGGAAGGAAGCCTTTAAAACCAGCAAAGGAAGAATATGATCTAATCTGCGAAGCACAAAAACTGTTGTACAAATGTTGGTCAATATATTGATTTGTAATGAAAATTATAACTCTAGAGTAGTACAGCTCTTATTTTAAGAATGAAAATATCGTATTTCATGTCAACTTCTGTGCATCTCAGTTTGAAATTGATAATATGTTTTCTTCTCTCCTCAGTTGTCAACCTAAAATGTCTCATGTAATTCCGTATGTTGATGGCTTTCTTTTAGTTGTGTTTTGTTTTGGTTTAATAATACATTTGAGTGGTAGAAAACTCAGAGTACCTGAGAATTCAAAACCTCAATTTCGAATTTATGTTTCCAATTCCATTACTTAGCTCTCTAAGTAGCTCTCAGAATAGCTCTCTAAATGCTCCATAAGTATTTAGAGAGACCCAAATGTGGCCCAAGCATTGGAGTAAGGGCTGAGGCAAGAGCTGTGAGTTGGACAGGTGCAGTCCTGGCCTTCATGGACCTGATGGTGGGGAGATGAAGACAGACTCCAAAAAAGCAAGTGCTGTGAGTTTCATGAAAAGAAGTGCTGGAGCCATGAAAGCATTGCACGGGGTAGCTGGGGAAAGGGCAATATAAAATAAACCCTGAGGGATAAGTAGGAGGTAAGGATCAGCTATAGGCAAAGAGGGGAGACTGAGAGAGGGACCAGCATACTTAAGGGTCCTGAACCAAGAAATAACATGTAGATTCAAGCTAGGCCAGAAGGGCTTCTACTAAGGAAGGAGACCACCCCTCATATTGTCTTATGCCCAGTTTCTGCCTCCAAAGAAAAAAGAAGTAAAAATTAAAACTAGAAATGAAATCTGCAAGCAGACAGCCCGGCACCACGCCCTGGGCCTGGTAGTTAAAGATCAACCCCTGAACTAATTGGTTATGTTATCTATAGATTACAGACATTGTATAGAAAAGCCCTGTGAAAATCTCTGTCCTGTTCTGTTCCGTTCTAATTACTGGTGCACGCAACCCCCAGTCACGTACCTCCTGCTTGCTCAATCAATCACGACCCTCTCTTGTGGGCCCTCTTAGAGTCGTGAGCCCTTAAAAGGGACAGGAATTGCTCACTCAGGGAGCTTGGTTGTTGGGAATGTGAGTCTTGTCAAAGCTTCCAGCCGAATAAAGCGCTTCCTTCTTTAACTCAGTGTCTGAGGGGTTTTGTCTGCGGCTTGTCCTGCTACACTACTACTCAGTCAGCACTGAGGGCAGTAGCTGTGTCCATTGCTTGCGTTCATTGATACATCATCGTAGTGCCTAGCACACAGTAGTCACCCAATAAGTATTCATTGGATGAATGTGGCTGAAGGATAGATAACTAGAAGAGTAGAACAAAATGATCCTACAGAGGTAAGCTAGGAACCAAACATGCAAAGCCTAGTAGGCATGTTAAGATGTTGAAGTTTATCTTAAAAACAATGGGATATTATCAACGGTTCTATGTAGGGCATTAGCAGATACAGAAAGACTGTTTTTTCTATTATTGTATTTCATCAAATCTAAGATGTCATTGATTATAAAATATACCATTATTTTATGTGTGATTTATTTAAAGCAAACACTGTTTATTAAACCAGGATACAAAATAAATTGTAATACATATTCCAATTTTAGAAAAGTTAAAGTGGAAAATAAAAAATGCATTTGAAGTTGACAAAATGTAATATATGTGGAAAGAAAATAAATTAAAAGTGGGAAAACTGGGTGCAAAGTGACTAGTTAGGAGGGTATTATTATGGCTGTCTGTTGCTCAATCTGTTGCAGAAGTTCAATACTGGACTAAAGCAGAGACAGCTGGGATGGAGAAAAATGGACCGAAATGAGAAATATTCAGAATGCAGAACTGCCAGAATTTGCAACTGGTGTGTATTAGAGTGAAAAAGTCAGAGGTATTGGGTGGATGCTGGTATTGTTTATTGAGTTGGAAACATTAGTGTGGAAGCTCTGAAGAGAAATCTGACTAGAGATATAAATTTGTGATTTCTCAGCATACAGATGGTGAATGAGGTCGTGAAAGCAAAAGACATTTATTTCTCCCCTAGGGCAGCAGTTTTTTAACTGGGGCAATGACTCCAGCTGCATTGCAGAACTTGCTTTGGAGATGGCAATGATGGGAGACAATTAAACAAATCAAAAGGTTCTTGAAGTAGTACAAGAGAGGAAAATGAGTGCCTGACAAAAGCATCAGAAGCAGGAATAGAAAGAGGATTCAGACTCCAGAGATATTGTAGAGGTGAAAGTTCAGGACTTAGTGACTAAGTTGGCTGTGGAGGCTGTGGGACCAAAATAATTTACAGGTTCCTGGGTCGATTATGCTGCCATTAGCTATAATAGAGGTGAAAAAAGGAAGTGGCAGCAAAAAAAAAAAAAAAAAAAAAAAAAGTTTGCAGGCAGGATAGTGAGCTCAGTTTCAGGCTCTTTAATCGCTATCACCTATGGAGCATACAGATGAAGATGTCCACTAGGCAGGTAGAGCACTGAGAGAAAAAAAAAAAAAAAACAAATTCTATGCCATGCTACAGCAGAAACTTGTTCATTTTATAGGCAGCAGTAGAGAAGTTCTGCCCTTACTCATCTTGTTCAAGAAGAGGTAGAGTCTTTTTGCCTGACAGCTCAGGCTCTACAGTTAGAAGGACTCGAATTTTAGTCTTGACTCTACTGGTTACTGACTGGAAGATTGTGGGGTAGACACTTAACATCATTGAGCTTTGGTTTCTTTATCAGTAAATTGAGAAAAAAAAATATTTAGCTACTGAAGTTAATTTACAAATTAAAGAAGATACAAAAGTTCCCAGAACAGGGCTGGGCATGTGAAAAGGACTTGATAAATGATAGCTATTTTTATTATCCATTTTGTTGTGTCTATCAACTCTGGGACAGTTCCTTCCAGCATTTATAATTGTATTCATTTGTTTAATTCTTTCATCAACTATTTATTGGATCCTGCTGTATGGGAGGGACTGGTGACCATTTGCTTGCATCATACCTCTCCATGTCTTATTCAATCATCTGAGTTCCTAGCTGCTATTTTAGTGTTTGATGTTTCACCCAGCAGGCTGGGCTAAAATATCAAGTCCTCACACATGCCAGCAGAGGGTCATATGAGTTTTTTCCTCACAGACTAAATGAAAGGACATGAGGAAGACACACATGAAGCAAGGGAGAGCAAACCTAAGCTTGAACAAAGAACTTATATTTCTGAAGAACTTATGTATTTAAAAGAGAAAAGTAATTTCTACATCAGAAAGAGACAATTCCTCCAAATGATTTACATCTCTTTTTCTGCAACACTTAGGGAAAAATTATATCATTAATTTGTGATTCTCTTTTTCTAACATTTGTAATTTTAATCATATTTGTACCTTTCTTCCTTCAGGGATTTATTCCTGTTTGCTACTCTTTTGTTATCATTACAAGGCTTTGAAACGGAGTCATTTTGAAGCTATTCTTGCTTACACTCTTATTTTTCTCTACTTGGCTTTAATGCCAATTTTTAAATTCTACGCAGAGTTACCTGTTGGAAACTGCCCTTGTTGTAGAATAGGTCACCATGATTTATAATACATCTATATATGTATTCTTTTGTGGTTTCTAGATTTCCCTTTGCTAACTTTCTTAGAAAATTCCTCAGTATGCCTCTTTCTGCTAATTGATCACTTAATGACCTAGGATTTCATTACTCTACTTTGAAATGGCTTCTTTTTATTTAGTTAGTTTTTATCTTCTTCTGGTCTGTGTATACCAATAAGATATTAGAGAGAATGCCCTAAATGTCACTCTTCTATTTTACAAGACTCCCGACAGACAGCCACCTGTTATCTCTTCACTCATGGCTGACCATGAGCAGACATGGGAATCTTTCATCAGTTCCTTCACTAAAGAACACACACTATAAAATTAAAACAAAAACATACATTTTCTATATTTAAGGGAACTTTTTTTATATTTAAGTTCTAGGATACATGTGCAGAATGTGCAGGTTTCTTAAATAGGTATTTATGTGCCATGCTGTTTTGGTGCATCCATCAACCTGTCATGTAGGTTTTAAGCCCCATATGCATTAGGTATTTATCCTAATGCTCTCCTTCTCCTAGCCCTCCACCCCTCAACAGGCCCTGGTGTGTCAATGTCTGCTCCCTGTGTCCATGTGTTCTCATTCAACTCTCAATTATGAGTGAGAACATGTGGTGTTTGGTTTTCCGGAGAACAATATTTTTCAAGAATATTTTTATGTGATGTCAGCATGGCATTTTTTATTAACTGTAAGAACTTGCAATCTAGCTGGGGATACAGAACTTCATGGAACATTCAGGGATCACCACAAAAATAATGAAGTGCCAGTTTATAAGAAAACTCAGTAGAGCAAACTGAATACACAAATCACTCAGTAGGGATTTGAGCAAGGGAGTGTTTCTGACCTGATAGGGTGAAAGAGTTTCTAGGGAGTAGAAATTTGAAAAATAAGTGAAAAACTCTACTGGACATTTAACAAAAGAAAATCATTTTTATTCCTTTAAAACAGAAAATGATGCACAGGTTTCAGAGTACCAAGAAACCTAAAAGACCAAAGAAATAATTTGACTCAGGCTTAAGTTGTTCTCAATCCAAACAACATTACACATCTGATGCTTCTACATTGGTTTCAGCTCCCTGATTATCTGGATATTTGTCCTATAAATGTTTAACAGATATAAACCGCCACACCTCTTGAAAGTAGGCGAGAGGTGGGGGAGGTCAAAGAAAGGTTTTGCCTGAAGTTGATGACACCTTCAAAGGGGGAACACATGTTTCTTTAAAACTCTTATGGGACAAAGATGTTTGAAAGTGAAGACAGCCCATCATAACTCCATTTCCTCATGTGAAACTTTCCCATAAGCAGAGAATTCTGCATTCTTTAATAGAAATATGAAAGCATATAGCCAGGCACAGTGGTGTGTGCCTGTAATCCCAGTTACTAAGGAGGCTGAAGCAAGAGGACTGTTTGAACCCGGGAGTTCAAGACCTGTCTGGGCAACATAGTAAGACTCTCATCTCAAAAAAAAATGAAGAAATATGAAAGTACAAGCCAACACAATTTTTAGTTGGGTATTTCTTACAGAAATTTTCCAAACATTATATGTTCCATTTGTTGCAAAATGTATGAATTATCTTTTGAAAAAGCTCTTACTAGTGTCACACAAATTTAAATTGTTTCTCATAAGAAAGAGTAAATTATTAATTTATGGTGAGTATGTGGGGAAAATTTTATCATGAATCTCCAGAAATAGGGCCAAAGATATGCTAAGAGGAAGCAAAAGGGAATTCCTGAACAGCCCAAAGGAAACGGAATAAGAAACTTTCTGTAAATTTTCTACCTTTAGCAAAGAATATGTCAAACCTCAAGAAAGGAACTTTATTCTCTGTAAAATAAAAGAGAGGTAATCTATTGGGAAATGTAATTATGACATAGAGAAAGGTCTCAACTAGGGAATAATTTCTCCAGAGTTTGGTTTTAGTAATTTCAAGTATAAGACAAAAAGCTACAATGAAAAACATATGAGTAAAATTACAATAGGTTTTCAAAAATGTGTAATTCATTATACTGTGATAAGTATATAAGAATTTATACCATTAAATCAAGAAAATAATGGCATGTTGTAAAAATGCCTAAATTCATAAATCAGTTGGTTTTGAAAATACTGAATCTTTTCATACTTGTGAGTAAAACGTGGAAATTGCAGTTTAAAAAAAGTCATTCCAAAATGAGGGTTTTAATGCCAGATAGACTGAGTTTTAATTCTCACTCTGTCATTTACTATGTTACTTCAGCATTTTCCTTATCCGTAATAATATCAACTGTGGAAATTTCTTGTGATGTACATAAGGCACCTAAAACTTCCTGTTAACTATGGTGAATTGAACACACCTGTTCTCTGCTTCTTCTCCTAAAATTCTAGATTTTTTAAAAAAGAAAAGGAAAAGAGAAAAATTAAACGTAAATCCACAAGGACAACAAAAATGGGAGAGAATATAAGATACAAAAGATGACAATGATTTTAAAATCTGAAAAATAAATGGATAAAGGGTAAGTGTCATAACATATTACAGAAAGCTGAAACCTAAGTCTGCAATCTAGTTGTGCCACAGAACCTGGAAAGTCTCGAAAACTGACAACAGAAGTATTCCTGAAGGATGGGGATAGAGTGGGACTGAAAACAAAATTTTAGACAGATCTCCCTCCTTCATCTGTACTGAAGACTGAGATTTACTCTCTGCAGGGAATGAACCAGACCTCTGCATTCAGGAACAGAAGATACAACTGAGTGTATAGGCGAGGTACCCAGCTGAACACAGGGGCATAAAGTACAAGTCTACATTCTGAAGAGCCTTTCTCCCTACTCCATCCACTACTTACCTCTCAAAACACTGGCAGCCAAACTTAAGCCCCTAAGGCATAAGATTGGAAGATTCTTCTCTTAGTAAACTGAATAAGCTGGCTAAAGGGAAAAGACATAGAAATGGAAACAAGGGAAAAAAACTGTTAAAAAAATTAGAGGTGCTATGTCAAAATGTCAGGAATTGCAGAAAAAGAAAACAAATAAAACAAATAAAAAATTGAGAGACACAAATCATTAAAAAACTAATACAAGAAAAATTTTCAAATACCAAAAGTCATGGGTTTCCAAACTGAAAAGATCTGTTGAATTTATCATATAATAAGTGAGAAAGGGCCTACACCAGGATACACTACCACGAAAAGTATACCGTCTATAAATATAAATTTAAAAAAAATTAAAACTTTCCGGAGAAAGGAGAAACAAAAACATCATATATGAAGTAACAATTAAGGTCCACTTCCATTATGTATCTTTCCACCTAAGCCTGCTACCTAAAACAATTATAAAACCTGGGTGAAAACAGCTACTTTAAGGCATTGGAAATAATTAAGGCAGCCAGGACTTGGAGAGCCAGGATCACAAAGAAAAGGAAAATACATTGAGGTGAGTCTCATATTCACCAGTGCTTTTTCTCCTCAGGGCATTTGCTGATTTGCACATCTTCTAACTGCCTACCAGAGGAAAAAAAATTCTTTCTGAAAAAAGATAAAATCATCCAGAGCTTCTATAATTTTTAACTTACAATGTCCAGCATTAAGTCAAAAATTATCAGAAATGCCAGGATGACAAAAAATAATTAAAAACAAAAAAATAAAAAATAGAATCCCACGCCTCATGGATAGTCCAGATATTAGAGTTATCAATACACATTTTTAAATAGCTATAATAATATATTCAAGGGAGAAAAATGACAAGATGAAGAATTTTATCAGAACTGAAATCTATGTTTAAAAGGCATGAAATGAAAATTCTAGAACTGAAAAACAAAATAACTGAGATTAAGAAATCAATAGATGGGTGTAACAATAGATTAGCAAGAGAGAAAGGATAATGAATTGGAAAACAGCTCTTTAGAAACAAATAATTCAAACTGAAACATAAACAGAATAAAAGAACATAAAAGCAAGAAAAAGCATGAGCATCAAATGGAGAATAGTAGAAATGTTCAACAGGAATTAAGTGGAAATCTCAGCATGACAGCTGTGTGGCCAGCATAAAGAGCAACCAGTGTGGATTAGAGCAGGAGACAGAGGGCTCTAGAAGGGATTTCTACACTGTCAGAATGCCAGTTCTATTCAAGAATTGGGATGGATTAATGATACTTATGTAGAAAAGTAAAAAACAAAAAAAGAGGAAATTTTTAATTTTAGAGAAAGCATACTATAACCAGAAATGAAGTATAGTGTATGGTTCATTATTTATAAATAATAGTTATGTAGTCATAATAATGTAAATAAATATTAATTTAAATAAGAATGATTATATAATTTTGGAAGCATGAGTGAAGGGCTAAATATCTACATGTTAGAGAGATGAGTATATAAGAGAACTAAACCATATCTTCCATAGCAGGACGTACAAGAAACAATATTTAAAACTGTCAAATGAAGAAATAGCAGTATTTCTATTTAGGTATATGAAAGCAAACATTAAAATAAGCAGCTACAAATAATTTTAAATAGTAGCCATTGGAGAAAACAAGAGAAGAGAGAAATAAAACAAGGGCTAGCTTTTTATGAGTCTTGAAGCATTATTTGATTTGTTAAGCATGTGTAAGTATAAATTGTGTAAGAAAAATTTACCTTAAGAATAAAAAGTAAAGAGAGTCTCTAAGAAAGTGACTGATACACATTAGGTTTTCTATAAATATTTCTTATATAAATTATATGATTTCAAGGAATGTGGTGAAGGTAGGTGATCAATATTTGTTGGCCCAGGATCTTTTTGAAGGAAGAAAGCATTGCCTTGTATATTCCCTGAGTGTGTCTTCTGCCTCCATTTGCTGGAGTCTCTCTGACAATTATTCAGCAGAGCTGTGCCTCCACAATACAGAGTGGGCAGCTGCATACATAAGGCTTGTGATGGCTAATATTGAATGTCGTCTTGATTGGATTGAAAGATGCAAAGTATTGTTCCTGGGTGTGTCTGTAAGGGTGTTGCCAAAGGATATTAATTAACATTTGAGTCAGTGGACTGGGAGAGACAGACCCACCCTCAACCTAGGTGGGCACCATCTAATCGGCTGCCAGGGCAGTTAGAAGAAAGGAGGCAGAAGAAAATGAAAGAGAAGACTTGCTGAATCTTCTGGCCTTCATCTTTCTCCTGTGCTGGATGCTTCTTGCCTTCGAACATCAGACTCCAAGTTCTTCAGCTTTTGGATTCTTGGACTTACACCAGTGGTTTGCCAGGGGCTCTTGGGCCATTGGCCACAGACCAAAGGCTGCACTGTCGGCTTGCCTACTTTTGAGGTTTTGGGACTGGGACTGGTGCACCACTGGCTTCCTTGATCCTCAACTTGCAGACAGCCTATCGTAGGACTTCACCTTATGATTATGTGAATCAATTAGCCTTAATAAACTCCCTTTTATATATACATATATCCTATTAGTTCTGTCCCTCTAGAAAACCCTAACTGATACAAGACTGACTACGCTAAACTATTACTTGCCTATAAGTAATAACCACCTAATGACCTGCCATAGGCCTTATGAGCTTCTTCCAAGCTCGTAGTCCGGCTACTGGTCAAAAAATGAGGTCTATTGGCTTTATTTAGCTGATAACTAAATCCTAGAGAAATCTCAATCCTCAGATGATTATGCTGAGTGATCCAGAATTATGGGGGCAGGCAAGAAATCCTCTGCAGCAAAAAGCTGAGATCATTTATCAAAAAAACAAACAAACAAACAAATCCTAGCTGAGTGCAGCGGCTCACACCTATAATCCCAACACTTTGGGAGACCAGTCTGGGCAACATGGCAAAATCCCATCTCTCCAAAAAAAAAAAAAAAAAAAATTAGCCAGGCATAGTGGCATGCACCTATAGTCCCAGCTACTCAGGGGACTGTGGTGGGAGAATCACTTGAGCTCAAGAGGTCAAGGCTGCAGTGAGCCATGTCCATACCACTGCACTCCAGCTTGGGCAACAGAGTAAGACCCTGTCTCAAGAAAAAAAAAAAAAATCCTATAACACTCATATTTCACTTCCAAGTAACAATTAAGTTTCCCTAGGTGATCATATAGGGATCACCTTAGTAATGACATTTGTAGTGTGATTATTTATAGTTTTAAATAGCATGGCAAATCAAATATGTACCTGAAGAAACAAAGCTAGTATATAATAGTGGTTGGGTGTTTGTTCTTAGGATGGATGGATAGATGGGTAAATTTATATTAGAATGAATAATGACTCAGATGACAAAATATAATATAATATAGCATATAACAACTTAATCATAAACATAAAGGATCTGAAAACATGATAGTGAGGTAATATTTCATGTACTTCTTCCTCCACAATTTTGGGTCTTGTTAGGCCAAATAGATACTAACAGTTGGAAGGGATATTAGGAAATCATTCAGTTCTCTTTATTTTAACAGATGAGGAAACAAAACTATTACTGAACCAAACTTGGATCCACTCACCCGGCACAATAAAGCCAAATACCAACACTGAGGTTTGCAGGAAGAGAAAGAAGGACATTTATTGCAGGGCACCAAGTAAGAAGAACAGGTAGCTAACACTTAAGACCCAGCCTCCCCAGTCACTTACAATAGCAAGGGTTTTTAAAGACAGGGGGACATTTCAGGAAAACAGAAGTAACAGGCAAACTCATAAATCAATACGTGGAGGTTATACATTGACTTGTTCTGCAAAGACAGGATATCTTAAAGCAGGGGCTAACAGGTCCGAGGTGGATTTAGAGATTCTCTGATTTGAATTGGCTAAGGGAACAAGACTTTGTTTAAAACCTTGGGGTCAGCAGAAAGGTATGTTAAGCCTTGGGGTTAACACATATTCGTTAAGATGAGGAAACCTGTTAATCATCAAGTGGTGCTATGTCAGACTCAAGTCATGAGAGCAAGTCACAACAGACTGGGTCAGTGTGATCAGTCTAGCAAGATTGGTTGCCTGCACGTGTGACTCTCTCCAGGCCCCTTGGGAAGAAATTTAAAACAGCCTGAGTTCAGTCTTAAGTTTCTTTTTGCCTGAGGTCTACCTGACAGTGGGCAGCATTCTCCATCAATGGGGATCCTGGTTTCTGGAAAACAAACCAAGAAAGTATGTTAATATGTTATCTTTTAGTTTCTATGGGGAACCAAACACCTTATGGCCCTGACTTGCTTGGATGATTACTGTTTAGGTTATTATTATTCTCTTCTTACTTATCAGGCTCTTCATTTACTTCTCAGGGCTAGCTAGATGCCTGGAATTTCCCTTGAAGGGACTCAGAATTTTCCCTTTATTTCCATGCTTGGGTGATTGCAGCAGGCCCCTAAGATTGGTCCCTTTTCCATCTCAAAAGCTTTAAGAAGCCAAGGTAGGGGCAAATTCTGGAAAGACAATGGTGGCAGTTGGGTAGTAATGAATGTTCCCAAAGTTCAACATACAAACAAAAGACAATTATGACAGTAAAGCAAAAACACCCAGATCAACATCTAAAACAAGATAGGCAAAAGAGGTATCCCATTGAGCCCCCAGATCCAGATGCAGAGAAAATGTCAACAGTTACAATGTGTGGGATCAGCATTTGTGTGAAAAGAGGTGGAAGAGTGTCTGATAGACCTGAGGACAGCAAAACCTTCAAAGCATCAGAAAGTGTCACCAGCTAAAACAAAGCTTCTTCCTAATAAAAATTAAAATGCTGTTTTAGAGGTATATGTTGACTTAATTGACATCACAAAAGATTCATGAGATATTCTTATGCCTAATCTGAAGATTAGGCCACAGAAAATTTAAATATCATTAAGTAACCAGGTAATAACTGTCTATTAGTTGCCAGTATTTTAAATTTTGGTGAGAAAATAAATAGCAACCCAAAAGACATTGCTTGTGTGTATATAATATTATCTATATCAATATATCAATATTTTAATATAATCTTTCTTTTAAACAATTAGTTTCATACTCTTTCTTGGCACTAAAGCAAATGATTCTAGAAAATCACTGTATTTTAACTTTGAAATTGTTTGGAACTGTAAAACTGACCTTTCAAAACACTAATCTTTTGGCTAAATGCTAAAGTATCCTTTTAGCATCAGGAACATTTTCTGTCATCTTGGGGATATTGCAACTGCTGTTTCCCCCTCAAAATGTATGAGAAGACCCTCTAGTATACATTGATATGGTGCCCCAAGGACATCTCTGTTTATAATGTGAAGTATCTCAGGAACAAATCTGTTTTCAGGCCATAGTGCTCCAAGGCAGAACAGTGTGGTCTGTCCCAGGTGAGTTTCTTAGGTGGCCCCCTACAATGCAAATTGAGCTGCCCTGAAGGCACTCTATAAATTTATTATAAAAATCTAAAAGAAAAAAACACAAAATAGCAAAAAAAAAAAAAAAAAAGTTTGCCTTACTAAAATTAAAACTATTCCCCTCACTCAATGCAACTTTAAAATAGAGTAGAGCAACAGTTACCAAAAGAAACAATGGAAAGGCCTCTAGCACTCCACAAAACACCTTCTTATATATAACTGACTAAAGTAAAACATTCTGATTCAAGGAGCTAATGTGGTTACAGTGCCCTATGTGCTTTACAACTATTACATTGCTTTGTGATGGGATAATATGCATTAAAAAATTTTACAGTTAGTTGTGTCCAAACTTGTTTTGATAACCCTCTTATTACTTACTTTCCTGTCTCCAGACACATCTCTTGGCAAGAATGTTGAGTAAACAGTTAAAATAAAAACCTTAAACTACCTTTTAAATTCTAGCTATTTAACACGTCAGTTCTGACCATGATAGAGTAACAGGGAGACATCCTCCTTAAACAATGAGAAAACTTTATAAAAATATTGGAAAGAATAATTTGCCCCAGCTTACTACCTAAAGATAGTTTCCAGTCCTCAACAAAAGGAAGCCCTGTGGTCTCATGAGGAGAAGAGACAGAGGATGAAATTTTGGGAGGCTGAGACAGCTAGAATTTGTGATCAAAATACCAGAAAGGAGAGAGCTACAAAGAAATTTCCAGAGATCTGTGGAGGGTTCTCCTCAAATCTTTGGCTAGCTGATCTGTACATGCAAGAGAAGGAAGTAACTCTGGCCACATAAGGAAGCCACAGAAACCATAAGGCCAATCAATTCCCACAGTTCCTACAGGACTGGAAATAGTCCGTGTTCCTACCAGTCAGAGTGGAAAGACCACATAATTCACAAAGCATAGGAAGGGTCTTAGAGAGCGTACTGCTTAGTAGTGAGGCCAAATTAGTCCCAGACTAAACCCTGCTCTGGATCTACCTAACAAAGTTTTAAAACAAGCTTCAAACGAATCTAACTGATTCCTAAGAACTTAACTGCATTCCAGGACAATATTCAACAATATTTAAAGGAATACCAAAAATTCCAGCACCCAAAACCAAAAACACAATATCCAGTATCCAATCAATAATTAGCAGACACAAGAAGCTGCATGCACAACAGAGATGATGGAATTAGTGACGGTGAATGTAAAGAGGTGACAAATGGAAGAAATTTTTTTAAATGATACTTTTTTGACATGAAAAAATTTAGTAGCCGAGATTTAAAATATGCCAGATATGTCTTAGCAGCAGATTGGGAAATGCAGAGGAAAAAAAAAATCAAGGAATTTGAAGAAACAATAAAAACTATCCAAATGAAGCACAGAGGCAAAAATAAAGACAGAAAAAAGTATCAGTGACCTCTGGGACACTGTCAAGTTGTCTAATGCATGAAGGAAAACTGAGAGAAGGGAGGAGAGAAAAAATATTTGAAGAATTGATGGATAAAAATCTTCCAAATTTGATAAATTCTTCCTACTTTTTAAATTTATAATATCTTGGAGAACAGTCCACTTTCCAATGATTGATGAGCCTAAGACTTGGCTTGGGGAGGGAAAAAGCCAAAAATTCAAAGCTGTTACTGAGAAATTCCACGTGACATCTTAACTATTTTACTAAAAAAAGAGAAAGAAAAAGAAAAGAAATAACAGCCCTAAGAAGTGAATTAAGGCTGAAATGTCATGTGGTATTTTAACCTTAATTCTGAATTTCCTTGTTCTAATCAATCTAAATCAGGTCCTAATGATATTTAAATGTAGCTACTTACAATTCCCATAATAGGCAAACAAAAGGGAGGTTAAAATAATTCTATTATTTCACAATGATGAAACAGACTGAATATTTCAATTATTCTACTTATTATAGTACACATAGAACAATGTTCTGTAATCTGCTTCGATATATATAGGCTCTTTAACCGCACCACAGTGGGACTAATACAGTCACTTTGGTTGAGCTGCACTCGCTGATTCAATGTTGAAATAAAGTACTTCACAGATTAGCTTAGTCTGCAGCACTTAAAGGTCAGGATTTATTGTAATGTAAATCACAAAGCAATTTTATCTTGACAGAGATTACATACTGTTACAATATTTCTCGCTGAATCTAGTGATGCGTTTGCTTTTTCTTTGCAACTGCTGTGCAAATTGGACCGTAGCCCAGAAAAGAAAAAGAGATGGCAGGCTGCTTTGGCTTTTTAGAAACAACTTAATTCTCTTCATTTTTCAAAGTTCCATGAGAAAAAATAACTCCGAAAATACACATAAAATCATACATAAATACTTGTAAACCTTTATAAACTCTGAGCTCCAGTGCACACAGATATCTGTAAATGACCATCTCTCGAATATTTTGATGTGTTTTAGGAAAGGATATAATTGCTAATGACTCACTTCTGATCATTCATACCAAGTAGCTTGATACATTATTTAAATTATCTCCATTTTAAGCAAACAAAAACAATAAGAAGCGCTCATGTTTTTATTAACAGAAACCACAAACAAAAATAAAATTGAGTGTAAACAAAGAAAGGTGATGATTAGAATGTCCACTGCTGTCATTGTCTCTATAACCAAATATGAAGAGGTGGAATAGCAAAACCTTCCCAATTTTTCTGTTTCTTCAGAGATTGTACTTAAAGTAGGAGGGATTGGGGCCAGAAATCAGAAGAACTTTTTGATTACCACAGAATCAAATGAACTACTCAAAGAGTTTGAGGAGTCTTTATTTCTGAAATTCTCAAGACAAGGCCAGCTGATTCTCTGTCCTGCATCATGTCTCTCCAAGAATCATGCATGCATAAAACATCCCCACAAAGAATCAACTGGCATATATAAGAATTCTGCCCATTTTTATCAATTCTTCATATATAGTTGACATTAATAATATACAAAAATGATGGTGAGTCCCAGGACCTACCAGGAAATGTAACCGAGGCTAATCTGAAGTTGCAATTATTTCATTTCATTTCTATTTCCCTAATTTGGGCCACAAATAGGTTTGTATTTCCAACCCTGGCAAAGCACTTTTCCTTGAATGAAAGTCATAAGTTATTGTGTGTTTTATTCAAATATTAAGCAGCGTGTTCTTTCCTTCTGGCTGTGTCTTATAAAGCAGAGCTTCCCACATATCAGTCATTCCAGGTCAACCTTTATACATCTATAATCCAATTATTGCGTGATTTGCTCAATTTTTTGTTTTTGTTTTTGTTTTGTTTTGTTTTTGTTTTTAAAGACAAGGTCACTGAGACAGGAGTGCAGTGGCACAATTATAGCTGACTGCAGCCTCTGATTCTTGGGTTCAAGTAGTCCTCCTGCCTCAGCCTCCCAAGTAAATGGGACTACAGGTGTGCACCACCACACCTGGGTTTTGTTGTTGCTGTTGTTGTTGTTTTGTTTGTTTGTTTTTTGTTTTTTTGTGAGACAGGGTCTTGCTGTGTTGCCTAGGCTAGTCTCAAACTCCTGGGCTCAAGCAATCCTCCCACCTCAGCCTCCAGGATTACAGGGGTGAGTCAGTGTGCCTGACCTGCTTAATTGTTTTCTTTAAATTAATTCAAAATTTTACTTAGGTAAACTTATTTTAAAACAAAAATTTTCACTTTAAAATTATCAACTTGACATGATAGATAAAAAGTTAATGTTTGCTGTCTACCACTTTAAGTGGTTTCATGTACCACCAATTGTCCACATTATCACATTTTGGGAAATGCAAACTATACATGGTATTGAAAATAGGAAGTATGTATTACAGATTCCAGTGGCATGTGGACAATAAATGATATTCATAGAATGCAACCTTTTTAATAAATTGCATTTATTCTTACAATGCAAACATCCCTGTCCACAATACCATGCACAATTAGGCACATACACTTCCCATCCAAAGGTTTCCTGTATATGTCGGATGAGCATACATCCTGGTTTACCTTGGCGTTGGTATTTATGGGAGGTTTAATGACTTATGCAGTGTTCCTACAGCTATTACAGGACACAGCTAGGACTCACATTGAGGTCTCTGCTCCATATCAAGTGATCTTTTCTAGGGAATTGGGAGAAGCAAGGGTCTTGGAAGGAAAATGTTGGGGTTTGGGAGGGAGAATTATTCTGAGAATGAGCCATTCCCTTTCCCTGTGTGGATCTGGAGAGATTAGGGCATTTGGCAACGGCATGTTTGCAATGTTCCACATTCCCGTTTTATAAGAACCCATTTTCCTTTAAAACTATAATATAATCTAATATTGATTAGATTGCTGGGATTATAATCAGCAGACCTTGTGTTTTAAGTGGACTCTCATTCTGTCCTAAAAATCTAACCAGACTCTTAATTACAAATTAAGTTTTATAACTCAGTTTTCACTTTTGATGCTGAAAAGAAAAGAATGAGATGGAAGAATAGGAGGCACCCCTGTGTGGCCTTGGAGACATGAAGAGAAGGGGAGGACACATAACAAAATAGTCAGCCTGTCTTTTCTGCACTACCCTCCTTTCCCTTTGCGCCACTGTGAGTGTTATGCCAAGCACGTCTATCCTCCCAGCTCGCATGGGGGAGGGCCAAAAGCTTTACATTACACCACTGGTTTACACCCTGAGAAACGTCTCGTGAGCTGCAAAATACACTTTGAAGCAACTTTCTAAAAGGCACATCTATATTTACCAATGTGTTCCACATGATTAAACTGTGAAATTTGTCTCCAGTTTGGCAATACCTTAGAGAGATGTTGTGAGGTTTAGAAAGAAAATGCCTGTGAAGTGCTGTAAGTTCCATACAAGGAAAGCACTCTACATCTAAGGTGCTGTTACACTCCTTGATGCTATATTGGTGCAACAGCAAGTAAAATAGCGTAAGCCATGATGTCACAATGTTGTCATGCAACATCATCCACAGTGAGAGCAAGAAAAATCTGTTTTTAAAATGCCTCTTTCCCCCCTCCTCTTCAGCTTGTTAAAGCATATGGTATCCAAAACTAGTTCACAGTGAACTTCATTTCTGCCACTGCTGTAAATGAAGTTTCTTCTCAGGCAGATGTCAGTGCTAAAAGTTTGGTGCTCATAAATACCAAATTTACATAAAATCTATATAGCTTTTTTCAAAAGTCTTTCTTGGTTGATGTAGGCTGATTGGCTGGGATACACAGTTCACTTACTTATTCCTGTAACCATAATACATTTCTAGATTCACTAATTGGAAAAACAATGATTTCGACTGAGCCACACAAATGACATTCCCCAAGGCCTCTCTGGTTGTAAATGCCGTGTGTCAGATTGAAAGAAAGAGACGAATTTAGAAAGTTAACTGAGATATTCTTGGACTGTTAATTTAGGCCTATGGCTTCAAACTATAGGTTATCATTTATGCAAAATGCATCGTTTGTTGGTGGAATAAGAAATGAATTTTATGGGTATTTTACTGCCTGCAAACACCATCAAACCAACCTGTTGATAAAGCAGATCTGAGTTACTGTGCTTGCCACCTTGACAAGAATCTTTATGGTATCTCAGAAGAGGAAAGGGCAAAGAGAGGGTATTTATGAGATTTGGGGCATCTGGTTTAAGGTGGGTCTCTTGCTGTGGGATGTGGGGGCTTGATTATGATTGGTCAAGTTTGTAATGTTTTAGTATTAGTAGACATAGAGAGGGAAGGGTTTTGAAAAAAGGGTTTTAACACAGTCCTTGAAGAGTAAACAGCTGTTTGATGCTGCTTTAATTTGAGTAGTTTAATATATGTTTAAATGGATTTCCGGGAACGTTTTGAAATGAACGATAAAGTTATCAGCAATTTTATCTCCCTGGGCAAAACTTTTCTGAAATAATAAAACCAAGCTTATGAAGATAGTGAAATAATAATATCACATTAATGAAGCAACATAATAGTAAAATCAAGTTAATGTAAATTTTAAGCTGTGTAAGTTTAGACAGCTTTGGATCCCAACACATATACTACGAGTATTCTTCAAATTCAGCTGAAAAATCTCAGCATACCAAAAGCAGCTCCTTTTCTCTGAAAAAGATTCATTTTCAGCCACTGAAGCAGACAGTCTACCGCTAAGATATCCCCCCTTCTTTTTTTATGGTGATTGCTGACTACCTTTCTTAAGATCACTGTAGAGCCGCTATTGGCCACGGCCCATCAAAAAAAAAAAAAAGATCACTCTCCATTTTTGGCCTAAGCATCATTCCACTTTTCTAATTGATTTAGCATATTTCTATGTATACAATGTAGTTTAATGATTTGAGGACAAACCTTGAGTTCCTTGGAAACACTGAATTGTCAGTCTCACAATAAAAATTCTAATCATAACACTACTCAGCTTAAAACTTTTTAGTCGGATCACAAGGTCAGGAGATCGAGACCATCCTGGCTAACACGGTGAAACCCCGTCTCTACTAAAAAATACAAAAAAAACTAGCCGGGCGAGGTGGCGGGCGCCTGTGGTCCCAGCTACTCCGGAGGCTGAGGCAGGAGAATGGCGTAAACCCGGGAGGCGGAGCTTGCAGTGAGCTGAGATCCGGCCACTGCACTCCAGCCTGGGCGACAGAGCCAGACTCAGTCTCAAAAAAAAAAAAAAAAAAAAAAAAAAAAACTTTTTAGTAAATCTTTTAGACTTCTGGATGAAGTTTAAGTTTCTATACATGCTTCTTGGGTCATATTTCCTTCTGCTTCTCTCTCACTTCACCCTATCTATGAGTGCATACATGAATGTTATACACCAATTACACTAAACTCTTGACAATTCCAGAATGTATTTGTCTCTCTCTTCCTTCACTTGAAGGTCTTGTACATGCACAGTTGTGTGTATCTGGAAAGCTTACCAATTACTCCTTTCTTCTTTTTTCCACTGGTTAATTCCATTAAAGATCCTCTCAGAAAAAAAAAAGAAAAAAACAAAAACAAAAACGCTTCCCCCAGGACACCCCTTGCAAATAGGAGGAAACTCTTCCCTTTTGTGCTTCCTTAATACTTTATACTTATTTCCATCAGCCCACTCCCTCTCAAATAATACGGTACTTATTACATTGTATTATAATTCTCTATTTATTTACTTACCTTATCCTATCTGTTAGTAAGCTTCTTGAAGGCAAGTGTATTGTATGGGAAATAGAGAGCCCTCAAATATATATTTTGAATAGTCAGTGAGTTAATGAATAGATAAAACCTTAAGATTGTAACAAAAAAATTATAAAACTTGACAGAATCTCAAAGAAATTACCTGACAGATCCTAAAACGTAAAGAATTCTCAAAGTATTTGTCTAATAACAATAAAATTTAAAGGAATTAAACTTAAAATCTTCACAAATAATATAAAAGTGTGAGAATGTATTCTGCTAGTGAAGCTGTGGGGAGGTAGGCACTTTCAAACATTACTGGTACAACCCTTTTGGAGAAGAATTTGATAATACCTAACAAAATTAGATATGCACTTACCTATATGCACTTACATTTTAACCCAACAATTAAACTTTTAGGAAGTTACCCTGAAGATGTACTTACCACAAAAGAGAAACATATATGCAAAAGATTATTTGTTGCAAAATTGTTTATAATTTTAAAATATTGAAAGCACAGTAACCAAATCAGGAAGGTACTGGTACAGAAACAGACACATAGACTGATGGAACAGGTTAGAGAACCTAGAATTAAAGCCACACACCTACAACCATCTGATCTTCAACAAAGTCAACAATAACAAGCAATGGGGAAAGGATTCCTTATTCAATAAAATAGCGATGGGAAAACTGGCTAGCCATATGCAAAAGATTGAAACTGGAACCCTTCCTTTTACCATATACAAAAATCAACTCAAGATGGATTAAAGACTTAAATGTAAGACCTAAAACTATAAAAACTCTAGAAGAAAACCTAGAAAATACCATTCTGGTCATTGACTGTGACAAATAATTTATGACTAAGCCCCAAAACCAATTGCAACAAAACCAAAAAGTGACAAATGGGTCCTAATTAAACTAAAGAGCTTCTGCACAGCAGAAGCTAGCAAGAGAGTAAACAGATAACCTACAGAATGGGAAAAAAATTTGCAAACTGTACATCCAACAAAGGTCCAATATCCAAAATCTATAAGGAATTTAAACAATTCAACAAGCAAAGAACAAGCAACCCCATTAAAAAATAGGCAAAGGACCTGAACAGACACATCTCAAAGAAGACATGCTGAGACCCCAAAAGCAAATGCAACAAAAACAGAAATAAATAAATGGAACCTAATTAAACGAAAAAGCTTCTGCACAGCAAAAAAAAAATCAGCAGAGTGAACAGCCAACCCACAGAATGGAAGGAAATATTTACAAACTGTGTATTCAACAACAGACTAATATCCAGGACCTGCAAGGAACTCAAACACTCCAGCAAGAAAAAAAAAATCCCATCAAAAAGTGGGAAACGACATGAATATATATTTCTCAAAAGAAGATATACAAATAATAGCCAAGAAGCATAAAAAGATGCTCAGCATCACTAATCATCAGGGAAATGCAAATTAAAGCCACAGTGAAATACCAGCTTATTCCTGCAAGAATAGCCATAATTAAAAAGTCAAAAAACAATAGATGTTGGCATGGATGTGGTGAAAAGGAAACACTTCTACACTGCTGGTGGGAATGTAAACTAGTACAACCTCTATGGAAAACAGTATGGAGATTTCTTAAAGAACTAAAAGTAGATTTACCATTTGATTCAATAATCTCACTACTGGGTATCTACTCAAAGGAAAAAAAGTAATTATATGAAAAAGACACATGCACTTGCATGTTTATAGCAGCACAATTGACAATTGCAAATATATGGAACCAGCCTAAGTGCCCATCGACCAATGATAGATAAAGAAAATGTGGTGGGTATATATATATGGAGTATGACTCAATCATAAAAAGGAGCAAAATAATGTCTTTTGCAGAATCTTGGATGGAGCAGGAGTCCATTCTAAGTGAACTCAAGAATTGAAAACCAAAAACCACATGTTCTCACTTATAAGTGGAAGCTAAGCTATGAGAATGAAAAGACATACAGAGTGATATAATGGACTTTAAAGACTCAGGGAGGAGTGGGTGGGAAGGGTGAGGGATAAAAGACTGTATATGGGGTACAGTGTATACTGCTCAGGTGATGGGTGCACTGGAATCTCAGAATTCACCACTATAGAATGCATCCATGTAACCAAAAACTATCTGTACTCCAAAAACTACTGAAATTCTTTAAAAGACATAAATGTGGCCAACAAATATATGAAAAAATGCTCAACATCACAATTAATTAGAGAAATGCAAATCAAAACCACAGTAAGATACCATCTCACACCAGTCAGAATGGTTATTACTAAAAAGTTAGACAGGTGCAGTGGCTCATGTCTGTAATTCCAGCACTTTGGGAAACAGAGGCAGGTGGGTCGCTTGAGCAAAGGAGCTAGCTAGAGAACAGCCTGTGCAACATGAGGAGACCCTGACTCTACAGGAAACTACAAAAATCAGCTGGGCATGGTGGGTCAGTCCTGTAGTTCCAGCTACTCAGGAGACTGAGATGAGAAGATCATTTGAGCCTATGAGGTGAAGGCTGCAGTGAGTCGTGATCACACCACTGCTCTCCAGCCTGGACAAAAGAGTGAGACCCTGTCTAAAAAAAAAAAAGTGTTAGCGAGGTTCTGGAGAAAAGGGAACACATACACTGCTGATGGGAATGTAAATTAATTCAGCTACTGTGAAAAGCAGTTTGGAGATTTCTCAAATAACTTAAAACAGAACTCCCACTCAACCCAGCATTCCCGCTACTGGGTAAATACTCAAAGAAAAATAACTCATTCTACCAAAAAGACACATACACTTTCATGCTCATCACAGCTGTATTCATAATAGCAAAGACATGGAATCAACCTAGATGCCCATCAGCAGTGTAATGGATAAAGAAAATGTGGTACATATATACCATATAATACTATGCAGCCTTAAAAAAGACCAAAATCATGTCCTTTGCAGCAACATGGATGCAGCTGAAAGCCATTATTCTAAATGAACATATCCTTCTTCTCATAGTGGCAGGAGGGAGAAGAATGAGAGTTGAACAAAGGGTCCTTATAAAACCATCAGATCTCATGAGAACGTACTCACTATCACAAAGATAGCATGGGGTAAACTGCCCCCATGATTCAATTACATCCCACTGTTTCCCTCCCATGACATGTGGAGACTATGGAAACTACAATTCAAGATGAGGTTTGGGTGGGGACACAGCCAAACCATATCAATAGGATTCAGAATTAGATCCTGGACTAGAAAAAGAACATTAATGGGATAATCTGAGAGATTTTAATAAGGCCTGTAAATTAATTACTAGTATTTTTTAATGTTAATTTTCTGATTTTGATTATTATACTATGATTATATAAGATTTCAGGAGTTTAGGAAGTGAGTATGAGCAAAAGTGACTTGTGTGTAGTCTTCAAAATTTTATTAAAATTTAAAATTTAAATATGTGAAAACCAGTTTGATATCCTAGTAAAAAAAAATCTATTTTAATGAGACTACTCAATATATCTGGAATATTCTGTATACCTTAGAATTTCATGATTGTTTTTTCAATTGCTAAGGCAAAATTTCAAAATCCCAAGGAAAATAGTTTTCCGTTCTATGATTTTCTAATATAATACCAATAATAATTACACTCTACATTTTGTAGTGCTTTAAAATTTCTAAATAATAATTACTTATATATGAGATTATTGTGTTGCTTCCATAGATAATGTTTGGACTACCTAAGATATTTTATATGGTATTTTATGTTAACCAAAGTATCTTCTACACATTAAGTGATTAATAAATTACTGTTATTATTACTATTATCCTCTTCGCCTTTTGTTCTAAATCACAACTTTATAAGGTTTGTAGTACACCTATTATTTTATCCATTTTGGAGATTAGAAAAAAGAGTCGTGTAGGTAATAACAGGGGATCCAGGATTAAAGCCAGATATTCTGATTTACACTGAATGTCTGATCTCCCCATGACATCTGCAAGGCAGTGACCAAGCCTTATATTTCACTTCTATAAATCTTCCTCAGAGTCTAACACATAGCCAAGGTCCAACCAAGACTGCCTTTTAAAGAGACACAACTTAAGTGTAGATTAATTTCTTAGAAAGAAAAAAATATTAAACCAAAAATAGAACAGAGGTTCCCTGATTTCAATGGTTACACACCCCTTATATGTGTGACCGGCATCAGAGTAATTTAAAAGAAAAATGTTGTTATAAAATATTAGTACTAGGTTATAAAGGAGTTGGATATATTAATCAATTAACCAAGAAGGTTTATTTTCTGTAAGTAGTAGCTTGTGACATAGGGTGGGAATAGCAAGGTTGAGTGGGAAAGCATAGCAAGGGTGTATGAATCAAAATGTCTTAGAGATAATTTTCAGATCATTTTCAAATGCATTCTCCTAGGACCTGCCACAATCTGTAAGGGGTTGGACTCTACTTTGCAAGGATGTCTACTTTAAAAAATCTCCAGTTTATTCGATGAGATTATTTTCTTTCATTTGTTTTTGTATTCCCTTTTCTTTCACTGTTTCTTTTATTTAATTTAAAATAATTATATAAAATGTGCATCTATTTTAACATGTCAAACAAGAAAATACCTTTTTTTAAGTTAATAATCCCCTTTCTCTCTCATCCTCCTACAAATCCCAACCCCTTGTATTAATTAATGTTAATATTTTAGACTTTCCTCATATTTCTCTGGTCTTATATAGGTAATGTTGATAGTTCGTACAAGCACACATATACAAATCTCCCAAAACCTAAGTAAAAAAACAAGATGGGAAATACGTAAAATAAAATAAATTACTAGTGGCAAGGTAGAACACAAAAAATTAACAGGCATATTCAAATTAGTTGACTAAAAAATTAGTTAATTTAACTTTTACTTGACTTTTGATTTTACTTTGCCTGGGTAAGCATATTCAGTTTCCTCACCCTTTTCTGAAGGGTGTTTAGTATCAAAGCATACACATTATTTTATATCATATACTCTAATACCAGAAGTGGGAAAAAAGGAATTATTTCATCTTCTTCATTATTTAAGTCCTTTTTCTCTTTACCTAGTATGACCATTACAAATAAAGATTAAATACTGCATACTTCAATGTTATTCTCAGGAATAATTTCCAACATAATGAAGGAAGGTACAGTTTTCTGTTTTATGACCTTGTAATAGAGATTGGTAAATAACTAGAGACAGCATTCCTTTGCCCTCCATGGGTTACCCTGGAAACAGGAGGGGGGAAATGTAATTCTGGGCTCCAGTATCAGCTTCAGATGAATTCCTTTATTTCACACAAAGGTTGACCATTCTTTAGAGAGTTACATTAGTGCATACTCATGCTAATGGTGGTGTGACAATTACTCAGGTGCTACCTGGAGCAGCTCTTCTAAGGTTGCTTTGCATATTATTTAAATCCCCTGTTTTTATTTAACTTTCTATTTGTTTATCATCTCCCCAGCTAGTGAATCAAAGTTACCTGAGGAAAAAGATCATATCTTCTAACCTTCTTCTTTTCACCTCTGGAAGCATGTGCCACAGCTCTTGCTTACAGAAGGAGATATGGTTTGAGTAAGATGTGCTCCTTACCTTGCAAATTTAATGCTTGTTTCCTTACAAAGGAAGATAAATCAATATTACATACTACAAAAAGAAAGGACAACCAATTAATCAGAAAAACACCTCTTTGATTCAAACTGCCTATTAGAAAAATGTAAACGCAAATGGGAATTTGAAAATGATAAATACCTTTAGTCAAATTGAATTAATACACACAAACTGAAATTAGTTGAAAATGTTATAAGAAAAAAAGTAAACAAGACTGTAAGCATTTATTTGTTTCATCCTTACAATTACCTTATAATATAGGCCTTATTATCCCTATTTAACAGGTGAGAAAACAGTGAGATTCAGAGAACTTACTAAATTTGCTGAGACATTTAGCTAATAAGTGGCAGAAATGGAATTCACATTCAGGTTGATCTCAAAGCTAGTGACCTTTCTACTACACCACAAAAAGAAACACCCCTAATAAAATCTGAAAATAATAAAATCAAAATATTTGAATGAAGCTTTAATTATATTAGAACTAAAAACCGCATGAAAGACACACGCACATTAAAAAAAAAAAAAAAAAAAAAAAAAAACATTGGTTGGCAAAACCAACACGAATTACACTGTACTAAAAGTAAGGGTGCCTGAGTTCTAGACTATATTTATCATTCTATACTGTTTCATTCTTAGCATAATGCCTGGCTTATAAAAAACAGTCATTAAATATTCATCATCACTCACCGTATGACTAAAATGTACAAATAGAATCTTTAAAATAGAATCAATCAACCAAACATTTTACAATAAAGCTTCAATCAACAAAACAATTAGAAGATTGTTTGTTTTAAATATGATTCTTGGTTAACTAGTCATGAATGAGTAAATCCTTTTTGTATATTCAAGGTTGCCACTGGAAATCTTTCAAACTCTGTTTTACTATATAGAGCAAACTTTATTGTATAGAGGAATCAATTAATTCACTTGCTACAAGACAAACTCTTATACTCCACTTCAAGAAATTTCACTCAAATTTAGTATATATGCCTAGGGTAGAACTCTGGAGTGATTCTGATTCAGGAGAGCCCAAGACGAAGACAAAGCTTTGAGAAGCATTAAGTAAAGAACTTACTATATTGCGTTCCAACTGCTGTCTAAAGCATATACATTCTACTATGTCAGCCTCCTTCTTTTAGAACGAATATTCCATCTCATTCAGAGATGGGTCATATCAGCCATATGTTGTTCAGTGACATGATCACATGGGCCACAATTAATTGGATCAGGTAATTGTGGCCAAAGCTTCTCTTTTCAGGAAATCAGATTCTCTTTTCAGGAAAGTGTTTTTAGAATTAAGTAATTCTAGTTTCTCTCTTATGGTGGTAAAAACTGAGGACATGAATGCAAATACTTGTGGATGTGACTATGGGATTCTATGGATGTTCTCTTCAACTTTTTCAGTAAGGTAGGAAGAAAAGTCTTTAGCTGAGAAAAAGTATTAGAAGTATGATATGAGAAGAAGTGTGAAATAATCATCTGTTTGTTCTCCCACTTTCTGGACTAAGGATATACAGCATGGTTACTAGGCAGTATTAGGGTTCCACTTGAGGTTTGTGATCATAAGTTAAAATGAAACCCATTAATAAGACTGTGTGATTTTTACTAACCACATTCAGCTTCACGAGTGCAGGCATGGAACAAGTGGAAGGTTGGATAAACTAGGAATGTGGCTTTGGCTCAGCAAGGACAATGAATCAAGAAAATCAAAATGGTATCAAGGGTATGTGCAAGGGAGAATTATAATTTATTTAAGCTAAGTAAGGAAGGGAGAGAGGATATGAAGATGTTGAGAAGTGAAATGGTGAAAGATCAATGGATTAAATGGATTAAAGTTCGTAATGGGGTTAAAGAATTATGATTATTGGATACTCCGGGTACTAGAGGGAGAAAGATGGAAATTTAGCACATGATGGTTGGACAGTGGGATGCATGAAATTGAAATTATGAAGAAGTTGTAGTAATTAGTCAAGATCTAAGTTATGACTATGGGGATTAATGATTAAGGTAAGTTGGAAGGCGAAATCACTGAAGGAGACAAAGTCAAAGAACTGAAAGATCAAAATGTTGAAAAAGTATGTGACTGACATTACCAAGAATTAAGATCAGAAATAGTATTGATGAAGGGGGAAAGGTGATGTGAATTATGTGTAATAAATAATTTGGCTGGCTTTTGTTTTCTAGAAGGTAGTCCTTAAAATTTCCCAAGTGATAAGAATGTCTTTGTTATTCACGACAGGCTCTGATAGTTTATGCTAATGAGGTGACTTATGGTGGGTTTCTAGATAGTTTGTGCCAATGAAATGACTCAGGATACAGCTGGCTACTCCAGAAAGATGAACCATGTGATTACAGGGTTAGTGATTTGAGCCATGTGATATCACCTTTATGAGGGAGAGGATGAGCCCTGGAGACTGAGTTCAATGTTGGCCAGTGATTCAATCAGTCATGCCTACATAATGTAAACTCAATAAACACTCTGAACACTGAAGCTTTGGCAAGCTTCCCTGGATGGTAACACTCTGTGTATTGTTACACATCCATAGCAGGAGGATGCCAGGAGGGTGATGTATTCTGACTCCATGAGGAGAAGACACCAGAAGATTTATGTTTGGGAGTCTCTTAGACCTATACATTGTTTCTTTTGGCTAATTCTAGTTTGTATCCTTTTGCTACAATAAAACTATAAACATAAGGAAAAAAAACAAAACTGAGGCCATATAAATTCTGGAACTTTGGAATAACTATTAATATATTGTATTAGTCCACTTTCGCACTGCTAATAAAGACATACCCGAGACTGGGCAATTTACAAAAGAAAAAGTTTTACCAGACTTACAGTTCCAAGTGGCTGGAGAGGCCTCACAATCTTGAAAGAAGGTAAAAGGTACATCTTACATGGCAGCAGGGAAGAGAGAGGGCTTGTGCAGGGAAACTCCCATTTTTAAAACCATCAGAGCTTGTGAGACTCATTCACTCTCATAAGAGCACAGGAAAGACCCACCCCCATAATTTAATTACCTCCTATTGGGTTCCTTCCATGACACATGGGAATTGTGGAAGTTACAATTCAAGATGAGATTTGGGTGGGGACACAGCCAAACCATATTATTTTGCCCCTGGCCCCTCCTAAATCTCATGTTCTCACATTTCAAAACCAATCATGCCTTCCCAACAGTCCCCCAGAGTCTTAACTCATTTTAACATTAACTCGAAAGTCCACGGTTCAATGTCTCGTCTGAAACAAGGCAAGTCCCTTCTGTTTATAAGCCTGTAAAATCAAAAGTAAGTTAGTTACTTCCTAGATAAAATGGGGGTACAGGCATCGGGTAAATACAACCATTTTAAATGGGAGAAATTGGCCAAAACAAAGGGGCTACAGGCTTCATGCAAGTCTAAAATTCAATGGGGCAGTCAAATCGTAAAGCTCCAAAATGATCTCCTTTGACTCCATGTTTCACATTCAGGTCACACTGATGCAAGAGGTCAGTTCCCATGGCCTTAGGCATCTCCACTCCTGTGACTTTGCAGAGTATAGCCCCTCTCCTGGCTGCTTTCATGGGCTGGCATTGAGTGTCTGCAGCTTTTCCAGGTGCACAGTGCAAGCTGTCGGAGGATCTACCATTCTGGGGTCTGGAGGACATGGTCCTCTTCTCACAGCTCCACTAGGTGGTGCTCCAGTAGGGACTCTGTGGGACCTCTAATCCCACATTTCCCTTCTGCACTGCCCTAGCAGAGGTTTTCCATGGGGGCCCTGCACCTGCAGCAAACTTCTGCCTGGACATCCAAGTGTTTCCATAAATCCTCTGAAATCTAGGCGAGGTTCCCAAACCTCAATTCTTGTCTTCTGTGCACCCACAGGACCAATACCACGTGTAAGCCACCACCAAGGCTTGGGGCTTGCAACCTCTGAAGCAATGGCCTGAGCTGTAAGCAACTGGATGCAGGGCTCTAGACCATACACAGCAGAGGGACCCTGGGCCCAGCCCATGAAACCATTTTTCCCTCCTAAACCTCCAGTCCTGTGATGAAAGGGGCTGCTGCAAAGGTCTCTAACATGCCCTGGAGACATTTTCCCATTGTCCTGGGAATTAACATTTGGCTCCTCATTACTTATGCAAATTTCTGCAGCCAGTTTGAATTTCTCTGCACAAAATGGGATTTTCTTTTGATCACATTGTTGGGCTGCAAATTTTCCAAACTTTTATGCTCTCCTTCCCTTATAAAATGGAATGCCTTTAACAGCACCCAAGTCACCTTTTGAATGCTTTGCTGCTTAGAAATTTCTTCTGCCAGATACCCTAAAACATCTCTCTCAACTTCAAAGTTCCACATGTGTCTATAGCAGGGGCAAAATGCCACCAGTCTCTTTGCTAAAACATAACAACGGTCATCTTTGCTCCAGTTCCCAATAAGTTCCTCATTTTCATCTGCGACCACCTCAGCCTGGACTTTATTGTTCATATTGCTATCAACATTTTGGGCAAAGCCATTCAACAAGTCTCTAGGAAATTCTAAACTTTCCCACATTTTCCTGTCTTCTTCTGAACCTCCAAGACTGTTTCAACCTCTGCCTGTTACCCAGTTCTAAAGTCGCTTCCACATTTTTGGGTATTTTTTCAGCAACATGCAATTCCTGTTACCAATTTAATGTATTAGTCCATTTTCATGCTGCTGATAAAGACATACCTGAGACTGGGCAATTTACAAAAGAAAGAGGTTTGATGGATTTACAGTTCCATGTGGCTGGAGAGGCCTCACAATCTTGGAAGAAGATGAAAGGCATGTCTTACATGGCAGCAGGGAAGAGAGAGAGCTTGTGCAGGGAAACCCCCAGTTTTAAAACCATCAGAGCTTATGAGAGTCATTCACTTTCATGAGAAGGGCACAGGAAAGACCCACCCCCATAATTCAATCACCTCTCACCAGGTTTCTCCCAAGACACATGGAAATTGTAGGAGTTACAATTCAAGATGAGATTTGAGTGGGGACACAGCCAAATCATATTATACATGGAAAAAAATCAGACTGCAGAGAAAAACAGTAAATCAGACATATCAAGGAAAGTGTGTCCAATCTTAGAAAATTGCTTCATAATTATCCTTTTTATAAGAGCATGACATTCCTTAGTAATAGATGCTTTACAAATTAACAAAGAATAGTCTTTGCAGTTTGTGACAATTTACCTGAAATACAATAGGATAGTAGGTAAACCATGAGTCACAGAATCATACTTGGAAACTTCTAGCTAACATAAATGAATTAATTAGTTTAATAAAAATAAGTAAAGAAATAAGTAAATAAAAACACTAAGTATTCTCCATTCTCCAAGGTCAATGTTTCAAAGATCCTTTATCTACCGACCATATGTAAAGCAATGACCCTATTTGTAGATGGCTTTTGTGACTGTGGCACAAAAGTGTTCAGACTGTTCTCCATGCGTCTATTGGTAGTTCTGAGTATAGAAGTTGCTGAAGCAACTTCTATTGTCTTGTGAACTGCATGTGACAATAAGGCCCATATAGAATGCTGACGTTAAAACTTAGGCACTTGCTACTCTAGAAGGGGTGGATATTGAAAGTAAAAACTATTTGATGTCTGAGATTTTAAAGATTAGCATCTCTTCCTAACTCACCACTGTATGATAACCTTTCACATTAAAAAATAAATCAAACTATTCACCTAAAGACCAACTATTCAGTGAATCATTTGTGAATGAAAGTCTGTAGTTATGCTATCTAAAAATCATAATTTTTGCTTTTTTAACTTTTTTTTTAATTTTTTGCTTTTTTTGATCCAACAAAATTAGACTATAATGTGATGATAAACAACCTCTAAAACATAGCACTTTAACACAACCAATGTAATTATCTCCATGCTAAATATTAAAGGTGAATCACAGGAGATTTCAATCCTAAGTCACTAAGAAATCAAGGCTGTGAAAGCTCCATTTTAACACATAGATTCATGATGATCACAGCAAGGAAACTTAATAGACTACACACAGACTCTTCACACTCACTCCCACCTCTGGTTGACACAAAGCACTTCTGCTCACATTTTATTAGCCAAAACATGTGACATAGTCCACCTAACTTCAGAGGGGGTAGGAGTTAAACCCTTCCACATTCCTGGAAGAGGAATGGAATACTTGTGAATACATAATGACATGTTTTGCATTTGAGCACCTGACAATTTACATTTCTCAGTGAGAAGTAGGAAAATGCTCCTGCTCTTTCTCTCTAGTCTCTCCTCACTTAAGACTCAATTCTAGCCCAAACATATTCGGCACCTAAAACACTTTGAGCTAGCTTCTTATGATATGGAGGAATCCAGTCAGGTATTCTGGCACAGGAACTGGCAACCTCTCAGAAATCAGGGGAAGACAATTTGTATAGGCAAGAGATATAGTGAGCCCTTGCTCTTCACAAATATCTTCTACAGTCAGTCTACCCACTTTACATTTTTAGATTAAAACCACCAGAAAAACATTTTTAATTTTAAAAAGCTTTGTGTGATCAGAAATTTCAGAAAGGGCAGAAAAGCTACAAGACAAAAATAATTCAGATTTCACTACCTAGATATATCCATTTCTTATTGCAGAGAGTTTCCAAATACAGTTGACCCTTGAAAGATGCAAGGGGTTTGGAGTACCTATTTCCCATGCAGTTGGAAAATTCATATATAACTTTTGACTCCCTGTATTAGGCCCTTCTTGCATTGCTATAAAGAAATAGCTGAGACTAGGTAATTTATAAAGAAAAGAAGTTTAATTGGCTCACAGATCTACAGGCTTTGAAGGAAGCATGATGCTGGCATCTGCTCAGCTTCTGGTGAAGCCTCAGGGAGCCTTCAATCATGGCAGAAGGTGAAGCAGGAGCAGGTATTTCACATGATGAAAGTAGGAGCGAGGGGCAGGGAGAGGTCACTTTTAAGTGACCAGATCTCGCAATAACTCACTATCACAAAGGCAGCACCAAGCCATGAGGGATCCTCCCCCATGATCTAAACACCTCCCACTAGGTGCCACCTCCAGCAGCGGGGAATTAAAATTCAATATGAGATTTGTGCAGGGAAAAATATCCAAACTATATCACTCCCCAAAATCTTAACTACTGATAGCCTAATGTTGACTGGAAGCCTTCCCAGTAACTTATACTCAATTGACACATGTTTTATATGTTATATGTATCATATACAGTATTCTTATGATAAAGTAAGCAGATAAAAGAAAATATTATAAAGAAAATCATAGGGAAGAGAAAAATATTTACTATTCATTAAATGGACTTGGATTGTCATCTTCACATAGAGTTGACCGAGGAGGAGGAGAAAGAGAAAGGTTCGTCTTACAGTCTCATGGATGGTAGAGGCAGAAAAGGTGGAGAAGGTGGAAGAAGAAGCAGGAGAGGTAGACACATTTGGTGTAAATGTATAGAAATACATCGTAATTTCTGTCTGATGTTTTGCTTTTTCATTTCTCTAAAAATGTTTTTATACAGTACCAATCCTTCTTCCACCATTTACTTTAGTTTCAATGTCTGTATCATTGAAGAATTCATGTCATTAATGAAATTAAAAGTAGTCTGGAATCATTTGTACCCTTCTGCCAAATTGTCTAACATCGATTTGTTTTCTGGCACTGCTTCTTCCACATCTTCTGCCTCATCATCTGGCACTGGTCTGGAAGCACTTATCTTCATCAAATCATCTCCTGTTAATTCCTCTGATGTGATGTCTATTAGCTCTTGAATTTCTCCAAGATCCCTATCTTAAAACCCTTCATTCTTGACCTATTTTGCCACATCCATGATCTCTTTCATGATTTCCTTGATGGACTCTGTCATAAGTCTTGTGAAGTCATGCACAACATCTGGACACGGTTTTCTCCAGCAGGAACTTAATGTTTCAGGCTTGATGGTTTTCACAGCTTTTTCTATAGCAACAATGGCATCTTCAGTGGTGTGATCCTTCCAGACTTTCGTAATGTCCTCTTTATCAGTGTTCTTTCCCAAAGCCTTGAAAATGGTTTCCACAGAGTATTGCATATAATGAGCCTTACAGGTCCTTATCACCCCCGATTTAGAGCCTGAATTAGAGACACTGTGTTTGGAGGAAAGTGGACCACTTTAGCACAGTTGATGTTGAACCCATGGGGTTCTGGGTGGCCAGGGGCATTGTCCAATATCAAAAGAACTTCAAAAGGCAGTCCCTTACTGTCAAGGTACTTCCGGACTTCAGGAGCAAAGCATTGATGGAATCAGTTCTAAAAATGGAGTTCTTGTTGTCCAGGCCTTCTTGTTCTACAACCAAAAGATTTCCAGCTGTTTTTTAACTTCCTCTTCAAGGCTTGGAAGTTAGCAGCTTTATAACTAAGGGCAGTCCTCATCTTAAACCCAACTGCATTTACACAAGAGTAGAGTTAGCCTATCTCTTCCTGCCTTATATTTCGGTACTTGTTTCTCTTCCTTACTAATGGGTGTTCTTTATGCCATTTTTACCCCAAAATAAGGCACTTTTATCTGTATTAAAAACTTATTCAGGCAGATAAACTTTCTCCTCATTGATTTTCTTAATGCACCTGGGAATTTGTATGCTGTCTCTTGGTCAGCAGAAGCTACTTCTCCTCTTATCTTGACATTTTTTAAGCCAAACCTCTTTCAAAATTATCAAACCATCCTTTGCTGGCTTTAAATTCTGCAGTTGTAGATTCTTCACTTGCCTTTTGCTTTCTGTTGTCATATAATGACCTTGCTTTCTCTCAAATCATATTAGAGTCTGTAGATGTGCCTTTCTTATAGCAATCCTATAATCACATAAAAGTTGCATTGTCAATACTACATAAAAAGGTATTTCACAATAAGTGAAAAGTTTTCACACTTGCTAACCTAGCTGTAATAACAGCTTCATGAATTTCCTTTTCATTTATTATAGTGGTGCTTATGCTGGACTCATTTATCTTGGAATGGTACACAACTGCGGCTGCAGACCTCTATCTATGGCACACTTTAAGCAATTCAACTTTCTCTTGTAATATCATGATTTTTCTTGGCTTCTTGGGAGCACCTGCAGCATCACTAGTGGTACTTCATATGGGTCCCACGGTGTTATCCAAAGTTTACAGTAGTGCAGAAAATATGATGAAAAATACACAAGGATCACAAGAGATAACTTTTTACTTCAATAAGCAACTTACTGGAGAGAGGTACTGCTCACGTGGAGATGATTGATGTCACATAGCATTTTAAGCAGACACTTGCAGCACTTCAGCTCACCACAATACCAAAAGATGGGGGCTAAAATATTATTAATAGTAGTACAATATTATTATAGTTCATTGTATACAGTTATGATTTAATACTGCATCTTTATGTTTGTTTACATTTCTTTTTTTTTTTTTTTTTTTGAGACGGAGTCTCGCTCTGTCGCCCAGGCTGGAGTGCAGTGGCGCAATCTCGGCTCACTGCAAGCTCTGCCTCCCGGGTTCACGCCATTCTCCTGCCTCAGCCTCCCGAGTAGCTGGGACTACAGGCGCCCACAACCGCGCCCGGCAAATTTTTTGTATTTTTAGTAGAGACGGGGTTTCACCGTGGTCTCGATCTCCTGACCTTGTGATCCGCCCGCCTCGCACCACACACACTCTGTGTGCATAATTTCTGATACATTTTAACTTTCTATAATAGATTAGTATGTATTTTTTGGCCATTAATAATAAAACAGACTAGTGTTTACATGTATTTTATGCATTCGTGGCATATCTTACTTTTTCTAATATTTTTATATTTCTAGGCAGGGTGGTTGGTCTAGGAGTTTTTTTAACTGTCACAAATGTCCAAAACATTTTCCAGTATATTTACTTTAAATTACTCATATAAGTGGACAATGTTCAAATCTACATTTTTCAAAAGTAAACTGTGCATGGAAAAATGTCTAGGCATTTGATACATGCCATTCTATTATGCATTTGAGATTATAGTTTTTCTGGCTGAGCGTGTTGGCTCACACCTGTAATACCTGCACTTAGGGAGGCTGAGGTGAGTGGATTACCAGAGATCTGGAGTTCAAGACCAACCTGGCCAGTGTGATAAAACCCTGTCTCTACTAAAAATACAAAAAATATTTGTATTTGTAATCTGTAATCCCAACTACTCGGGAGGCCTGAGGCAAGAGAATCACTTGAACCCGGGAAGTGGAGGTTGCAGCAAACTGATATCACATAACTGCACTCTAGCCTGGGCAACAAGAGCGAAACTCCATCTCAAAAAAAAAAAAAAAAAAAAAAGATTATAGTTTTTCTTCATTATGCAAAAAAACCATAATGATGCAATGGGAATTTATGTATATAAATCTTTATATGTATTTCTAAGATTAAATTAATTAAAAAAATAACTAAGTCAAAAAGTATGGATTTTTTTTCTTTTTTTGAGAAAGACTTCCTCTGTTGCCCAGGCTGGAGTTCAGTGGCATGATCTTGGCTCACTGCAACTTCTGCCTCCCAGGTTCAAGTGATTCTTGTGTGTCAGCCTCCCAAATAGCTGGGATTACAAGTGTACGCCACCACACCCAACTAATTTTTTTTTTTTGTAGCAATGAGCTTTTGCCATGTTGGCCAGACTGGTCTCAAACTCCTGGCCTCAAGTGATCAGCCCACCTCAGCCTCCCAAAGTGCTAGGATTATAGGTGTAAGCTACCGTGCCCTGCCAAGTATGGACATTTTTAAAGTTCTTAATGGATATTGCCCACTTGCAAAATCCATGAGTTTAGGAACTTTATCTTATTTGCCTCTGGGTCAGTAGAACCAGAAAAGTGATGAACATATAGTAGACACTCACTGAGAATGTACTAAATTAATGAATTAATACATTACCCAAGGGCTTTACAAAATAAATAGCACTTTCAAATACAATCATTCCCACAGGAAGTTAAGTCTATCACTTGTCGCCATCTTGGTCTGATTCATTATTTAGCTGATTTATTTCTTCCTAATACTCACTAAAGGAATTGCTATGTTTAATAGGAAATATTTCCTGGGAGGTAACTGAGGGGAGGACACAAACTTACTTTTCCCCGCAATTCCCCAAAAGCTTCTCTTGGGACTTCAAGATTCAACAATTTATTTGATAATCTGGCAGTAAGAAAAAGAAATACATTCAATAGGCTAGAAATAATTGTAGTTTCCTAAAGCCTGGGTAGGGAATAGATGCTTATAGATAAGTATAAGTAGTATAAGTAACTGTGTGTATGCCCATGCCTAGGGGTGTGTGCATGCTTGCTAGTGGCTACAATAACATCAACTACATTTTGTTGCAGATTAAACACTGCTCATATTTCTCAAATTAATCCACATCCGAAATGCATATGTAGCTTCCCATTTCTACACAGGACCATAATCCCAGAACAATCTTTGACAAAACCTTCAACTTTCCTGGTTCACTCTTCTCTAATAATAGACAAAGTATACATGTAGTAGTTTGATATAGAACTTCTATATCTCAGTTCCTAAATTAAGGCCTTTCACAGAGCTTTTAATAATACAGTCCCATGCTCCTGGAATTATAGGCAAAGTTAAAAATCATTCCTCCTTTGCCTTTCAACAAATTTCAATTCTCTCCTCTATGTGCATGTAAATTCTATTAATGCTAATGGAGGCGATGTACATGCATACAGAGTGGAATATATCTCTAAATCACACTTTAATCTTTAGCTACATAACTCTGGCACCTGTTCAAATGATACATGTGCCTCAAATACACACTGTATGTCTGTTGTTTCCTGTCTGGGTATTAAAATTTATTCATGTATTTTTAGTAGCTATTACAACATTTTGGCCAACAAATTTTGTTATTATTGTTATACATGTGTTGAGTTTTAACTGGGTGAGAGATGTGACCATAAACATTCCTGATTTATTATAATGCAATTAGAATGTAAATTTGATTCCTGACCAGGTTATATTTATTTTTTAAAATGGAAATTTTCTGTTGTTTTCCACCTGGTTAAACATATGTAGTAAAAAGAAAACATAATGCAAACAAAATAAATATAAGTAACCTGGTAGCTTGTTTCTGTACTGAATCATGGTTATCTTTAATTTAAAAAAAAAAAACATTTTAATGCATGCATTTTTAAAAACCCAGTTGAATGAGGTTATACTTGGTTTATTTATACTAAAATATATTTTATTAACTGTATTAATGTTTTAGAGAAAAAGTGGATAGCTAAACCATTTTACATTATTTTTACGTGTTTGATGTTCTCTGGACACTTGGAAATCTAGTTTTAGCCACTTCTCAGGAGGGCCTCCTGCACCTCCACCTTCACAGTCTTTCTTTCCTTTTCCATCTTCCCACAATGTTCCCTCAAAAAGTGAAAAAGGTAGATAATACTGAAACATGTACACTATAGCAAGGTCAGAAGCTGTATACTTTGAGGTGAAAAAAAAAGGTCATATTCTTCCTAACTGATCTCTTACTCTGGAGCTCCAAATCAATAGATACAGAAACTTGCCAATTAAATGCATTCAGTCTCTTTGCATTTAAAACTGTAAATATTCAGTCAATGCAAAGTTCAAAGTCCCTCCCAGGACTATTTTCACTTTCTTTTCCCCTTTCCCCTTCCTGAGAGAATGGGGCAGGGTGTAAGCCTTGAATCCTCAGGCAGTGGCAGTACAGATGCTCCCATGTGGTGCCATGTGGTGCCACAGATTTTGTGAATTTGTTTGAATGTAACCCAGAGAGCCCCTGGCCTCTGCCATATCCTCTAGGCATAAAATCCACCTTTTGTATAAACTTTGAATTATATAGAACCTGAACCCTAGGCCAGACCCATTCACCTATCCCCATCCTTCAACCATCTTATCCTCTACTCAGTGGCATGATTGGATGTGGTTTCATTCCGATTTCTGGACTTCTCTGAAAGACTTGCAACTTCCCGGGCTATGTCTCAAGAAACTAGGACTAAGGATCCCATCACTTGAAATTCAGGTGTTTCTATCCTCCTCAATCCCTCCCTACAATGCTCCTCCCCAGGCTTAAACCTTAAGTAGGGAGCCAGGCAGGACACTCATCTCTGACCCCTCCCCTTCTCTCTCTTCTCCCAGTAAAATAATGTTTTACTTTCCCTTCCTATCTGACCAGAACTGTCTCTAAAAACTTCTATTTCTTCTTCCCTATTCCATGGCATTTTCCCCTTCTCCTCCACATTCTCTACTGACATAATCCTGACTTTGTTCAAGTATGGATCAGAGGTGTGTTTAGGGGAGCCTGAGCCCCTCCTCAATTTCAGAGAGTAAAATACAATTCAGATTGAGCCAAGCATGGCAATTTAATTTCTCTGGCTAGTTGGTTTAGGAATGGCATGTGGTATAATTATGGCCACTGGGATATGAGGAGAAGCATGCCGGGGGCTTCTGGAAAAGTGTTTCTTTTGTTCCGGCAAGGGGTCCTGATTCAGACACCAAAAGAGGGTTCTTGGATCTCGAGCAAGAAAGAAATTTGAGGCGAGTCCATTGATTAAAGTTAACGCAAGTTTATTAAGAAAGTAAAGGAATAAAAGACTCCACAGACAGAGCAGCCCCGAGGGCTGCTGGTCGCCCCAATTTTTTTTTTTTTTTTTTTTTTTTAGACAGAGTCTTGCTCTGTCGCCCAGGCTGGAGTGCAGTGGCGTGATCTTGGCTCACTGCAACCCTCACCTCCCGGGTTCAAGCAATTCTTGTGCCTCAGCCTCCTGAATAGCTGGGATTACAGGCACATGCCACCATGCCTAGCTAACTTTTGTATTTTTGGTAGAGACAGGGTTTCACCATGTTGGCCAGGCTGGTCTTGAACTCCTGACCTCAGGTAATTCTCCCGCCTCAGTCTCCCAAACTGCTGTGATTATAGGGTTGCCCATTTTTATGGTTATTTCTTGATTATATGCTAAAAAAGGCATGAATTATTCATGTCTCCCCTTTTTAGACCATATAGGGTAACTTCCTGATACTGCCATGGCATTTGTAAACTCTCAAGGTGCTGGTGGGAGTGTAGCAGTGAGGACAACCAGAGGTCACTTTCATTGCCATCTTGGTTTCTGTGGGTTTTGGCTGGCTTGTTTACTGCAACCTGTTTTATCAGCAAGGTCTTTATGACCTGAATCTTGTGCTGACCTCCTATCTCATCCTGTGACTTAGAATGCCTAACCTACTGGGAATGCGGCCCAGCAGCCCCTATTCAAGATGGATTCACTCTGGTTCAAATGCCTCTGACACTTTCTTAAAGAGAGACATGAAGACAAATGACCTCTTCTCCCACGCGGCCTTTGGATATTGTTTATGAGGACCAAGGCCTGCGACTGCTGCAGTCATCTTGCAGCTATGAGGAGAGTAGCCAGCACTCTAAGGATGGCAGCCAAGACTCCAGAAAAACACCTGGTCCTTAATAATGTCATTGAGTCACTGAGCTAGACACCCTACCTAGAACCACCCACCTCAAGGTTTCTTTTCACGTGAGATAATATTTACTTATGGGTAAACACTTCTAGTTGACTTTCTGTGGCTTGCAGCCAAAAGTATACTAACTTCCCTGAGGTAAAAATGTTGAGAGGGCCACAGGGAGATAAGACAGAGGTCAGATAAAGGAAAATATATTGAAATATAATATAAAAATACTACTTCCATAGCAAATGTAAAATATTTCTTGTCAGATGATATGAGAGAGGTGTGGAATTACATCACAGTTTTTTTCAGAGGTGGCTTGGCTATGAGAGTTACTGGTGAATCCAGGTTCCTGTCCATGAACAATGAGTCTCAAGTAGCTACCAGGATATTAATAAGCTAGACTAAATGTAGCCTGCATTTATAGAAAGTGCCTAATATGCCATTAGTCCCTATCGATGGCTCCTCTATAGAGCCCCCAAATGTCCACAGTGCTTGAGAGTCTCACCTGAAGAAACTTCACTATCCAGATGAAAGAGACAAAAAATAATTCTCATTTATCAGACACTACCTTTTTGGTTTGTGTTTTTATCAACATTATAAATATACATAGTTTAGGCCGGTCACAGTGGCTCACGCCTGTAATCCCAGCACTTAGGGAGGCAAAGGCGTGCGGATCACTTGAGCCCAAGAGTTTAAAACCAGCCTGGGCAACAAAGTAAGACCCTGTTTCTACAAATAATCAAAAAATTAGCTGGGCATGGTGGAGCACACCTGTGGTCCCAGCTACTCAGGAGGCTGAGGCGGGAGAATCATTTGAACGCAGGAAGTCAAGGCTGCAGTGAGCTGTGTTTGTGCTACTGCACTTTGGTCTGAGGGACAGAATGAGATTCTGTCTCAAAATAAATAAATAAACAAACAAACATAGTTTAAGGAGTCAAGTTTTATAAACTTTTTATTAAAACAACAACAACAACGACGACGATAACCTCTTTCCCTGCCCTTATAATCTGCTTCCCAGAAGCAACCTGTTTCAGTTTTTAAAATTTAATCTTTTGGTATTCATTTCCAAATCTTTCCACAATTTAATACTGTATTAGATTTCAAGAGCTGCCATAACAAAATACCATAGACTGAGTGGCTTAAACAACAGAAGTTTATTTTCTCACAGTTCTGGAAGCTGGAAGTCCTAGATCAACGTGTTCTCAGGTTTGGTTTATCCCGCAGCCTCTCTCATTGGCTTGGCGATGGTTCCCTCACTATGTCCTCATATGGTCTTTTCTTTGTGCTCAGGCATCTGTGGTGCCTCCCTCTGTACTCATTGCAATTCAGGACTAATCTCCTTTTCTTACAAGGACAACAGTCAGATTGGGTTAAGGTCCATCCTAACAGACCAGCCTTTGAATATGGGCTGCTTCGGAGGAGAGGATGTAACCTCGGGCAAGGTAGCACTTTTTTTTGCCATTCAGCTGTGACCCCTCCACTACAGTCTTTAACTTTTGTATTAAAAGCTTTCTTCACGGCCAGGCACAGTTGCTCATGCCTGTAATCCTAGCACTTTGGAAGGCCAAGGCAGGGGGATTATTTCAGACCAGGAGTTTGAGATCAGCCTGGCCAACATGGTGAAACCTCGTCTCTACTAAAAATACAAATATTAGCCAGCCATGGTGGTGCATGCCTGTAATACCAGCTCCTGGGGAGGCTGAGGCACAGGAATTGCTTGAACTCAGGAGGTACAGGTTGCAGTGAGATCACTCCACGGCACTCCAGCCTGGGCAGCAGAGCAAGACTCTGCCTCAAAAAGAAAAATTTTAAAATAAAGCTTTCCTCACTTACTTGGTGAGTTTTAACTTTTTGTGAATTACTAAAAAGTTATCTGAAAGCTCTGAGTGCAACGTGGAGCCTGTCAACTGTGATCTATACTATAGGGGGTTCTGGCTGGTCATTTCATTGGTCCTTCAGTTGTCTTTTCTCTTGACCAGTCAGATTTCCCAAAGAAGCACCTTTTGCCTCAACTGTATTGTGGACACTCTGAGAGCTGAGTGGAGAAAGAAAGATTACAGAGAGAGATCTGAATATTCAGTATGCAAATGTTCAATTAATCCCTTTTTTCCGCAAGTTATTGCTCCCCCGACCTCCCCAACACCCCATCCTACCACCACTACTCTTGTTGATACATCTCAATGCAGAGAAGTTTTGTTTTATCTGCTTTGGAGACTAACCCCATCAAGTTGGGTAAAGGAAGTTGCCCACCTGTGCAATTGGGGATTTATTTAATGGCCTCTTAAGGAAGCTTTCAACCAATCTTCCTATTTTTAGCTCCATTTTCAATCTCATTTTCAGAGGTACCTGGAAATGCCAATTCCTGAACCTTCTGGATATTCTGCAGTGTAAAAGTTTCTCAGCTTTTCCCACGTCAGCAAAAAAGAATCTGGCTTTCTAGGTTTGCTGAGTCAGTATTATTCATTCATCTGCCTTCAAGCTTCCAAAATTTTTGCTATTCCTTTCTCCTCCATTCTTTTTGTCCTTGCTGGTACGTACCTTTTGAAAAATAGCCCTTTACTGTCATCTTAGGGAGTAAAAGTATATGTGTCTACTTGAACTCGACTTATACATTTTCTCTTTCCCTCTCTCTCATTTTCACACACACATACTTTTTAAAATGTAGGTAGAATATTCTACCAAAAGAAAATAAGTGTCTTTCCCACCCCTGTCTGTCAGCCATCAGTTGCCTCTTTGCCTCCAATCCCAAGCAGGTAATCACTTTTATTAGTTCTCTATGTGTTCTTCAAGAGTTTCTTTATGTACATAAGATGAAATATAAATATATATTCTTATTGCTCCCTTTTTACACAAATAGATTATTATAAGACTGTTCTGCATTTTGCCATTTTCATCTAATATTGCTTGAAGCTCTTTGCATATCAGTATAGACCTCTTTCTCATTCTTTTTAATAGCTGTATAGTATTCCAATTAATCAGCCTCCTATCAAGGGACATTTGATTTGTTTCCAATTTTTACTATAAAAAACCTGTAATGAATAGTCTTAAACATAAACAATTTTGCATGTATACAAGTATATCCATAAGCTAAATTCCAAGAGATCTGTTAGATCAAGTGGTGTAGGCATTCATAATGTTACCAATTGCCCTCCGTGGGAGTTGTACCAATTTGTAATGCCAGCAGTGGATGGATTCTGGTTTATTTCCCCTCCTCCTTGCATTTAACAGAGTATATTACAAAATAATTGAATAAGTAAAAGTGGTACCTCAGTGTACTTTAATTTTGCATTTCATTAGTATGAGTGATTTCATATGTCTAATATAAATTTTTATTTCATTATGATTGAACTTTATTCAGTTCTTCATAATATAGAGTTAATAATTTTATTTGGAGAAAAAAGTAGTGTGTGTATTTATGTATCTGTGTGTGTGTGTACATGTAACCAAAAGTTCAAAGGCATTATTACACCTTGCTTGGCCAAATGTGTAACTGCAGTATATATATTAAAAAATCTCTTGCTACATCTAAAGTATTGTATTACGTATTTTAGTGTTTATTCAGGACAAGGAAAATTATCCAAACAAGTTATCTGGAACAAGGAATTTATCATGCAGAAGAACATGTCTGGGATAGAAGGCCCATTAACACTCAAATTGTGAGTTCACTAGTCTGGTCTAGGTTGAGAAAGTATGTTAGGAACAATAGCTTGCTCGTATCTGAGATGTGTTAAAATTAACTGTGTTTAATAATATTGGGTTTAGAATCATATGGTAGAAAACACTACATTAGCCGAGTAATGTAATCATTCTCAGCATCAATTTCCTGATCTGAACAATGGACATGGTAATATCTGTCCCACAACGTTTGTAAACATTGTTCACCACTGACACCCGTTAATATAAATCACTTCTAATCAATGAACTCAGAAAGGAGGTAGTCATATGAGTCAGATAAAAACATCTAGAATTTAGAAAATTATACAGCTCTCAGAAAGAGAATATTTGAACAATAAAAAATAAGGAATTTTGAGATATATATGACTATAAATAAATAAAATAGCATCTGATGCTAAGAAAGCATGCATAATCTGAAAGCACAAAATAGAATGTCCTCACAACTAGACGTGAGGCAAAAGGATAGATTTACTAACTTTGTGATTATAGAACTTACCTATTTTGTAATTATAAATAGTATGGTACGAAAATGTTTCATAAAAACTGTAAGCCTTTAAATCTTAGACAAAGCCAGTGGAGTAGGGAATAAGATATACTGAATTAGCAAAATTTAGAAAGATATGTTTTCATGAAAAAGAGTTTTTCCTGCTTTCTGTAGGTAATTATGTAGATATATTAAACAGAAATTCTTCTCAAATAAAGACTGAATTTATATTTTCACTTAATAGTTACTCTACTTAAAAAAAAAAGCTTAACAAATCAAGAAAACCTCATCTTTTATTTATTTTTATATTTTAATTACTATATATAATGTAAAAATAAAATTATACCATGAGAAATACCATTATGTGGAATCTAAAAAGCACTTTTTTCAAACAGGTGTATACACTTAAAAAAAATAAAACTCTAACGTCATGGAACTGTTGTGTAAAACAAATGTTCTTCCTCAGATTCATTTTTTTTGTTGCAGCAATAGGTCCCCCTGCTGGATATTGAAAATATATTTTGTCCTATTTTTCTTTTTCCAAGTCACTATCCTAATTTGAGTAATTAAGTGCCATTCTTCCTTGAAGAAATGAATAAAGAAGTTTAGAAGGCCTGTGGATTGACTGTCATCCCTTCTACAGATGAATTCGTACCTAGTAACATTCATAATTGCAGGAATTAAACGATTCTGCCTAAAAAGAACATTCCCCAAAACATAAAGTCTTAGCTGATAGAGACTAATAAAATTAAATATGCAAAATAATGAAGCTTTTAAAAATCACACTTGTAGATTATAAGAATCTAGTTAATAATTCCTCTTATTGGTCTATATATATTCATGTATACAAGGCAAATGGCTCCTTAACTGGGAAAGAACAATCGTCGTTCATTGAAGACTCACAAGAAAATTACCATATGGAAGTATGAAGAGATACACCTTTCATTGTTGGGTTACATGAGATGATACCTTAACAAGTGACATGTAATGGAAGGAAAAAGTGTGCCAACTTCTATGCATGAATAAAACAGGAGTTCTTGAAGAGAAACCAGAACCACGTGTTCCCAGTCAGTTCCACCAGTGGATGCCCACCCAGAAGCCTAATCACCTTGGAACAATATGGAACCCAGATTTCATTCCATACCCTCTTGAAAAGGAAAGTTCCAGCAGTGTCAGCCTGGGGCAAAAACTGAAATTTAGATGATACTATCTTTTTTTAACTGTTTCCCACACTGTTGAGGTCCTGGAGATCCCAGAACATCCAAGATCTAATTATAGAGTTGCAAATCACTTGAACCTATAGGTCAATAACCACTCCATGGGTCATTTCTCTGGCATCAGTGTCCCACTGCCGCTCACCATTTCCCTGTGACTCCCATAAGTTTCCCCTGCATTAGCCCTAAATCTCTGGCTTCCATGAGGCTTACGAACAACTAAGCAGCTATTGATATGGATGGTGTATTCCTCAACACTTAATTCATCAGAATCCTGTGCAATGTTTTCAGATGGTCAAACACTACAGCAATCTTAATCTCTTTAATTTCATGTTTCTTGATTTTTTTTTTCAGTAAGTAGTATATGGAGTATGTCATTGAACTGATAAGGAGTATGTGAATTAATTTACACTTCAGAAAACTTCTACATCCATACTGTAAGCTGTATTCTAAATCAAGCTCTCCTTTACTTCTAGGCCCTCACTCACCTTTTATTTCATCCTGGGTTCCTAGAACAAATTTCTTGATTATACAGGAGCAATTTGACTGGTCTGTAGACTAACAATATTAAAGTACAGCAGATGTCTTAGCATTTTCCTTCCCCTGTAGTGGTGGGAAGGGCTCCTTTGGGTTCTCATTCCTACTTTAACCAAACATGCTTCTCAGTTAACTCAGCACTTCTCTAATCTTGTGGGAGACAAGGGGGAGAAGGTGAGAGCAAAAGTGGTAAAATGCAGCAATTACTTGATTGGGAGATGAGCCTTGTCCAGGTCTCTGCTATGTTTAATATGGTTAATCTGAACACTCCTCCATCTGACCCCAAATAACTGAAGTTGACTGCATTTGTCTCTTCTTATTTCTATATAGTTTGTGATCTATTATTTCTAATTTAATAATCTTACTGAATTTGTGTTGGAGAAGTCTGCTACAATTCTTTTTTGGGAAAAAAAAGATGTTACATAAAGTATAAATAAAATAGAAACTAAGAACTCTTAAAAAGATTTGCCTTTTCTCTTTTTCACAAGAATTAACTCCTTAGACCCTAAAAGCTGCTAGCAATCAAGTTTAGCATTTTGAAAACAATGTTTTAAAAACCATTGACTTCAATATAACTTAGGTAGAAATATAAACCATGATTTTTAAGCTGATTTCAACTAAATGTTAATAGCATATAATTTATCCATGCTCCCTAAGAATATATTTCCTCCAAATGGACTGAACACTGCCTTGCTCACCTGTTTATGAATACTCCAAAGAAACTAATCTGAGTTTAGAATTTACCCCCAAGCAATATCCTAGCTACCTAGGTCTGGGTACAACCAACAGCTCCTTAGAGGCCCTGAAGACCCCAGAACTTCCAGGATCAGATTGTAGAACTATAGGCACTTGGGCCCACAGGCCAATAATTCAAACTACACAAGAAGTGTAACTATAACAATTAATTTTAATATAACGTCGCAATTCACAAAACACTTTCACAAACATAATTTCATTTAATTTTTCCCCAAACCATATGAAATACAGATTGTTAATTTTCTAGTTTTTAAAAATCTTCTCCAGTTTTGTTTTTCTTGTATCTTTGCTACCATAGTGAAAGCAACCAATTAGATATAAACAAAGTTTTCTTTCACAAGGAAAATTCTTAGAATCCAAATCTTGCTTCTCCCTCTTTGAAAGAGTTATTTTGTTTTTATTGCCAGTGTTGAAAAACATCCCACTATCCCTTAGGACTTAGATTAGCAACAATTATTTCCCAGCAAGACCGGTATAGAGAGTCTCCTGAAAAGCTCAGTTTTGGCCAGCTACTCAGATTTAATGGAACATTTTTAATCTTGATAGGAAAAGGAAAACGTAATCTAGCTTAAAGTATGGTTATATCTACCTGTTTGGCAGGAATCTTAAATGTATAAACTTTCAAAACAATCAAAATGTATATTTTCTTAAAAAATAATAAGCCAACCCCAAACCTTTAACCTGCTGCTAAATTTAAGGAGGTCCTAAATGGTAGGAAATATAATTTGAAGATATTTTTGCCACTTAACATTTAGTTTATGTATATTGAGTGGTCTTTAAAAAGCTTCGTATCAGAAATAGGCTTCCATCAATAAGTCTCTAGAATTTATGCTCCACAACAGTACATGTCTCTGTGCTGTCAAACATACACGGACCTTTTGGAAGACCCTGGAGATAGGCAGTCTAGGTAATACCATACAGTGAAAAGGATTGCCCTTTTCAGAGAGCACAGTGGTGTGTTAGCAAATGTTACAAGCATATTAAAATCAGAAATGTTGGACTCCAAGGATTCTATTAAGTATCTCTTACTTATTTTATTGTAGAATAAAGAAAACCTATTTTAAAATATTCTTAATGAAGTATAAAATGGAGGTAACCCTGCTGCTGTTTGATTCTATAAAATGTCAGTAATATTCCTAAAATCATTATATAATGAAAATATATTTTACATAGTCTCAGAATAGCACAAGACATATAGGTTTCCAGAGTTCTCATGAAAGAGATAATTTGGATTTCTGTAGACAATTAGATAAAATTATTAATAAAAACACCTAGTATTTAGAGTATACCTCACAAAGGTAACTTTTAACATACAATCATAAAGTTCAGATAAACCAGAACCTGGTTTTATTTTAGATTTCATTTGGCAATTTTTCATAGCATCTAGGATGAAGTTTTCAATGCATGGTTTAACTACAGTATATTCTGAATTCAGAATCAGGAAAGGTAAACAAATTATGTATTCCAACTGAAAATCTATTCCAAGAACTCCAAGATGCAACTAAGCTCTCATCCAGTAGGCTACCATATTTCATTCTGAGATGTACTGCTTACAACCCAAATTCTGCACAATTCTAATATTAAAATCACCTTTACTGACCACCCCTCTCCTCCAACCAATGCACCTCAACTGAGACCTACAAGAACTTTGCTTTAAGACTATCAGCTTCAGGTCCACAAACCTTGCTCCCTCCTCCTCTTTGGCTTAATGCTTAAGACCACCCACACAACCTTCTATCAACCATACTTCTAAATCTAAAGTTCCTTTCATTTTAAACAGTCCCTAAAATAAAATCTTCTCCACAAAAATTAAGTGATAAAATGTTTCCCTAAATTTTACCCTCAAAATGAAAATCGTTTGCAAGTCTTCACTACTCAATAATGTGTACTTTCTCAATAAGTATTTGCTTAACACTATTTTTAATGTATTTCTTTTCCAAACTGATTTATTCTTTCAATATGTTGTCTCCACGACTATATAATTACCTAAGATTATAAGCTTTCAGAGGTCTGACACAAAACACTAACTTACATGGAATAACACATAATATAATGCCATGCTAACTTAAACAAACATGTTTCACAAATGTTTTTCAGCTGAGCTCTGAAGCTCAAATTCTCTTTCATGTTTTGTGGTTCTAAAGGTGTGATGTATTACATCTTGAGAGAGTACATAAAAGTCATTGTTAAGAAGACAGCATCAGTTATGAGTGGGCTCTAGAGTAAAAAAACTTGGGATCATATTCCAATTAAGTTACAACCTGTTACCTTCAACATGTTATTTAAACCCTCCAAATGTTTGTAAAAGACAATCCTACAGTATCTACCCCAAAAGGTTATTAAGATTAAAATGTGTAACTTCTCTAAAATAACAGTGGTTACTATTCCCAGAGATCAATCATATGATTTGCCTAGGACAGTTCTGGTTTACATCTGTTATCCTAGTGTAAATAATAGCTCCTCCCTACCCTCTAGCTCCTTCGTTCTCAAAAGTAACCTGGTTCAGATAATAAAATACATAATTAGCTGTGCTAGTTATTGAACTACTTTTTCTCCCCACAACTCCAAACCACTATTCTATACTCAAACTGTGTAATACTAGGGCTAGGACTATGAAAACTACATTTCTCCCTTGCCACCTGAATTTTTGTTAGGCTCCACTAATAGCAGCACTAGAAGATAAAGACATAAAGGCAGGAGAGGGAAAGAATCTTGCTGTTTCCTGTTTGCTTGTTATTCCTGCCAGCATTCCCAGAGCAACAGCTCTTCATTCCAGTAGCGACACTTAGTTCGTCTCCAGCTTTTCTCAGCATTCCCCATACCAGCCTCATCATTCCCTATCTACACTACTACCACTTACCAGTGGCCCCTCCTCAGATGTCTGAGTCCCTGCTCTGCTGAAGCTCTCCCCAAAGTGTCTAGTAACCACAACCTCTATCTCGGTTCCCTAGGCCTAGGGGTGGTAGCTGCCACCTGAAGTTATGTGTCCTTTCTGCTTTTGTTTTGGTTCTCCAGTACCAATGTAACCCATTCCTTATATTACACTGTTAAAATTGTAATACGTTACACATCGTGGTTTTTTAAATTATTTTTTCTTTTTCACATTGGTCATCAGAACATTGTAAATGATCTTTAAAAAACACATCACTATTAAATCCCTAAGAGATTTTATTTCCAGTGACTAGCATCAAAGCTTACCAGGAAACCAGAGTAGCAATGCACTAAGCAAGTTTAGTAGGTAACAACTTTCTCACATCATGAAATGCCACTGCATAGTAAGTAGGATCATAAGGATAAATACGACAAATACCTACTTCCCTCTTTTAACAGAAAAAAATCACTCTTCATACAGTCAACTGCACTAGCCAGTATTTTTTCCTTTCCACTCTACAGTTACTGATTATGAATACTAGAAGAAACAACAATAATTCATATCCTACTGTAAGGCAAGTCTTCCACAAACATAAAGAGCCCAGATGAGCACTCTTCTCTAACCCACAGTAAGAGAAGAAACAAAGGTGCTAGTATCCCAAGGAGAAGTATACTAAGAAAAAAGATGGCCGGGTGGGGTGGCTCACACCTGTAATCTCAGCACTTTGGGAGGCTGAGGCCGGCAGATCACCCGAGGTCAGAAGTTCAAGACCAGCCTGGCCAACATGGTGAAACTCCACCTCTACTAAAAATACAAAAATTAGCTGGGCGTGGTGGCAGGCGCCTGTAATCCCAGCTACCTGGGAGGCTGAGGCAGGAGAATTGCTTGAACCCAAGAGGCAGAGGTTGCAGTGAGCCAAGATCACACCATGGCACTCCAACCTGGGGGACAGAATGAGACTCTGTACCCCCCCCAAAAAAGAAAAAAGACAAAATATCTATAAAGTGGCAAAAAATAGCTTCACTATTCCAATAAAGTCATAGAAGACTCGCAAAAGTAGATTTACTTTTACTGTTTTATTTTTCACTTTCCTGGAAATCAATATATTTCATGATCAAGACAGAGGCAACTCATCAGTAAGTGTGATAAAAATGTTTTAATTTCAAGGTCTGTTGCCCTGAATGTTGTTATGACTGTGACCATTGAATTTGTATTCAAAATTAAGTTTTACTCTAGTTAACTTGCTGATATAGTTTGTGTATCTATCCCCACCCAAATATCATGTTGAATTGTAATCCCCAGTACTAGAGGTGACGCCTGGTGGGAGGTGATTAGATGTCCTCACAATAGTGAGTTCTCACGAGATCTGGTGGTTTAAAAGTGCTTGGTATTTCTCTTACTTGCTCACTCTGGTTTTCACCACATGATATGCCTGCTCCCCCTTTGCCTCTACCATGATTGTAAGCTTCCTGAGGCCTCCCCAGAAGCAGATGCTAGCACCATGCTTCCTGTAAAGCCTGCAGAACCGTAAGCCAATTAAGCCTCTTTTCTTTATAAAATACACAGTCTTGGGTATTTCTTCATAGCAATACAAGAATGACCTAATATATACTTGCTTTCTAGATAACTGTTTGAAATGTCACTACTGCTGTAGTGTTCCCTACTGATTTTGTGTTAAATTTCTAGTGGACAGCCCTTAATGTAATACTCTTAAAAGGCTCACGTTTAAAGTGCCTCAAATTATACTGTACTTTAAACTTAAAATTTAAAACAAGAATTCTAAAGAAAGATTGCTGAAATAGACAACTCAATTCCCTTCCTGGGACAGCCCATAACACCAAGTACTAGATTATGAGTGAAGGATCCATATAGGTACTATTTTTCCTATGATCCATCTCCATAACCACTTGTTTCCCCCTAACATACACTTCTACAAGGCAGAAGAGCCCACCAATGCTTGGAAAGTCTGTCTCTACTATTTCCTGGTGAATCACAGACTGTTCCTTTATATAGGTTAAACATAGACTTAAATTATTTCTGTGGCTTACAGCTTTCTATTTTCACCACTGTGACATTTAATTGAATGATAATTATCTTAACAAATCAAAATTCCAAAATTTAAATCTCTCACTTAGTCAAGAAGTTAGAGAATTCAAATTGTATTCATTCAATTCGTTTGAGGAAATATTCAGAAAAAAATTAACTTTCATACTTACATTGATACCAAAAGAGTTAAGAAACATAATACACAAGGATAAATGGGTCTATCTAGACAATACTTATTCCCTCTAAACTCAAAGACAGGACTCTTAAAAAAGAAATTAGGCTTATATTGAGTCATCTTGTATTAAAATATAGACTGTCAAAATTGATGAAATGTTAGGTAATGGAAAAATGTGCCATTCTATTGCTATTTGTATTTCAATTTTTGTTTCAGAAACTAGTAAAATTATAAAGAGGAGATTTAAGAAATACACTCTTGAGGGTTAACAGATACTAGGAATAAAAACAAATTTACCAAACTTTAAAATACTAATAAAATAAGTATTTTATTAATGAAAGTCTGGAAAACGTGTGCACCAAAATAAAAGTGACTATTAATGTTAAATTAAAAAATCTTCAAAGAACACATATCACATATTCAATTTTTAAAAACTTTATATAAAAGCTCTATTATAAATACAAAGCTAAACTATCTGAGTACTAACAACATACTTCATACAAAGAAACTTAACAGTAGTAAAATACAAATACATAAGATGCTTATTTTTGGTCCTTTTGGATAAAAGAACTAAGTTGGTTTTTTTCAAATGGCTCCAGGCACAAAAATAGAATATAAGATGATAACTGCAACATTCTTAGTGTTTATCCTTGTAATTCTTTAAATGTCACCAGTCATAATAGCAATGAACTCCTCTTGGTTTACTGTGGTAAGAAAGAAAATGAAACAGTCAGAAATATAAACATTTTATTTTTTCAGAGTCCAGGACTACCATTTTACACTAAGTATTTAAAAAATTTTACATTATGCAAAATTGTTACATCAAGACATGGCTTTTTGCTTTTACTTCGTTAGGCAGTGGAACATGTTTATTAAATGTAACTTCTTGAATGCAAAAGTACATATAATGTGATAAACATTATAAATTAGTATTCTATAATATTAACTGGGGAAAAGATAATGTTACCAAAAAAGTCAATCACAGTCATATTTGTATATACTTGCTAAAACATTTTAAATGCTTGACATTTCAAAGTTCTTTAAACAATCTTCTTTATAATCTTTATTCTACTAGTTCATTTAGCAAATTCTTCTTTACAAGTAAGCTTGAACATATCATGCATGTAAATTAGATTTCTAAAGAATGAAAATATATTAAAATTATAAAAATAAGAAATTATTATTTTTTGAACTTTTATATGCTTAAAAGCCTATGTTAAAGAATAATTAAAACCAGGTCACCATACCTCAAAAGTATCAATAAAAATGGCAATTTGAAAAGATTACAGATTTAATCTTAATCGCCAAGGTAATCCAGCAACTATATAGATGTAAATGCAGAAAATAATCATGGATAAGGACTAATATTTAGTTTGCCAAAATTATAAATATAGTAAGAATCTCCAATTTATAAAACATAATGTTTAAGACAGCAACCTAGAAATAAGAAATCAGATAATCTTATTGAATATAATTTTGAAAACCCAATATATGCACACATATCAATTAAGAAAAATGTTCAGAAGATACTTCTACTAAGTATTTAGCATTTAGCCCTAAGACTTAATACTACCTAAGCAAGACACAAGTTATGAATGATAATTTTGATAATGCCAAAAGAAAACTACAGACATTAAGACCTGGTTTCTAGTCATAGCTCTGCACAGAACAGTTCTACATCTCATTTCCTTCATCTCAAAACACTGAACTATGAGATGATGTTTTAGATTGTTTAACTCTTATTTACCATAGAAGGTATTATATGAAAATACTCCATTGAATCAAACATTTTTAAGTGGCTAGTGAATGCTAACACCACAATAAGTGTTGTGTAATATACCAAAACAGACACCAGGCTTCCTATTCTGGTACACATTAAAACTGAAATGAGAAAGATACTATATGATATTATAAAATTATTGTTAACTTTCTTAAGTGTAACATTGGTATCATAGCTTTATAAAATATATATCCTTGTTCTTAGTAGATGGATATGCTAAAATATTAAAGGATCAAGCTTTTTTGTTTTATTATTAAAATTTAATTAATTAATTAATTAATTTATGAGACTGGCTAACTTTTGTATTTTTGGTAGAGACGAGGTTTCACCATGTTGCCAAGGCTGGTCTTGAACTCCTGGGCTCAAGCAATCCACCTGCCTCAGCCTCCCAAGGTGCTGGGATTACAGGCATGGGTCACGGTGCCTGGCCTAAAGGATTGAGTTCTTAATATATGAAATTTATTTTCAAATGATTGAGAAAAAAACATACACACGACAGATAAAGCAAATGCAGTAAAATACTAATTATTGAATCTAGGCAGAAGGTACAATGGTGTTCACTGTAGTAGTCTGACAATTTTTCTCTACGTTTGAGAATATTCATAATGAATAGTTAGAAAAAATTAGCCAATTAAAAAATGTTGAGGAGATAAAACATGGTCACAGGGAATGGAAAGAATATATACTGCACTGGTTTTAGAAACCACATAGAAAACCAGTTTTGATAACTATGTTAGTCAGTTTTTATACTTGAAACAGAACAAATGTTTTATAACACAAAATCCTATTTATTATTAAAATAAAGACTAAATCAGTGTTGAAAAAAATCCTTCACAATGGTAAAAATTATTACTAATGAGAAAAATTCAGGTGAAGGTAAGTCACTACTTGGGCTCTAAAATAAAAATACAGAATTTGGAAAGGATGTAGAAAGGGAGCTGGGGTGGGAGAATACCATCAGAAATACAGTCAAGAAAGAGAATAGTGTATGCCTCACAGAAATAAGCTACGAGTTAGGAAAAATGCACCCTCCAGAAGCTGACAGGGAACTACGAATCCATGCAATCAGTATTTAACATCTATAAAACACTATGACAGACATAGAACGTAATACAAAATCTATAATACTCTCAAACTACTTTCAAGAATCTTACAAATTGAAGTAGTGATCTTTAACCTTTGCAGTTAAATAGCCATGTCTGCATATCTTAGGAAAGCTATTATCTCTCTCTGTTTCCAATAAATAAAGCTCAAATATATAAAATTATTAATCAATTCAGCCAGTGTGCACCTTCACTGAAGAACCCCCGATTTAGACTGAGACATCTAGACCAAATAGGAAGCAAGAGTATGTTCTTAAGAACTGTATTAAGAGAAAAAACATAAAACAGTCTTAGAATGATTTGATTACAAATCATTTTAACAGTGTAATACAGCCATGATTAAAATATTCAAAATCCAAAAAGTACTTGTTACTTAAAGATCTAGAACTTTTTCTTGATCTGTAAAATTTCAATACTCAAACTGCACATTTTAAGCTTCATATAGAAGTTTGAAAAACACAAAACACTTAATTTTTATATTGTTTATACATAAAAACTTTAAATTATAATAGCATTTCAAACGTATTTAAAACTACAGTCAGTCTTCTGTAACCACAAGTTCCTCACATCTGCAGATTAAACCAACTGCAATGAAAAATATTTGGGAAAATAATACAATAAAAAAATACAAATAAAATAAAGTATAACTATTTACATAGCATTTACATTGTATTGGGTATTATAAGTAATCTAGAGATGATTTAAGGTATACAGGAGGATATGTGAAAGTTATATGCAAATACTATGCCATTTTATACAATGGACTTGAGCACCATAGATTTTGTCATCCTTAAGCGACTTGGAACCAATCTCCTGTGCTCATCAAGGGACAACTGAATTCCATGATTCATACCTAAAAACATAATACTTAAACCCCAAAAAGTAAAAATTAGAAAGTGGCTCAGGAAATTAAACTAGCTACTTTACTATCAGAGAGTCTTGTAGGCAGTTAAAAAACAATCTCCTATACCTCTGTACATTTGGTTTTATAACCTTCTCTATTAATATCTTAAATCAAGTTCCTATATCTAATAAATCTACCACAATGCCTAGCTTAAAATAAGCATTTGGTAAAACATTTATTGAATCAAGAAAATACGACACTTTGTTTCCTTTTATATTGCCTTCAACAAAATTTTTCATAAATCAACCATTTCATAGAGCAAATCTTATTATAAGTTGCTAACAATAGGAATTTTAGAGAACCAAGTAGATTAAGTACCTTAGAGACCATCTGGCTTTGAAGGGGAAAAGCAAATCTTAGAATTCAAAATTCCAACTGAGTATGTTGCTAATACACTGCTTCCTATAATAGTATGTAATTTTTAAAACTCCATAAACATAGAAGTCTAGTTAATATTTTACTTCATAGCCCAAGAGGCAATACAATATTATATTTAAAAGCACATTCTTTGCCATTATGGAGATCTGATTTTGAGTTCTGGCTCTACCATGTACAGTATTAGCTTTGTGATAACCTGGGACAGACTATTAATCTCTCAAAGCTTTAGTTTCCTCATCTATATATATACATCTATTACACGCATGTATAGGTATATTATATCTACTTTACAAGTTATTATGGAAATTAAGTGACATAATTCATGCTAATATCCAATACAGTAACTGCTAAATAAATGTTAACAAACATCATCATTATTTAAAAGATGATCCATTCTGGCTTTTCAAAACGTTCCTTTCATTTTTTCCAAAAGATGTGCTGTGTTTTATTTTATATATGTTGTGGGGGGGCGGGGGAAGTGACTCTTTCTGTATCATTATTACAGCTTTATGTCTATCTTGTAGTACATCTTATTTACCTTTAACTTCACATTCGCCATGTTTATTATTTTATATACCCAATATTTTTAAAATTTCATTGCTCTTAGATACCAAAAAGCATGAAAAAGTCACAAAGACAGAAGAATGCTAAAGTTCACAAAAAAACAGCAAGGTCTAATCTTTAGCAGTTTAACATACAAATAAAGTGGTTTTTATCTCAATAAAACTTAAGTTTCCAGCCAAAAGATTCCATATTAAGTGTATGAAAGTATCAAAACAATCTGTTTCTCTAAATGCTATAGGCCTTCAATGGAAGTCTCATGATTCATACACAGAGTGTTATGGGAAGCTTTTGAGAAAAAGATGGTGTTTAATACGTACCTGAGAGAATGAATCACATTTCAGCAGGCAGAAATTAACAATTAGAGCATTCTTAAGAAACAGCATGATGAAATGAATAGCATAACAATGTGTTTTCAGGATAGAGTATTTTGACAAAATGTGTACATACAGGAGGTGAGGGTTAAAGAAGAAAAGTGGAAGAATACACTGGGAAATAAAATTACTCAAGGTGGGACAGATGATAGAAGGCTTTGAAGTTTACTCTGTAGGCACTGAAGAATCGTTCCAAGTGTTCGAACAAGGAAATGGCATTATCAAATGTATATTTTAGGAAAAGAATGAGACCAAGAGACTGAAGAAGAGATTAGAGACTTTTATATACCTGAAGGGCAATCAGGACACTACAAGAGACTGCAAAGTGAAAGCAGGAACCACATCTGCCTTTTTCATTGTGTAGCACCAGTCAACACACAGGACACTGCACCCAGTAGGCAGCCAAGGTAAGAATAAATGAGGCCATTATAACATTCCTAATTAGAAATTAGGGCCTGAACTAGGACAGCCACAGTGGACAAAGATAAAAACAGATTCAAAACATTTGAAGGGGAAAATCAATAGAACTTAGAACTTAGCATGTAGGTTGAGGGAGAAGCCATTAAAGACTGAAATTTTATTGAAAGGCTGAAATTTTGGTGATGTTTCACCTTCAGAGAAAAGTGAGGTACCTTCTTGAAGTGTAATTGGTTTTAGAGATCTGCTTCATTCTAAACTGAATATGTGAATTATTTAGACAGAAGGCCCATTACAAGAAGCGGTAAGTTTACAAAAAAATCTTGCAAGTCATTTGTTTTTAGAAAAATGTATTACACGTGAAGCATCAGGAATACTTGGAACATATGTTTCACTTAAAACTTACTTTCTCCATCACCATCTTTGTCAAATTCTTCTATCATAGCTCGAAGCTCTTCATCACTCATGTTTTCACCCAATTCTCTAGCAACACGTCGCAAATTCCTCAAGCTTATTTTACCTGAATCATCATCATCAAATAGTTTAAATGCCTTGAGTATTTCTTCATGGGGATCTCTTTCCAATATCCAGTCTGTCACTACAATTTAAAAATATATATATTTTAATAAACCTGCATAGTCACAAAGGCATTCATTTGTGATATCAACTAAATATTAGATGAGAATTAAAGCTGTGACTGTCAACATTTAGTCTGACAATAAAATGTCAAATGAGATCCCCAAACCCCGAGATAAACCTGAAATTAGAAAAACCAAATCCATATTTTGAATGTTAACCTTTTTATTATGAGCAACTTGTCTTATTAAAAAAGTAAGCAAAACTATATCACATAGAGGCAAAATTAAAAGACTACATTTATTCCATATTTATTTAAGATCTACTATAATCAAGAATTGTACTAGGCTCCACTGACATCAAGCACACAAGGAGTGTGTCATCTACTTGTGGAGAGACATACCAACAAAATAACTGGAGCTAACTAAATAAAAGCTGCTTGCTAACTAAATGTCATACTAACACTGATTCTTCCTCAAATTTAATCCAACTTCAAAACAAGAAAAACTGCAAAAGACAAAAAGTACTGCCATCGCAGACACAGGCACAATCTCAAGAGAGCAGATGAAAATTCCACTAATACCTTCGTGATTAGAAGAACAGCTTGGTTTTCCAAAATTTAGAAAGTAGTAAATAGGATCAAATCTGACTATAGCAGGAAAGCCCACCCAAAAAAAAACCTCTGGAAAGAAGGTCTCCTTAAAGCTTACCCGTTTTGTTTGGATAAATCACTCTCAGACAACTAACTAAAAATAAATGTAGTTTCAAACCTCAATGGTAATTGTGTATTTTAATACACTAAATATAATCATATATAACAACATAGTAATAAGCTTAAGTATTTTCAATTTTACCAGTCTTCAATCAATAGCCACAATAAAAATTAAAATAAAAATCTGTGGCATAAAAATTGTTAAGTTACTAAATAAAATTCTAACAATATCTAAATAAATATCTCTGAAGTAATTATATACACTACCTGCCACTACAAGAAAAGGTATTTATGGCCTTTACTATGCTATTAAAAATAACTCGGTCCTGTTAAAGGTTACAGAATCATTAAAAAAAAAAAAACAAAAAACTGCTTATAGATGGAAAATACTGGAATGTTTAAAGAACCCAGAATGAAAAAAATACAATCAAAATCTCCAACAAGTTATTGTTTTGTAGCTGTTTCACCTATATTAGGTTCAATAATCACCTATTCAAATGACTATTATATCATCTACACATATTTTCAATAGTTTCCTTTTATCCATTAATTTTATCCAAAAAGGCTGCCAAGTAACTAATTGAAGTATATTACTGTAAGTATGCAAATCATCAAAGCTCATAAATATTCAGTCAAAAAGGAGCTGGCATATCTACAGCCATAACACCAAAATAAAATACCACACTTAACTCTATGGCACATACTCAACTTATTTTGAATTTAGTCCCAACAAAAAAGCAGGACAAGGAAAAAAAGTGTTAAGAAATTTTCTTCACCAATTAAATAATTTACATGACAGGTGAACCAAAAAAGCAGCTTGCTGAAAGTATTAATGTACTTAAAGAAGCAACAGGGTGATTGGGGAACAGATGGGGCTCCAAGATGTATAAATTCTTATCCCACTGGTACTTTAATTGTGTTAGTTATTTCAGAGCTATGTGTCTATATATTCTTTTATCAATATTCTTCCTTAAAATGCAGCTTTTCTTGGGAATTATAAATGCTCATCATTTTGGACAGCAAAAACATTACCTAATATATAACTTTATAATGATTCTCCTCCATGCCTTCATGTTCTATTCTTGTTCCACAAAGTAGAATTTAATTACAAGAAATATATTTATTTTCAATGAAAATATTAGTAAACTGATATAGAGGCAGTTAAGGTGGGTTTCATTTATTTCACAAAACTCCAAATTTCTGTCCATGTAACTGTATTTTCAAATGATTTAATTACACATACTATCAGAAATGTACTTCTTCAAAACACTTTCTTAGACCTTTCATGTGTAAAAATCACTTAAGAATACAGCAAATCCAAAAACATCACATCAAAAGTAAATTAAAAATCATTGTAGGTAATGCTAGAAATACAGCTTTAACTGTATTTCTCAATGTCTTTTGGAAATTTCTATCCAAACACACCAGTGAGACATGTTGGACTCCAAACTCATTCCACTACCACCACAGTAACTGTAGCTGCCTCCTCTACCCCCACCAAAAGACAACAGCAACATTTACAGCCAGATTCCGTATGTGAAAAGTATAAATCATTTTCAGTCCCATAAACTTAATCAGGTCCTATAGTACTGAGAATACTATTTTTTTTATTTTTATTGTTTTGAAACAAGGTCTCGCTCTGTTGCCCAGGCTGGAGTGCAATGGCATGATCCCAGCTTACTGCAGCCTCAACTCCTGGGCTCAAGCAATTTTTCCACCTCAGCCTCCAAAGCAGCTGGGACTACAGGCATGTGCCATCACATCTGGCTAATTTTTTTTTTTTTTTTTTGTAGAGACAGGATCTCACTTTGTTGCCCCGGCTGGTCTCAAACTCCTGTGAGCAAGCAATCCTCCCGCCCTGACCTCCCAAAGTGCTGGGATTACAGGCATGAGCCACCAAGCCTAGCCTCTTTTTTATTCTTAAATGTATTTTCTTTTCACGCTCGCCATCCTCAGCATAAAAAATAGTATTTTCTGTCTGCAGTCTCTCTTCCTTCCAATGCATCATCAATAATACTCTCATCAGTTTTCTTTCTCAAATATATCATATCCTCTTCCCTTAAAAATTGTGAATGATCCTCTGCTAACTAAAATTCAAAATCTTTTAAGTTTCGCAAGACTTTACCAGTCTGGCCCAATCCTACACTTCCAGCTATTTCCCTATCGTCTAGCCCAGAACACTATCTAGTTTCCCAAACATGCTATGCTTCTAGTACCATTCTTTGTTGTTGCTGCTTTCTAAGCCTAGAATGCTTTTTCTCTACTCTTCCTGGCAATCTTGGAATGAAATCCTCCTCACGTTTCCAAAGGCCTAAATTTAAAATCTCCTCTGCAAAGTCTTCAATTCCTCTATATCAGGGATTAACAAATCTTTCCTGTAAAAGGCCAGACAGTAAATACTTTAGGCTTTGTAGAGGGGCATAAAGTCTCTACTCACTCTGCCATAGCAGCACAAAAGCTGCATAAAAGAATGGGTGTGGTGGTGTACAAGCAGCAGCTGAATTTGGTCCAAAGGCTATAATTGCTGACTTCTGTCCTAGACAAAATTACAATTTACCACATAGTACTATAGCCTGTTGTCACCTATATGTACACTGTAAACTCCCTGAAAGAAGAACCTCTTAGTAACTTTTAATTACGTCTTCTTCCCAACCCCAGTACAGTACCTAATACCAAAAAATTCAGTGTTAAATAAGCAAAATGAAGACAATAATACACTATTATAATCTGAATCAGCAATAAGTAGTATATGTCAAAAATAGTGTACAAACGTTTGACTTATGTTGGTGTTAAAGACAGAATTCCTAAAACATCTATGTTACTCACTAGCCTCAGGTTGTCTTGACTCTAAACTTACATTAAATATATTTTAAAGCTTTTTTCCAGTACTAGGAAGAATCTATAATAGTTAACTGCCAAACTTCATCCAGATATATCTGTGGAACAGTATCCTTGAGTAGTTCATAAAACTAGGACTCAAATGTTAAGATTTAGAATCATTTGTCCCAAAGTACAAAACATATTAATCTGTGGTCAGTGATTAGTTAAAAATAATCAACAAAAGGGGAAATACATAGTTCTTGACTGATTCCCAAACAGTAATAAATTTTTATTTTACACCTGGTACTCTCCATAGGTAGCCTTAAGATAGCTAAGATAGGTGTTGACCCTGTCAAAAGGTTAATCTTTGAGTGTCAAAGCTGAAGTTTAGCCACATCTATTTATTCTAAAGGAACCCAGTATTTCTGCTCTGTTAATAACATAGAACAGATAGGGCATCAGGAAAAAGTGGAGGTGGCATGGGATTCTGGTCCCAACTGCCAATAAAAAATCACAATTTCAAAATTGTATTCATTTAAGATGAAATAAAATATTTTGTAAAATTATTAGTGATGATATAGTGTTTACAATAGCCTTTATGAAAAAAAGTCAATAAAAAGTATACACAGAGTCTATTTTATGTCCCAGTGATGCATATATGATTATTTTGAGCCCCTGAAACAGAGACAATTTTTTAAAGTAATAATAATAACAAATGCTTAGTAGCACTTACAACATGCTAGGCCCTTTTCTAGGTACTTTACATGTTATTAACTTAATCCTCAGAAGAATCTCATGAGAGAGTACAATGATCCCCACCTTATAGTTGAAAATGAGGCACAGGGTATTAAAAAGACCAAGTTCCAGAGCTATAAAGTGGCAAAACCAAGGTATGAACCAACAGAATCTGGTTCCAAGTGCTAAACCACTATACTGTACTAAACATACCTGGATTATAGCTCCTTCCTAATAGTATCATTTCCACTGTATCCTAACATCTTGTTTCTACAAATAAACAATCTAAGGTAAAACTAGGAATACTACGATTATAAACTTCAGGAGAGTGTCCATTCTGGGAGAACAAAAGGTGGCTCTCTCCTTCTCCTCAAATAAAAAATTCTACAAATTAGAGGAAAAAAGGAAAATGTCCCCAACAGACAAGTTGCCTCTCTAAACAGTCATATATTAGTTCGTAAGTTGAGTATCTTCTGTGCTGTATTTTTTCTCTTAGGTTTATCATTTATTTTCCATCTCAACTGCTTTTGACTTGAGCGTTTGGATTCAAAAAACTAATGACATGAATCTAAATTTTCTCTGCGTATACTAATTGCCATTTCTTTTTGCTTCCCATATTGCTTCTTGATGAATATTTAAAAGAAGGGGTTTGTGTATATAACAGAATTTGTTTCCAAATATCTTAAAATACTTATATGATGTGCTTATATCGTGACCCATTGGTTTAGGGGGAAAAAAATAGAAATAAACCTGAATATTTATATATTTTGTAGGTAATATCCTAGACAATAGTAACGCCCTTGCCTTCCAGACTCTTCTATTTTGAAAAAGCCTGCTCTATGTATGCTATAAATAATTCACTAAAATCAACTACACAAAAATTTAGCCATATTAAGCCTATGACATATTATCTTCAGTTGGTGGTACCAGGATGTTTTCTCCTGCTTGCAGTATGCCCACTGCCTCCTTTACTACTACCCTCTAAACAGATGACTTTATCCACTAAGATCAAGGTCATCCAGAGGATGTAGCCTCTCATAAACTTTGTCAACCTGAAGTCACGCATTTCATCTACGGCCAAAGATACCAACTACTACCAGTTCCCTCTTCTCCCACTTAGCCAGCAAAAATCACATACCAGAAAGGTCTTGGGAAACATTTTCCAAACAGCAGGATATCAAATTTTCTGTTTTACTGAGCAAAAATAATTTTTTGATCACCCTTCAAGTTTTATCACATAATATAAATACAAATAACTTGGAAAAGCATCTTTCCATAAAAAGCTACACAGTAGTTCCTTGGCTAGAATCTTCACAACAAAACAAAAGACAAAACTATAAATCTCAGAGCAAAGCCATATTTTTTCTTTGAAAATGAAAAAAGTAAAATAACCCAAACAAAACTGAGTAAGAGTCACATTATACACCAGTGTTCTATAAGAAAATTCCATAACCTAGAGAATTTAAAATTTAAAAAGTCATATTAATCAGACAATTTCCTAACAGCTGCTGATTACAAAGACTATTAAAATACACACCAACTTCATTAAAATCTTCAAAGGTGATTTTCCCTGTGGCTTCTCTGTCATAATCTTTAAGAATCTTCAGTACATCAGCTTTTTTTACATCAAACCCCAAGGCTCTCATTGCCACCTTTTGGATTAAAAGGGAAAAGCAAATTATAAAGCAATCTTTACAAAAGAATTTCTAATTATTAAGTTTTTACATCTTAAGAGATAAAAACACATTAGTAAAATATAACTTTTTTGCATGTTTTACCTCTTTAAAATAGCAGTGACAGTGTAATTGTTCTTCACTACTGAAATTATGTATAAGTTTTTTCATTTATAAATTGCATTTTTATATGACAAAGTAACCAACAAGTGTTTACTATATAAAATGCACTAACTTACTGCACAGATAATTTGACTGCTATTTGTTATCACGGGATTAACAACCAAAATGAGAAAAAGGCATAGCATAAATATTAAAGTTATATGATAGAAGAGATAAAACATTAAAATAAGAATTATCATCAGTATCTCCATGATTAGTTATTAGGTTAATAATAGGGCGAAGGACCCTGAGTTTAGACAAAAAAGAGACTTTGTTACTAGTAACAAGGAAGGAAACATGTTACTGACTAGATAAGTCTTATTTGGAAAGATTCAAGTTGTTCCTTGAAGGACAGATGAAGAGGAGCAGTAGGGCATTTGGGAAGGATGACTAGTATTAAAAGAAACACTGAAATGAACAATAGGTTTGAAGGACAACGAACAGAGCAGTTTACCTCACCTGAATTAGAAGAGTTCAGGTGAGATAAACTGCTCACCTGGATTAGAAGGTGAATTCCACGTGAATTAGAAGAGTTTGGGAGGAAGAAAGCAGTTAGCAAATGAAAAAAGTAGTTGGTGGCAAAAGTGTAGAGAACATTCAGTAGAAAGCAAAGGAATCTGAACTTTAAGTAGTATATAATGAGGAGTTATTAATAGTAAAGGCTTATGAGCAACGAACAATTTATAAGCAATGGTGAAAGATTTTTTAAACTATCTAAATTCAGTGGTAGTAGTATACAAGGTGAACTACAAGTAGACAAACCATTTAGGAAGCTCCAGGTATGAAATAAGGTCTGAAACCAGTCAATGGTTACTAATGGAAGAGACACTATAAAGGAAGAATTGATCAAATCTGGGTAACCAAAACCAAAAAACAAAAACAAAAAACAGTGGGAAAAGAGAGCTAAAGAGGACTGCAAGATTGAGAAAGCTAGACTTACAGGCCTATTAATTGTTTTTATACATTCTATACTGTTACTGCATAGTTCGTATCCCTACTTGGAATTCTAATGCTTAAAAATCCCTTAAGAAATTACAAAAATTAAAACTATCAAATAAACACTTACATTCACCTATCCATTAAGGCTATTAAAAATCTCAAAATACTATCTTTCCCACTGTGCTGAAAGTAAGTCCCATTCTACCCTAAACCCAAATCTCTCCTTATACCCTGACAAATAATAATTTACAAATCCCTCTCTACACCTTGACATTCTAGGTCTTAAAGTTGACATTTTTACCTACAAGCATGTGTCAACATCAAACAGCACTGAAGTTGTTTGTACCACAGAAAGTGGATTGAGACTATGTTACTAACAAATACAAATTATAAGATTAAAAGACAACAATCCCACAATCTGAAAACAGTATGAGTCACCAAGAAACAAAAACAAAAACAAAAAAAACAGTGAAAAGAATATGGTAATAGTTTAAATTCCAGTTTGAAATCCTTTAATTATGTCAGTGAAAAATAAGCACCTTCCCTAGGAATGTATTGTTACATTTAAAATGCTATTCGTTTTATCACGTGAAAAAGATTTTCTAAAAACTGTGTTAGGAGTTCTATTCAGTATTATTATAGAATCTAACTATGAATGCTTAAAATGCCTTCATAGTTCCAAAACCAATTTAGTTAAAATAATTACTTAGAAATGTAATGTAAAGCAACTGTCAAAATGCAAATCATTTTAACACAGAAACAAGTATTTTAAAGTATACCATTACCTTTAATTCATGATAATCTATTGCTTCATCTTTGTCTGTATCAAATAGTTCAAAAGCATCTTTAATTTCTTGTTTCTGTTCCTCAGACAGTTCTCTTCTTTTTTTCCTCTTTGTTTTGTCTACTACAAGCTCACTTCTATGAAATGGAAAGAAAAAGCCCTTAGTCCACTTTAATTCTCTTTACTAACAGAAATTAGCCAATAATTATTTTCTAAATTTCAAAAAAGAAAGTACTTTGGAGAAAGACAGGGAAACTTTCCCTTTATGAGTCAATGCCCTGTTTATTCCATAGTCTAAATTGCTATAAATATGAACTTCCCAAAACTAAAGAGTGTTACAGATTATTAAAAGAAATGAGGACCAAACTTTTCCTTTTCCCAGCTTTTTATTTATTCCCACTTTCCCTAACTTTTTATTTATTCAAGAACTGTGAATAAGCAACATTACTTTTATGTCTGAAACTCCAACCAACTCCAACCAAAAAAAAACAAAAACACTCACATTATTCTACAAGAATGTTAAAGAAACCAAAAAATCTCCAAATGAAACCAAAATTCGTAACTGACAATCACCATATATCGGTTTACTTTTGATAGTTCTGATAATTAAGTTCATAAAATTACTACAAAAAATACAACTGGATTAACTTATATTTTGGGACTGTTGGTTCAAAATGTTTTTAGATTACACGTTTCTAACAGTTTGGCAATTTATGTGTCATTTCCTCCACTGATATTAACAAATCACCCAAAATATTAATGAGTCTAAACATATGACAAATATTAGATGTCAAAAAAGTATACAATATTTGTGCTTCATAAGTCTTGTCTCACTTAAGATGTAAACTGGAGGTTAAACTTCTCATAAACTCTGGAAACGCTTAAAGAAAAAAGCAAAAATTACTTTAAAGCCAGAAATGTTTTCCGTAAGAGCTGCCCATCTAAATGTGCTCCAAGTTTTCCAATGGAGCCGCAACACTGGTATAAGAACAAGTTTTGAAACACACAATCTGGTAACACATTAACATGTCAAAACCAGTTGACTGTATTTAAAACACGTATCTAGCTGCATTTGAAAGTCGTTTTGGTCTCTGAACGCTACAAAAAAAAAAAAAAAAAAAAAGGCTAGGAAGTGACCAGTAGATGCAGTATGACAAAGCTGAGGAAGATCTTCCTTTCATGAGACCTGACTTGACACAAACTTGGGTATTCCTGGGGTCAGTCTTTTCCTTCCTGAGACTTTTAGAGGCCAAGTCCAGAACCGACCCACCCCTGACCCCATCCAAGGGTACCATGATTATCCCTTAGCAGAACATGGAACATTTTTAGAGTGTCCTAAGTATATGTATAGTTTTACGGTACAACGTCTACGTAGGGGGAGCGGGTAACAGACAGAGGGTTAGAGGTTAGAACTGAAAGGTAAAGAAATGAAAGAAACAGGAAATCCAAGAGACAGTTTGCCAATTAGTCACTAAAATGGGTTTCTAATTACACCGTAAAGCAGGACCTTGGGAGAATAGCAAAGAGTTTTTTGTTATTTCCAAAATTTATAGGTGGATGATTGCATCAGCAGCAGAGCAGCGGAGGTGGGGCCCTGGCCAGGCATACGAATTGAATGAAGGGATGTTCCGCGGCCTGATCTCTCAGAGCAACAGAGTAGAAGCCTCGCGATATTTCATTCCCTCCCCCTCGCTCGCAACTAAGCCCATTTTTTTGGTAGTCGAAAGCCCTACGCGCTGACAGAAATAACCTCCTTAGTAGAAATGCACTGGAAGTCTCGTTCCCTGCAGGGCACCAGAGCCCAGAGGGTGAGTGATCCAGACAGGCTGCCCTAGGCTCCTTTCCCGCATCCCAAACAGCATCCCCTGCCTCGCCACGGCCCCAAACGGCCTCCCTTCCACACACACCCTCCCTAGGTCCCGCTCCGGGGTGTGGAGAGCACTGCCGCCTCCTTATTACCGACCTCAGAGCTAAACTCATTATCTCTTCGGACAGAGTCGTTCCTCTCAAGAAACGATTTTAACCCCCTACCCAAAGCAGCAAGACTCCCACAACCGTTCAACAGACACGAACGACCTCAGCGGCCTCAGGGACCTCCCACAACATAGACACTTTTGAGCTGGATTGGTTGAAATGTCGCTATGGTTCTGCCCATTATGGCGGAAGCTTTACCAGTTTTATTTTAATTGGGTACGCTTTACGTCAATCAAGAAAAAAAAAAAACCTCTCTCTCCCCGCCCCCCCCCCCCCGCCACCCACCCCGCCCCTCCATTCCTAGGGCCGCTCTCGCCCTTCGGATTGGCCTGATGCCTTTTTCCCCAAATCCTTTGCGGGTCCGGCCTCCGATCCCTGTGTGGTGGTTTGCGTAGTGGGTGCTCCTAGTCTCTCGCGTATTGTCCTGCGGTCTGTGGGCCGACGTTCGAAAACTGGATAGATAACTTGGACGGTGGGAAGGGAAGGGACACGCTGCACGCCACCCTCCGGCTAGAAGGAGGCAGTAGTTGAGGAACAAGGTCTGCGAAGCGTGGCTCTGCTCTGTTCTAAAACTTTGGATGGCTTCAGTACCTGGGGAATGTCTTTAAAATGCAGACTTAAATGCCCCTTTCTCCATTCTAATTTCAGTAGGTATGAATCTGCGTTTGTATTCCTCACAAGCCTTCCAAGTGATTCTGAGGCAGGTGCTGTGACTATACTTGGATTATCACAGGGTTAGATTATCAGGCTATTTATGGTGATGCTGTATCTAAACCGCCCTTCCCTCTCCTTTTCCTCCTTTGAACTGTTTGAAACGGATTTGTTGGCTTCTGTCTCTTATTTTACGGTGCTGTAAATTGTTAATACACGTGAGACTGTATTCACTACCAAACCAAGTCTCCTAAAGCTCACTTGAATGTCTACTTATTCGTCTCCCTTACCAGGTTCAGTTTCTTGAAGGCCATGATTATATCTATTTAACGCTTTTCCTTGTACCTAATAAAATGTCTGGTGCATAGGTGCTCGGTAAATTGAGTGGAATCTTTTGAAAACCCACAAAATACTGAGCTAAACAGCAAATCTCATAAAC